>NW_026593286.1:32299644-32341325 GCF_907164565.1 Psammomys obesus | reverse complement strand
AAGAAGAAGAAGAAGAAGAAGAAGAAGAAGAAGAAGAAGAAGAAGAAAAAAAATAAGGTACTGGGAATTGAACTCAGGCCTTGGTGTTGAGAAGGCAAGCATTTTGCTGAGTTATCTTCCCAGCCCCTAGGCTTTTGTTTTGAGATACAGCCTCACTAACTTGCCCAATCTAGCTTCAAACTATGTAATCCAGGCATACCTTCAATTTGTGATTCTCCTGCCTCAATTTACCTGGTGACCGAGAGTACTGGCTGCTGCTGCTGGAACTGTGGCTTGAATTATCTCTGTCATCCCCAACATCAATGGAGTTTACAGCACAGCCTCAACTGCGTGGTTCACCAATACACCATATCCATATCCGTGGGCTGAAAAAGCCACAGTCATTTGCCTCCTTTGTGGCTTGCCACGGGAGATAGGGTGAAGGGGTGTGTGTGTGTGAGCTGCTTTCTCTTCCTGCACGACAAACAGCTTATTTCAGATTGCCGCGCTTACAGACCCCTCCCACCAGAGCACTGACTCTCCTGAGACCAGAAAGCACCAGAACTATTTGGACTTTCTCCCAAGCTCTCACATTTTAGCCATCCCAACCTTTGTCCCTGGCCCGTGGCAGTCACTGTTGTCTGCGGTCATTACTTCTTTATATCTCAGCATGCCGCTTTGGCTGTTTTAAATCTTTATTGCCTAGTTAATGTTTCTTTATACCAAATTCCCATGGGTGAAATAATTGGATTGGTGTAGATCGTTTTACTGGGATCCTGGCTGGCACACAGACAAATACATATTCAGATATAATATTTAAAAAAATGATACAAATGAGATGATACTAGAAGCAGAGGCAAGTTGAAAGTCATCAGTCCCCTCCTCAAATGCCATAGTGTGTTCATAAAAGCGGTGTGTCCCCCTTTGATGTGTCTGTCACTTAGTTCTACAAAAAAAAAAAAAAAAAAAAAAAAAAAACCATGGTTATCATCAGGCATCTGCCCCTTCAAAACCTAAACAACAACAAAATATTTACAAACATGTATATGGGGGCTGGAGAAATGGCTCTGTGGTTATGAACACTTGCTGCCCTGGCAGAGGACCCAGGTTCGGAGCCCAGCACCCACTTGGCAGCTCACAACCATCTTTACCTCCAGTTCCAGGGGATCTTACACCCTCTTCTGACTAAACACAAGTAGTGCACATACATGCATGCACACATACATCCATCTCATCCATACAGGCAAAACGCTCATGCTCATAAAACAAACAAAAACATGGGTGTACATCTTTTTAAAAAAGGAAAACTGTTTTCAAGTCTTTATTGGAAAAGGCCCTCGTTCTTTAGCTTTAATCTATTCCTGTTTCACCCCCCAAGATGCCTTGCCCACCCCTTCCTTCTCTAATTTCCTTGGCTTTTAGTATAACTTATGCTATATTAATATTAGATACATAATAAAAATTGACTAATGTCATTTTGCCATGGCCTGACTTACTCTGAAAGTCAACCCCTAGAAAACTAAGGCGTCGTGAGTTCATTAGAGGATGCCTTCACACACCTCGCTAACTAAAACCCAACTCATTCTTGAGTCCCTTACCAAAATGAGCTGTGAATCAAAGGAAATCATGCAAGACATTGCTCCTGCTCTGACATTGCTCATGCTTTAGTCAGGGATCCTTCTTGTCAGTTAAACAGGGCCAGATGAATGTGAGAGGCAGTGCCTTCTGGAAAAGTTCACACCTCCTGGGGGAAACAGTGAAGACTGCACAGAAGATGGATGGAATTTGGACTGAACCTTGGACCTTGGCTTAGACTTGAAAAAGAAGACAGAGAGAGTTTATGTGGTCTAGATGCTCTATCGGTGAAATAAGCTGCTTCCTGCATCCTATATCTTGGTTACACAAATTCCCCCCTGAGGAGGACCCAAGAAGACAGTGTCTTTCTCCAGTCTGGGGAGAGACAGTTCTTGAATGCATGTCCAAGATGCTATAAAATGGGCGATCTTTGTTTAACCTTTGCACAGAGCTGGCAATTGCTCACTGTCCCTCTTTTCCACTCAGCAGCACTTCAGACCCCCTTTCCCACCTCAGAAGCTCCAAACGCTCCCTCAGCTGACGGGAAGCTTCTTACTGTTTTGTTGTAATTGTCGTTCGCAGAATTTATGGGCCTCCATCTTACAGTCAAAGGCAAGCTGCCCTGCTGTGTTATCATCTGTAATCCCCTCAGAATTTTTCTTAACATCTCAATGAAATTCTCTCATAAACTCCCTTCTTTGCTGACCAAGTGAAGCTCAGTTGCTGATTTTGCAGGATACATGCTCACGTAAAGTACGTTTTCTCCAAGTCTCTTTATCACTTGGCTGCTCCCTGCTCTACCCCCTCCATATTTATGCCTTTGATCAGAGCTGCACACAGTATTTCAAATGAGCCTCCGTGTTCTCCCTGCCCTGCCCTGAGTATTGACGGCAACATGATAGCCTATCTCAAAACTGGTTTGTGGGATTCTTTTTCTCATTGTAGTTAAAATAGCCGGCCTTGTAAATGCCAGAATATATTTTTGCCGATTAGGGGTTTTATGAAGAATGGTGTCAAATGCTTTTTAGAAAGGTGTTTAAATTATTTGGCCCAGCTGCTCCATCCATTAACATTTTCCTTTGCAGTTTAGCCTCACAGGTTTGTGGGATGATTTCCCTGCACTGAAAAAAAAAAATGTTGTGCTGATTTCTTTGTAATTAAACATAACTTCTTAAGAGATTTTTACGTTCAAGCTGTGGTTTAGAGCTTCAAAATGCTTTTCCCCTGCTTCTGAAATCACGAAGTCCATGGTCCCCTAGCTTTCCTGTAAAAGCCTCTCTCTTTACAGAGTGGGAGCCTTCACAGCGCCTGTTCTATTCAGCTGTTGCCGCTGATAATTTCAAAGACATATTCACAGAGTCTGCTCTGCATCAGCAGCTGTTATGCGGTTACCGAGTGTTTGTAGCACTGTATCTCCTTTCAAGTTTCCACTTCCATTTGGGATTGTCTGCTTGAGAAAGGCTTTGTGCTTTCCAGTGTGTTTCCTGTTTTCCTTGGGAGAGCTCTGTACTGTAATCGTTTTTCCATCCCAAGTTCTCCTGAGCTGATCTGCTTAACAGTTCTGATGCCTTCCCTGTGTTTAAATTTGCACCCTTGCAATACAGTTTCAGCATTTGGGAAGGGAATAATTTACTCTTGTCTCATCCCTACCATTTTTCTCTACCCTGTATATTTGAGCACCATCACAGCCTTCCCAACCTGAGCTCTGAAGCCTCAGTTTGGGTTTTCTAGTGCTTGGATGGATGTCAAGATGATTTATAAAGCTCGCGTGCCCAGTGCCATAGGCCAGTGATACCCTCAGCTGAGCAGCTTCTCAACTGCTTACCCAGCCTTGCTTATCAGTTGAAACTATGGCGAGGTGCAGCTTTTTCCACATGTTCCCAACAAGTATGGTTTGCAAGCCAGTCATTCATGGTGAACATCATTTCAGCCATCATCACACGGCTTGCCTTTGGCACTTTTTTGATTCACATTTGTAGTCCATAATCACCTGTAATTAAATTCTTCCAGTGTTGCATGAATTATTTTATCTAGTCATATTTAATTTACCTCCTTTTCCTTTTGGCGTTCTCCGGTGAGCTCCAGGCTTCATTCTATAGATCTTTCATCTATTTCTGAAACCAAAGCTAGATTGATTACACCTTGGGCCTTTAGGTACTGTGCACCTCTCCTCGTAGCAAATAAATGCACCCTGTTACCAAGCTAACTTCTTTTTGTCTGACTCTTAAGAGCTGTTCAACCATGAAAGCCACAGAAGATGCTAAGTGTTCCTTCAGACCGACAGCTCTTAGACAGAATTTCTTTGTCCTTTGGGACATCTTGGGCATTTCCGGAGACATTTCTAATAGTGCTTCTTTTAAAATATTTATCTTTGTATGCCACATTATGTAGGAGCCCACAGAGCTTTGAAGCGAGTGTCAAATCCCCTGGAACTGGAATCCCAGTGTGGGTGCTGAGACGCAAGCCTCTCTGCAAGAGCAACAAATATTCTAAACCACTGAACCATCTCCCAGTGCCAACATTTAATTGTTTACAAATGGTGGTTGGGTGTTCCTGGCATCTAGTGGGTAGGAGCCAGAGTTGCAACTAAAATTTCTACAGTGTGCATGTCAGTTCCCTCAACAGAAAACTATCTTTAAAATCTGACAGTGTTTGAGTGTATGAAGGACCCTAAGCCTGGGGCTCCATTTCTAGAACAGTCTTCTGTCCACCATTCCCAAGCCAGGGAAGGGAAGGTGTGACTACTCAAAGGCAGAGAAAAAGAAGAGACCTATGTTGTCTTTTAAAGCTGTGAAAACAGGTTTCATTCAAAGTGTATTTGGCTTCTCCACCCCCTCTCTGATCCCAGTCAGTTCTCCTCCCCTCCTGCTTTAACCGCTGTTTTCTCTATCTTCAGCATCCATCACAAACAGCCCCTACCTCCAATCCAGATAGGGCTCTGGAGCTACCACTGTCCGAGAAAATTATGCAGGCAATGAAGTGATTTACTGAGCACTTGAAGATCATTCGGGGTAGTGTAGAGTGAACAGTAGGTGAACAGTAGGATTAAAGTGGATTGGGCCTTGCACAAGTAGGCTAAGCAGGTGGCAGCAGGTAGAGGGAGGAGATGTTCTGACTTAGAGAAACTACTGATGATTCCCTGCCTGCGTATTGAATTGGGGGGAGGAGTTAAGAAAAAGAAGGAATCATACTAATGCCTGTTCTGCAAAATGCTACACCGCAGGGGCTGAAAGGCCTTTAGGTCGAGCTTTGAGCACAAAGGTCAGTGTAGAAGCCCTGCCACCTCACTTCAAGATCTCTACAGCAAGTGGCAAATGAAGGCAGATAAGAGAAAGAGCAAGAATCACCCATCTCACCATGGACCCTGACTAAGCAAGGCCTCAGCCAGGAAGGTAATTCTAAGGCAAGATGGAAAGAAAAACAGACTGAGGAGATGCAATACAAGCCACTCAGAGAGCTAGTGTACAGCTCACAGCAGAGGGGTTGGCCCAGGCCCAATGGACAGGTCCACTCTCTTTCCAAGACAATGAATCTGTTTCCTGTATTTTGTACACTGAGCCTGCAAGGGAGACTTCTCAGGAGAGAGAGAGAGAGAGAGAGAGAGAGAGAGAGAGAGAGAGAATTGACTTGAATTGGGGCTTCATATGCCAGCTCTGCTATGGAAAGAGGGAAGGCCACAGAACCACTGTAGTCTCTTAGGGCCTATCCTGACCCAGGCGGTGGGAAAGTCCCAGCTCTAGGACCCCTGCTGTACTTGCCTCCTTGATTACTTAGTAACCCACAAAGACACTGACCAAGACCCTTCTGATTCCAGCCCCCTTCCATCAGCGGAACACCGACAGGCTGACAGACCAGACCCTCTCCAAAGCATCAATTCAGTATTTAGACACAAATGGTATTGCTGCCTTTTTTTTTTTTTTTTTTTTTTTTTGTCTAGGTTGAAATCAGCTTAGAGTAAAGATCATCTTTACTGGGAGCACACTTTTCTCTGAGCACGGGGGAGTCATCTGCCTTGTTCCCTGGGTAATCCAAGCATGACCTTTCCACATTCTTCCATCTAGAGAAAATGGTTTCAATCTTTCTCACCAGAGGAGTACAGTTCTATTATTATCTTCTTTACAGTATCTGAGATGTAGGAAGCTTTTTATGTGCTCAGACTCATCCTTGTCAATCAAGTCGGGCCATCTCCATTGGGGTTACATTCTTTACATTCACATGAAAATATTCCTCCTCTGGCTCTGATCATGTTTGGAACACGTGTAATGGATTTTAAACCTTTTCTTTAGTTGCCTGTATCAGGGTTCCTACATGGTCAATCCTATATTTAGGATTAAGGAATGTGGCGAAGAGAGATGGCAAACCCAATCAAGAGGAACTTTTGCTTAGACTAACAGAATCTGGCCTACCCAGAGAATTCTTCGGAAAACTACCAAATTCACTGGTGTAAGGGCATAATACACATCCTTTGATTGGTTCACAAGATCTTTAGGTACAGCTAGAGGACACGTTCTTTAAAACCACATCAGCAGGGTAGTGGTTGCACATACTTTTATTCTCGTTACTCGAGAGGCAGAGGCAAACACAGGCACTCTGAGGTTGAGGCCAGCCTCATCCACAGAGTGAATTCCAGGATAACCAGAGCTATGTAGAGAAACCCTGTCTCAAAAAACAAAACACGAAGCAAACAAAACCACATCAGCTCAAATGCCATCTCTGATCTAAGAACAGGGAACTGCTTTGTAAACAGTAAGAGAGAAAGAACTCATGGAAAGGAGAGGGGCTGAGAAGTATCACTCAGGAAAAATCACTAGTGGCAGAATGCTGGTGAGGACTTTAAAGGATGGAAATGCTCAATACTGAGAAAACTTATTGGTGTCCTAGTGTTGTGGTGTGAACATCCTGACTTCTGCTTGTCTCCTCTCCATTCCTATCTGCTCCAACGGTTCAAGGAAACTGATCAACTGAACAAACTGGTCAACTGTATCTGGTGCCAACAAAGACGTTGAAGCAGAAAGCTGAGAACAGCTACATGAGTCAGGATGTGAATGAGACCAAGAATTTACAAGGCAGGCAAATTAAAACCAGGGCACTCCTGAGAAATTAAGATGCCAAGAATTCACACACATCCCAAGGAGGTCATTGTATTTTTTTGTTTCACTATATGAAAAGCTAAAAGAAGAGACAACTGTAGCATCTGGGTTGACATTCATGTGCCTATAAGATAGAACCAGACATCTCAGGGACCTGTATGTCACCATCCAGAGGAAGCTTATTCCAATCATTTGTCGAATAAATGAAGAGGAAGAGCAAGTAGTGCTTTGTGCCAGAACCAGTGGGGCATAATGGCGAATAAGATAAGCAGGGACCCTAACTGTGTAGAGTTGACAGTGCGGGGGAAGTCAGTGGAAAGGGTTGAGAGATGATACCCATTTATTCACACAAAGGGAAGTAATGATAGTTTCTATTGGATGTTGATAATAGAAGATTCCACACTGGCATGTTTTAGGTAATAAGTGAAGCCACTAAAACAAAGGAGATTTTGTTAAAATCCAAAGGCTCAGGAAGAACTCTCCACACAGTGAGCACAGGGAAAGAACGTTCCAGGGGGAAGTGACAGCAGATACAAAGGCCCCGGGAAAGAAAGATAGAGAAGTCCCAGATATCCATGGATTCCCCATGACTAAAATGCAATTAAACAGTTAGAAAGGGTTATGAGTGAGGATTTTGAGTTGGATAATGATAGTCAAGCTTTTGGGTTGGGAGTCTAGATTAGAATTTATATATCTTCTTTTAATATATGTTTTCTGTTGAAAATATTTTCTGGTCCTTGGAGCTGGGAATCTTCTCTTTCTTCTCCCTACTATTCATAGGTTTCATCTTTTCAAGGTGCCCTTGATTTCTTGGATGTTTTCTGCTAGAAATTTTTTTGATTTAATATTTTCTTTGACAGATGTATCGATTTCTTCAGTGCCTGAGATTCTCTTGTATTCTGTTAGTGATGCTTACCTCTGTGGTTCCTGTTTCCTTCCCTAAGTTTTTCTGTCTCCAGTTTGTATTTTTTTATTGATTCTATTTCTATTTTCAGATCTTGAACCATTTTAGTCATTTCCTTCACCTATTTGATTGTATTTTCTTGCATTTCTTTGAATGATTTATTTGTTTCCTCTTTAAAGGCCTCTGTCATCTTCATAAGCACAGATTTAAGGCTGTTTTCCTGTGCTTCTGCTGTGTTAGGATATCCAAAGCTTGCTGTATTGGGACAGTTGGAGGCTAGTGGTGCGATGTTGTCCTGGTTTTTCTTGTTTGTGTTCCTACACTGGTTTTTTAGCCATCTGGTTGTCCCTGGCTGGTTTGTTCCTGAAGCCCGCTGTGCTTCTCGGCATGTGAAGGAGCCCTGGGTTATTATGGACTTGGGGTTGGATCTCCTCGAATAGCCTACAGCTCTCTGCTGGTTGTGTCCTAGTTGGACCCATAGACAGGGAGTTAGGGTGTGGGTTTCTAACCTGTGTGATCCTGGGGTCCTGCAGGTCTCCTTAAGATGGCTAGTAGAGGTCTGAATTGTAGGCTAGATCTGCACATCTCTGGAATCCACAGTTGTCCTCAGGATAGCAGGAGTACCCGGGAGGTCTGAGGATGGTACAGTGCATGGCTGGAAGCTGCATCCTCTCCTCTCTCTGGCATTTTGGAGTCAGCAGCGTGCCGCTTGCTTGCTTCGCAGTCACTGCGTTCCTGGTACTCAGACTCTCTGGGCACCGCCATCTTGGAATGGGACGCTGTATGCTCCAGCCTGTCTCCACAGGAAGACTGGTAGAACCGTGGACCAAAGGCTGGGAACATGTCCCTGGTATCTGGGAGCTGTTGTTGGGAAGACAGAAGGAGTCTGGTATCCAGATGCTGCAGCACTGCAGCCCTGGAACTCGGAGTCATGTTCCGGTAGGCAGAAGGTGCCGGGTGCCGGAAACCTAGTACCATGTGTGCCCCTTGGATCCTGGAGCCATCCAGAGGGGTCCTGGAACTGTCAGTCCCTAGCTGCTGGATGCCTCTTCTCATCCAGGAAACACAGATGTTGGTGTTTTGGAGGCCGCAGCCAGTTTATTCACTTGGTCTGCAATCTCTGATCTTCTGCTACTCAGATATGGTGCGTGTTGGGCACCACTATCTTGGAGTCCTGATACACTGTTTTTAGTTGAAATTGAATTACATTCCTTTCTCCCATCCAGCCCCTCCTGCCTACCTACCATCTTCCATGTTCTCCCCACCCCCAAGTTGATGGCCTTTTTCTTTGATTATTATGGGCACATACATACATATTTACACACACACACACACACACATAAATGGTTTGAGCTCATCTTTATTGGTGTGGGTGTATATTGTTTTAAGATTGACCATTCTGCACTGTACAACCAGCAAGGGGACTCACAGATCCTTCTCCCAACAGTCATTAGCTGCCTGCAGCTCCATATCCATTAGTGAGACCCTGTGAAATTTCCCCTTCCATGTTAATGTGTCATTGCTATTACCATTGTTGCAGTCTCGCTCATGTAGATCTTTCCAGGAGAGTATATTTCATAGCAGACTTCCTGGTATCCTGGTTCTTATCAGCTCTCCACCCACTCTTCTGAGATGGTCCCTGAGCCATAGATGGGGGCGTGGTAATGCAGCCATATCCGTTAGGACAGGGCCCACCACTGTCTGTTGATCTCTATAGTGTATCCAGCTGCAGTTTGGTGAGGATGCTCTCCATTTGCTGTAGATAAGAGCTTCTTTGATGACAGGTGGTAGCTACTTATCTGCGGATTTAAGGATAAGACTTGGAATGTAGTAAGGAGTTATGATGGTCCAACAAAATAGTGGTAGTAGATTCTTGCCTGAAGTTCATGCCCCCAAGAGCCCTAGGAAGCTGGTTTCTAGTAGCAGGCACAGTTTCCCAACTGTTGACTGGGTCATAAGCCCAATTAGACAGCTATTGGTTTATGCTAACATGTGAATCCCATTTATTTCACCATTACGCGTATCTGGCCATGCTGGTAATTGTACTTCATGGGTGTTGTAGCTGGGTAGAGATGTCTAATTGTCTAATTCCCATCACCGCCTGTGTGACCTTTTAAGACCAAAGAGAAGACTGAAGGATTTTAAAAACAGGAATGACATAACTTTGTGCTATAAAGAACAGAATGACAAGGAACAAAAGTGGAAGCAACAAGATGGTAAGGAAGATTATTTCCACATCCAGGTGAAAAATGACCCGAAAACCGGCATAGAAATGAAAATTGAGGGGCATTTCAGGGTCTAGTTGTTGTATAATAATGCATCAGGTGGTAAATTTGATGGGGCATGAGACAAATTAAAAGCTTTATTCATTCAGCAACTAAGCGTTAAGGGTCTACTGTGTGTGAGTCACTGCTCTAGTTGTTTGGGACATACCACAATAAATAGAGACAAGGTCTCTCCCATTGTAGTGCTTACATTTATCAATGGCCGCTGGATTGAGCAACAAACTTGACAGTTTTGTGAGTTAGGTTGAAAAAGAATGGAGAAAAATATGGGTTGAAAGGAATCAGAGGATCAATTCTGAACATTTCAAAACACCCATGAGCCATCCAGTGGTGAGTTCTAGTGGTTAGGTGAGTGTGGACCCCAGAAGAATATTTAAGAAACGAGGAAGAGTAAGCGTAGAAAATGGCATGTGATGATATTTACACGCACGAGAATGGCTTATCATATCGGGACCCTCATAGTGTGTTATGGTTTACATATAAAATGTCCTCCAAAAGGATCCTTTGTTGAAGACGCAGGCCCCAGCATTGGACCATAAAGGCTTCATCAATTGATTGATCCATTGAAGGGCTAATAGGTAAGTAGAATATTAGGAGATGGATCCTAACTGGAGGAACTGGGTCACTGAGACATATCTTTGGAGAGTATTCTTTCCTTTTCTTTTTCTGCTTCCTGACCACTGCAGATAAGCAGCTTTGTTTTCCCAGTGCCTTCCTGATGCTAGGATGTTTTACCTCCCCAAGAAGGAACAAGATGATCATAAACTAACACTTCGAGTCAAATAAATCTTTACTTCCTCGTTTAGTTTTTTTCAAAACCCTCGGGTATTTTATCACAGTAACAGAAAAAGTAAATAATATATAAGGCATGTAAAAGAGGAAAATTAAAGCCCTGGGCTGAACAGTGAGCAACTTTAATGTCTAGTGCTTGGCTGGAAGATGGTATGTTATCAAATGAGAATGACAGAGGGTGACTGGTGAGCAAAGAATGCCAAAGACAGTGGTCCCACAAAGGCTGAGAGGAAAAGGTTGAAGGAACAACAGATGGCCAACTTCACTGAAAGCCAATGGGAAGTCAACAGGTGAAAAGAGAAACTATTCCCTGGCTTGTCACTGTGGAGACTGCTGGGATCGTGATAAAACAGTTTAAATAGAAAAGAATGGAAACCAGTGTGGGGTGGGTTGTGTAATGGCTGGATAGGAACACGGACATAGACACAGAACAACACACTTCCTGAGCTGTTTTGAGAACTGTGGTAGGAGTTGACGGGAGGCTGTCTGGTCAGGAGAAGGTTTGGGTTTTCCGTCTGATTACTAAGTGAAAGGTGATAAAGTATGCGCATCCCATGTTGGAGTGATCCAAGAGGGAAAACGCTGACACCGAAGAAGAGAGAACAAGCCAAGGAGAAAGCGCTGGGCTGCAGCTCAGGCAGAGGTGAGCCTTTAGGAAGCATGTTCTGCTGTGCAGAGCAGGAGGAGGAAGCTAGGCAGAGGCAGGCCTTGCCACCTTGGTCAGACTGAGGCGGCAAGGCAGGGAGAGGACCAAGTTCCTTTATTTCTGCTGAGTGAAATCTTGAATGAAATCTATGCAAGCTGGTTGCTCTTGTCCATGTTGACATCACCAGCTAAGAGGCCAAGAAGGGAGGGAGAGCTTTGAGCTGCAAAAAGGGGTACTGGGGAGGAGGAGAAGTTGGGTCTCTCCATTTCGTTCTCCATCCTTCTCTGACTCAAGAAGAGATTTGCCTTTTTCAGTTTAGTCATTTAAGAGCTTGTCAGGCTTGGGGGTGTTTCCACACTGTGTGTTAACCAACACCCTGGATTGGCCAGAACCAGACCAGGGCTAAGATGGCACTTACTCAAACAAGCAGGGTTTTGGTGATAGGAGGCCTTATGTCCTTCCTCCACAGGCCTCTGTGGGGCCAGGGAGAAGTTGATCAGAGCCAGGAAGTTGTTGAGAAAGAGCATTCTGAAACTGGGGAGAGAAGAATTGGATGGGGTTATTTTCAACTCGAAACTTGAGGATAGCATCAGGAAAGAGCTCTGCAAGCAGGTAAGAGTTACTGGAGAAAGCTGGTTTCAACAGTGGGGCCAACATACAATCCTGTGCTCCAGCAAAGGAGATGGAATGAAACCATACTTAGATCTGGAAAGGACCTGACCTCAGCCAGGCTTTTGTGCTTGATTCCCTTATGACTCCACAATCTTGTGTGATAGGCTTTCTTTGTCCCTTCAATCTAAGAGGTAGCCAGGCTTAGGAAGTTAATGTCCAAGGCTGCCTATAGATGTTTGTATTTTAATCTGAATCTACCTGACCCCATGTCTCATGTATTCTAGGCTGGGCCCTCAATGGTTGGTCACTGGTTGAAAAGACAGATTGGCTGTAGTAGGAATTTGTTCTGCTAAAACAGTTAAGTGGATGGGGTTTGTTAGTGCTAGGATTCACGTGGTTGCTCTGTGATAGTGTTGATAGATGCCTGGGTGGGTTCCCAGGGAGTCCTCAAATTGTGGGAAGAGGGGAAAGAGCAGATAAGGTCTTCCCATAAGGAAGACCTGCTGAGATAGGCGTTCCTGATTGTCAACTTGATTCATTAGGAAATAACTAAACAACAAAAATGGAGGACACACCTGTGCGTAACCTGAGGTCAGAAGACCAACTTTAATCTGGATCTTATGGCAGGAAGACAAGGGCCTTTAATCTGGATCTTGAGGTAGGAAGAACCTTTAATCTGAGCCACACTGGATGCCTAAATAAAGACACGGAAGAAGGAGGCTTTTGCTCTTCACTTACTTGCTCTCGCCTTGCTGGCAAGTCCATTCCTTCACCTGCATTAGAGCATGCTTCTTTAGGGTTCCAGCATCTGCTGAAGACCAGCTGAGATATTCAGCCTCTTGAACTAAGCAACTACTTGATTCTTGGGATTTTCATTTACGGCCAGCCATTGTTGGATTAACTGGACCACAGCTGTAAATCATTGTAATAAATCCCATATATATATATGAATATACATACACAGATACATACATATGTACAACACATATACATATATACATACATACATATGTACATATATACATATTCATTGTATAAGTTCTGTCGCTCTTGAGAACTCTGACAAATACAACTCAACTGTGGGCAATAGACACTTTGCTCATTATTTCTGCCCCCTTTCCATTTCCAAAACTTTTTCCTCCCTAGCTTTGTTGCATTGTGTTGACAGGATGTATAATCACCTTCTTCTAGCCAGCTGGGCTGGGTGAAAGCCTCTCTGGACTCCCCACGCTTCATGTGACTTAGCCATGCAAAGCACATCCTCCAGTGTTTACGTGTTGAATAGTTTATGATTTGCTCCACATCTGATCAGGCAGAGTCAACGACCAAAACTGCTGATCCGTGGAAACTTCACAGCCTCTCCGGGCATAATAATGGCTACAGCTTATTCAAAGAGAGAAACAGCCTTTGATGAGCTGTGCAAGGACAAATTAAGACGTGACTCTCACCCAGTATCTAGAGTAGCCTGCTGCTACAGGCTTTACCTGAGAAGAAAGGGGGCCAGATGCAAGGAAGCCTTCAGCCACACCCTCCTAAATAGAAGAGAAGGGCCAGGACTAAGCTGGGCATTCACCAAGGTTCACTATTTCAGGAGCAAGAGATCATCCTGCAGAGGCCACTTTTTTCTTCCAGCCTATGGCAGAGGCAAAGAATAGTCCCTCAAAGTTCCATTATTTCTTTAATATTGATAGGAAAATCTTTCATTATTAGGGGGAAATGCTGGTTAACTGCAATAATTCTATATATCATAGCTCTTCTATTTGGATGTTGTTTTGTATCTAAGTGCAGAGCAGTGAAATGGAAGTAGAACTGCTAGTATCTGAGAGAAGATACTCTTAATTTTTTTCTTCTAACTGGAATGTGGAAGTGATGGTTGGAACTTGGGCAGCTGTACTGAACTATGAGGCAAGAAACTTCTATTCAAAAAAACTATAGATGGTATCATTCAGACAGGGGGAAACGGGGGCTGTAAAGTTTGTGGCATCAGATTGTAGTTAAAACTGCTATTATGTAAGCAACTGAGCATTTTTGGGCACTCACAGATATCACTAACATGCCTTATGTGTTACTTAATGTCCCTAATGACCCCTGGCAAGCCCCCTGTTTACTAAGCAGCCTTTCCAGTACACAACAGAGACAGTGATCTGGGGGAACTGTGAGGCCCTGCTGTCTTTAATAACTTCCTTCCGTCCATCAGCTGGTACGAGAAATCTCATTTAGTCCCATGCCTTTTGCTCAGCGATGCTCAGGTTTCTAATGTGTACAGCTCTCTGATCAAACTGTGTTCCTATTCTCAAGGGCCGGCAGTTCACCTCTCATGGGTTTCTCTAGCTTCTTGCCCTCTGCATGTCTGAAAGTCAGCTCCATCTTTTTTTTCTCTCCCACTGGAGCCCTGTATCTGGTGTTACGCTTTAGAGAACTCCATTCGCACACAATACTGGTACACTCTTGGCAAGAAGCCCAGAGGCCAGATGATGTCGCCATTCAGAAGGACACACCCTCTGCAATCATAGAGCTCATTCTAGGCACCTAGCCTCCTGGAGGTTTGTCCAGATGGTCCCCAGGCGGCTTCCAAGACTGGTCACTCTGAGGATAGGGTCCACAAAGGCCAGCTGTTCCCAGTGAGTGTGGATAGGATCTGAACATGAGGAGTGAGCTGTCTATGCCTGCTATCGCCTACTCTTTCAAGAATATTGCCTATCCTCACTAAGGCTGGGCCTAATTCTGCTGTCTACACGGTCTGACATAAAACCAAGAAGAATACAACAAATTACAGTTTCTACTTGGGCTTCAAGGACACCGTGAAGATGTATTTGTCAAAGTAAAAGACTAGGACATGTTTTATTTAACATTATCTTGGCTGAATGTATGCCTTTCAAATATTTAGACTCATAGTATATGAGCTTCTGTTTGGGCTTCCACCCAGAATGCTCCGTATGTGTCTGGAGCGTAGAGGCTTCTTTGCTCACTCTTTCTCTCTCTGTCTCTGTCTCTGTGTGTGTGTGTGTGTGTGTAAAAGACCAACTGAGCTAGGACTGGAAGATGATTAACCAGATGCTCCAAGTGTGTGTTCTCAAGTACACACCAAATAAAGGAGGGGATAACTTCTGCTTGGCCAGAGAAGCCGAGTGCAGTGAACATCAAGGCTGGAAACAGATAGGGCAGAGGCCCCAGTATAGGACCTGCTTGCACCAGGGCCTGCCTTCCCATTGTTCTCTCTGTCTTTTTAAAATCTCAATCCAACAGAACCAATTGCTGTCCAGTGACCAGAGCTGGAAGTAGTGGAAGGACCCCAGAGAACACCCTGACCCTGTCAGGGAATGGGAAGCAGCCATGAGAAGAGAAACCCATCAGGTCAGAGAGTGACACTGTGCCAGAGAAAAAAGTTTGCTATGGAGGGCTGTTATGAAATGAACTGGGAAGGATGTGGATGCATCTTGTGAGCTGCCACAAAGACACTGGGGCCAGGGAAGGGTCTCAGTCCTATTCAGTTAATGGAGGCAGACAGGTCTGTGAGATTTGCCAGTAAGGCAGGGAGAGGGAGTTGCTGAAGACAAATATTAGCTTCAAGGCAATGTCCGTTCTAGGTAGATGAGGGACATGGCGCTTGTTTCTTGCCTCTGTCTGTTTTTACGCGTGGAAGGATTGAGTGATTGGATGGAACACACACCATGCTTATTTAAAAATAGCTTTCAATGTCATTCCTAGTTGCCAACACACATCTTTTGTGGCTTTGCCTTACTTTGAAGTGGGAGGGAGAGCGGAGATCTGAGAGCTAGTCTTCAGGATCTTGTCAGAGAGAACAAATTGGCAACACGGTTGGGGGGGCACACAGTCACTGGTGCCCCTGCTTCTCTTTGCTATTTGGGACGTGTCTCATCCCTACAGACTCTCCAGCATGACCAGTGACAAAAGGCAGGCGTCTGTGGGGCATGTGGATAGAGCATGGACGCGGCTCAAGAGGTATCCAACACTGTGAGCTTCTCATAGTGTGAAGTAGAAGAGAAGGGATGGACCATGAGCCACCACATCATGAGTGTGGGGAGACTGAGAAGCCTGGGGAGTCCTAGCTTTGAAATGAACTTTCAAAGTCAATGTGAAGACATATCTCAAGGAAGAGAACATATCCTAGTCTTATGTCTTGAGAAGTAAAGAGGACATGGACTTTCATTTGTCTTCTTGCTCTGGGCATCACAATCGTTTATTATCAACATAAAAGGAGCACAGCAGGCAGTTCCGTTCAGGCTCATCCTGCAGGGGTAGAAATGCCTGCTGCTCGGAGCCTAGGTGGGAGAGAAGTGCTTTAGCAGCTGGAGCACCAGAACATGAGGGCTCTGGCCCTTTGCATTCTTCCTCCATGGTGAACACCACACTTGCCATGGCACTAACCATACCACTACAGTGAAGCAACGTATTATCACTAATCATGTAAAAGGAGCGCCCCAGGGATAGGCAGCAGCTGCCATCGCTGACCTGAGCACACCATCCTGCAGTCCTAGCACCCTTGAAAGTGCTCCCGTGGCTTTCCTCACATTCATTCTTTGGGGAGAGGGAGGAGAGGTTTCATCATTCCATCGGCAGATAGGAAAAGCCAGGCTTAGCAAGACAAAATAACTGCACGATCCCCCAGGAAACAAAAGGAAGGGTCTAGGTGGGAACCCCAGCCACCTAATTCCCTCTCAGCACCCTCATCACTCCACATAACCCCAACCTAGTCCAAGAACAGAACTGCGGATAGCATGCTCCAGCCTTCCTTTTCTGAATGTGCCTGAGACCTGGACCTGGTCAAAGGTTGGCATGTCTATTTATCGCTGGTTGTCTAATGATACTTAATCACATGTACCTTGGAGTTGGCCAGGATAATGGGGAGAAATGCAGAGGGGTCAACTAAAAACATGTAATTTGCTAACATCCCAAAGCTTTTACAGTGCGCAAATGATCCATTACCAAAGATTCCAGAAGCCAAACGTAAAAATTAAAGTTAGAGAAACTGCCTAAAACTGTCAGGTAGGTGTACTGGACCACAGACAGCTCTTTTTTTTTTCCTCGAGGTTTCAGAATCTGATAAGCAAAATTGGAGACCCACTGTGTGAAAAGCGTGTTACTCGTTGGAGGAGCTGTGTCTCTTCAGATAAACTGGCGCTTTGCTGTCTCCAGAGGGTGGGAGGATGAAGCCTTATGTAGCCCTCCCAGGAACCTTTGCTCTGATTAAGCTGCCCAGTTCCTGTGATGGCTTGACTACCCTGTGTATCAAACCAGCCTCTGTCTTTAGCTGTCAAAACATTAACAATATGGAGGCTAGAGCTCAAGTGATTGAGGAAGCTTGCAGCTCTTCCAGGGGACTGGGTTGGATTCCCAGCACACACATGGCTCAGAACAGTCTAGTTCCAGGAGATTGGACACTCTCTTCTCTCCTCCAAGAACACTCCATGCCTCTAGTGTGCAGACAAAAATGCACAGTAACACTCTATGATGAATCCTGTTTCCTGGTAGAGATATGAACAAACATCTATTCATCCCAGTTAGGGCACCAAGGACAGACCAATGTTGTGATTCTACCCAAGTCTATTTTGATAAGCCAATGAGTCCGCTGAGTTTCCTTACAGGATCATGGAATTCTCTGATATTCTGGCTCTTAGAATCTTACAGTCTTTCACCTCTTCTTTCTCAATGATCCCTGAGCCTTAAGTACAAGGGTTGTGTTGTAGCTGTATCCATTGCGACTGGGATCTACAATTCTGCCTTGATTGGTTGTGATTTTCAGTAATGGCCTCTGTCTGTTACAAAGAGAAGTTTCCCTGATGAGGGCTGAGGACAACATTTATCTTTGAGTATAAGGGTAGAAGCAGAAAGATCTCTGTGAATTTGAGGCCAGCCTAGTCTACAGAGCAAGTTCCAGGATAGCCAGGGCTACACAGAAGCACCCTGTCCCCAAAACAACAACAAAAACAAACATACAAACAAAAACCCAACTATTTAGACTGCAGTTAGGGATTATGCTGGTGTATTATTGTCGCTGGTTGTAGGTTCTCCTCCAAGATTCATGAATTCCCTAGCTCTAAGTGGTAAGCTAGATTTCCAGGACAAGGCATGATTCTCCCTTGTTGAGCAAGTCGTCAGTCTAATTAAAGAACTCTTGGTTACTGCTAATATATGAACACCAGTACTGCCTCTTTGGGGTCGTCGTCGTGCCATGCTGGTTGTGGTAGTGGCTCACGGGCATCAGGGCCGGATAGAGCTGCTGCTTGCTTCCTCCGAGGCCTCTGGACCCTGCATCTGAAATGTATACTGTCTTCAACAATAGGTAGGGACTTACCTTCTACCTCTGGGGGGAAGGGGGGAAACCAGGGACAATATTAATAGCCTGTAATGTTTTGTTAGTCTCTTGGAAAACTCTAACGAACAACTCAAAAGACAGCTTCTCATGCCTGATGTTAGAGATTTTGTTGGATGATCTTTGACTCTTGGAGGGGTACACTGTCAATCCATATGGGAAAATTTTATTTAATCTACATCTATACCTATATACAGAATTGCATATGCTACAGATATGTTTAGGTAGATAGCTAGTAGTATAATTTCTTATGACCTTTTCAGATAACCGTATTGCTATTTTACCCTCTTCTATCCTTCTGAATTTAACTCCCTCCCTCCACCCCAGAGTCCTCAGTCTTTTCCATTTCCTCCATCAGGTCACTTGTACCCTGTACCCTGATACTCCCCTCTCTGTTGCTCCCTTGCCTCAGCAATGGTCTCTTTTTGCATCCCCGGGTTTTGTAGCTATCGTAGGATATGTGCTCACATCTGAAGATTTGGAGCTAGGACCCTACAATGAGGGAGAACATGCAATGTTTCTTTCTGGGTCTGGGTTACCTCATACAATATGATCTTTTCTAGCTTCATCATTTACCTGCAGAGTTTATGATTTGTTTTACCTTTATAGCTGAATATTATTCCGTAGTGTACATGCGCCACATTTTCATTATTCATTCATCAGTTGAAGGATATTTAGGATGTTCCCATTTCCTAGCTATCGATAACAGAAGAGCAAAGAACATATCTGAGGCATAAGATTTTGAGTCCTTTGGGCATATGCCAAAGAACGGACTAGGCAGGTCATATGATGGATTTTTTTTTTTTTTTAGATTTTTGAGAATTCTCAACACTGATTTCCAGAGCAGCTTGACAAGTTTGCACTGTCACCAAGAGTGAATGAGGTTTCCTTTCTGCCACACTCCCCTCTAGCATTTGTTGTAGGTTGTTTTGTTGAGCTAATTATTTTGACTAGAGAAAGATAAAATCTCAGTTTTTTATTTGCATTTCCATAATTGATAGAAAAAAAGAAATTTTTTTGTTTGTTTGTTTGTTTGCTTTTTTTTGCCATTTTTTTTTCTTTGATAATTCTCTGTTCAGGTCCCAGGCTCATTTATTTTTTTATAGATGAGCCATTTTTTTTTTTTGTTTTGTTTTGGTTCTTTTTTTGGAGGGGAGTTTTTTAATAAATTGTAGATATTAATGTTCCATCAAATGCCCAGCTGACAAGATTCTCCCTCACTCCATGGACCTCCTCCTCACCCAGCTGATAGTCTCTTTAGCTGCGAGAAACTAAGGGGTTTAATGAGTCCCACTGGTCAGCTGTTTTAATTCTTGAGTAAGTGGAGTTCTATTTGGAAAATCCTTTCCTATATCTCTATTCTATAGAGTACTGCCCGTATCTTCTCCTAGAAGTTTCAGGTTTCATATTCAGGTCTCTGGTCCATTTCAAATTAATTTTGTGCAAGGCAGTAGACGTAGGTCTAATTTCATTCTTCTGCATGTAGACATCTAGTTTCCCCAGCACATTTGCTGAAGACGCTTTCTTTCCCTCAGCATATGGTTTTGGCATTTTTGTCAAATATGAAATGACTTAAGTTGCATAAACTCATGTCTGGGTCTTCAAGTTTATTCTATTGATCTGCACATCTGTTTCGATGCCAACACTATATTGTTTTTATTACTATGGCCTTATAATGTATCCTAAGATCTGGAATGGTAAAGCCTCAAGTATTATTCTTTTAGCTCAGGATTGTTTTGACTATGCAGGGTCTTCTTTGGCTCCATATGAATTTTAAGATAGTTTTTTCCTACTTCTGTGATAATAAGTTATGGATGTTGAGTGGGATTTCATTGAATCTGTAAATAGCTTTTGGTTAAGTGATGATTTTCACAATATTGATTCTGCTAATCCAAGAGCATGGATTTTCTTTATTTTCTAATATCTTTCTCTCTCTTTTTTCAGAGGTTTGATGTTTTTATTACAGAGATCTTTAACCTCCTTGGTTAAGTTTACTTCCAGATATTTTATTTTATTTTTTGATGTTATTGTGAATGGGAATGTGTGCACAATCTCCTCTCTATGTCTGTTGTTGGTGTATAAAAAAACCTCTTGACTTGTGCAAATTGCATTTATATCCTATCACTTTGATGAATTTGCTTATCATTTCTAGAAGTTTTCTGGCAGAAATTTTGGAATCACTAATATTTACTATCCTGTCATTCAATGCAGTCCCAGTCAAAATAGGGATCATTTGACTTCTCCCGTTTGTATCTCTTTGATTTCCTCTTCTTTACTTATCACCCCAGTTAGTACTGCAAAAAACAATATGGAAAAGAAGTGGGGATAACGGACAGCTGTTTCATTCCTGACTTGAGACAGATGGCTTCAAGATTTTTTCCATTTAGGATGCTGCTGTTTGTCCATTTCTCATATGTAGTCTTTATTGTGTTGAGGTATGTCCTCTTTAGTCAAACATTTCTGTGACTTTTACCATAAAGGCATGCTAGATTTTGTTAAAGCCTTTTTTTATATATCTATTGAGACGATCATTTGGCTATTTTCCCCCCAAGACATTTATATCAGTGAAAAACTGTTTGTCATATTCTAGGCTTAACGCCCAACTCCATGTCTATATAAACACAAACAATCTTAAGTATAGTTTAAATCTATGCAGAATTATCCATGAGTGTAATTTAAATAGAAAGAAGATTATTTTTACTTCGTTGGGAGTTAACCAAAATTTGTGAGAGCCATATTTCTTAGTCACCATTCTATGGCTGTGAGGAGACCCACAACCACAGGAACAGCTCTTGTAAGAGAAAGCATTTAACTGGGGGTTTCTTCACAGTTTTAGAGGTTTAGTCCATTCTCATGGCAAGGAGCATGGCAGAACTCATGGTGCTGAGGCAGTAGTTGAGAGCTACATCCGGAACTGAAAGCCAAGAGAGCAACGTTGGGCCTACTGTGTATTTTTTGAAACCTCAAAGCATACCCCCAATGATACACTTCCTCCGACAAGGCCACCTCTCCTAATCCCTTGTAGGGTCTTGGACTTGCCATCACTACCCTGCTATCTGTTGACACATTCAGGTGAAGAAACCATAACACTTCTACTTATCAATTCGGACTTCTGATTTCCTTCTGTCTTCAAGTGCTGTAGTGTTTGAATACCAGAATGCACTATTATTTTGTTATAAATTTCCTTTCTTTTATTTCTTCTCTAAACAAAGGTTATGGCATCATATTGCTTAAAAACAGGTCACCTGTCAAGGTAAGTGATACCTCTGTGTGACTTAATCTGAAAATAGTAAAGGAGGCACTACCAAACACTTGCTCTAAACAGTGACATGTCTGATAGCATTTGGAAACAACTAATGAAGATGGGATAGATGACTCTCCAGGGCAGGAGCGGAGCAGTTGGAACAGGAGAAAGACTAATCGTTCAGTGAACTTGCATCCAAGGTCATTTCTGTTCTAATCTATTCTAGAGTTTAGTTACATATCTATGACCTTCTCAGACTATTTCAGTCAGTGTCTTTGAATCTGCACGTATGAAGCAGTTGTGCTGTGTTCAATTCTCAGTCTCTGGTTTGGCCTCCAATATTGGCCAAATTATTCTTTCCTGGGTGCCTTAGTCACTGTTCCATTGCTGTGAAGAGACACAATAACCAAGGCAACTCTTATAAAAGAAATCATTCAGAGGTTTAGTCTATTATCATTATGGCAGGGAGCATGGTAGCATGCACGGAACTGGAGCAGTAGCTGAGAGCTACATTCTGATCTGCAGGCCAAGAGAGGAAGGCTGGGCCTGGTGTGAGCTTTTGAAATACCAAAACTCACCCTCCAGTGACGTACTTCCTCCAGCAAGGGCACTCCTCCTAATTTTTCTAATCCTTCTCACATAGGTCCACTGGCTAATGACTAAGCTTTCAAATATATGGGCTCTGGGGCCATTCTCATTCAAACTGCCACACTGCATTTGGCTATCAACTCTCCTAGTGTTTGCCTTCACCCAAGCTCAGCTTCTGAATATTTTGGCATCCTCTTCTACAGAAAGGGAGACTTTTATGAATCCTTTATGAGGCTGATGGGCAGTGTTATCTGTAGTACTGACAGGAGGAAAGAATTTTGTTATTTAGAGCAAGAATAAGTTGATTCCTTCGATATGTAAAGAACAACAAACCTCAGAAAATCTGGGTCCTCAAAAGACTCCCTCACCTGATGAGACTCCGTCATGGAGGACGGCAGGTTTTTCCCACAGCAGAGAGAAGTTGCTCAGTCTGCTCACCCAGCCCCTTTTTCATCAGTATGGGTTCAAGGGGAACATTTTGCTCTGTTCTCTCTCCATTCTCGTTCAGGCCCAGCAGAGCTGTTAATCTTTTGTAGATAGTAAATCTCCTATTTGACTTTTTTGACACCTCCCTTCTCCATCTCCACAGTGCTGATAGAGGTCGTAAACTAACCAGTTGGCATTTTAAAAGCACCCTTCTTCCTTCCATCCTAAATTATATCTTTTGGGAAATGGATCTATCTTACTTGGCTATAGAAGCTTTCCTTTTCAAATCTTTGCTGTCACAAGCTTAGGTATATTTTAGCCCACTGAGAGACTGGTGCAGTCATACCTTTTCATCACTGTCACCAGACACCTCAGAAAAACAGCTTAGGAGAGGAAGAGTCACGTTGGCTGACAGTTGTGAATGTTTCAGAGTTTGGTTTGCTCCATTGTCTTAAGGCTATAGAGAGGCGGAAACATCCCTGTGCAAAGACATTGCTAAAGAAAGCTCTACACCCCAGGGAGGCCAGGAAGCAAAGAGAGGGCTGGGAGAAGTAGAAGGGACAAGACATACCTTTTAAAATCACATCTCAAACGACCTCTCTGTTCCACTGAAGCCATATATCCCAATTCCTACCAACTCCCAATAACAGCTCAAATGGAGAGTCCGTTCATAGATAGTCCCTTAATAAGCTCACAGTCTCCATCATCCAATCCCTCTTCAAAGCCTCACATCTTAACCTTGTGTTGAGGATCACATAAGAGCCTGCAGGGACATCTCATACCCACATTCTCCCTACAATGTCAATACAAAAGCTTCATGATGCTTTTGAAGCCAAAGAAATACTTGGACTTGAGAACATGTCTTTTGGGGGATGAAAAGATGCCAACCATGGCTGTTGTTGGAAGTGTCACAGAAAAAGATAAAGGAAATGCTTTACATGTGTGGTTCTAGTCAGAGCAATAAACAGGCTTTGGCTTTATTTGTGTCTTGTCACCCCTCAGTTACTGGCCATTTCCTTTTCTTGTGATAGGGAACAACCCCAGTGACACAAAGGAGAGAACCTCTGTGGCCATGTCTCATCATGAGGCTTTAGACATCTGACTTAAGCAAGCAATCAGATTCCCTCCACAGTCTCCAATTTGCAACTGTGACTTGAGCATGCAAAAAAAGGAGTCACTTCGAGCTGACTACCTCACTGGCACTGCCCAGGAGAGGAGGGCATCCTGCTGACTAGGCTTCACTGGCTGCTCCCTCTCCTTTGTTCCTGTAGGCTGCCTCTGCAGCCCTTCAATAATTTGCATCTTTTACTTAACTTAGCAAGAGATCCTCCCTATCACTTGTAATCAAAAGAATGCTGACTAACGTGGGGACCATGGCAAAGAATACCAATGTTGCACACTTAATTGCAAGCAAACGAAGACAGGGAGCCCACGGAGAGTGCATGGGGAGGGAGGCAGACATATGGGTCTATTGGTGACATTGCCTTTCAAATGAAAAAGTAGGAATCCTACCTGACTGGTATGAAATGAGAACGGGGGAACTGGCATGACAGGTTTGAAAGCAGGGTTTCCACATTTATATATGGTGCTTTGTGACATAATATGGACGTATACACAAAGCACAAAGGAAAGAGTGATAGGGTCCACAGAGCAAACAAGTAATGCAGGCCTTAACCAGGCACTGGAAAGTTAAGATCATATGAGAAAATCACATTGCCTCCCCCTGAGATGGTGCTATCTTTTCTTGGTAACCCCAAATTCAACTTATTCCCGAAGCGAAGAGAGAACAGCATATTAATGAGCATCCAGTTTTACATTCTTATGAACACAAACAGCAGCCTAATGTTCAGTCAAGCATGCCGGCTCACCTTCCAGTGTTATTTGTTTATTTAAAATGCAGCAGAAAAGGTGCTTTGTGGACAGGTCTGGAGCACACTGGCTCCATCAGAGAAGGGACGGGGTAGGGAGGATGAAGGAGACTTTCTGTCCTCCAGGTCTTGAAATGAGCCTTTGCAGAGTAAGAGCAGCGTGATTCCCTGCGGTTATGGGTACAGAGTCGTATCTGAGAGAACATGACGGCCTAATTTTCAGGCAACCTAAAAGAGTTAACATTTCTCTCAATAACTCGGTGTAACAGAGCGCCAACATGTAAATGTTGTGGCAGAATTTATGACTTGCTAGGTGATCCATTTGGGGTTGTAAGTTTACTGTTTTCCAGTTCGATAGGTGATAATTTTGATTGGATTTATGCACCCAATAATCAACTGGGAAATACTCGTGATTTAATAAGATTCATTATACAGCAGCATCCATTTCAGTAAGTGATGTTTCTGGGCTCTGAGAGAATTCATCACATTTTTTAAAAGAGATCTCTATCAAATTTTTAGGACAGTGTGTTTATCTCAGAACAAAGACAAACTATTGCCAGTAACACAAGCTGGCTATATCTTGTTTGCAGTAATGTAATCATTTTGAAGCCCAATTCATGGATGTGTTTGGTAAAATCTAAAATGGAATGAAGATGTTCATACCTTTTGATCAAATGAAGGATGAACCAATGAATGTAAATGGAATACTGAGCATTGCCCAAGCATCCTAACTACTTGTTCTTTATGTAACCGAGAAAAGACAAGCAGAAACAGTAGCAACCATAGCTGGTCAATGGGATGTTCATTGTGCAAGCACTGGTGTGAGAAGAAAGCTGCAAGAGATCCTTTACCACCCAACTTTGGTAGGCATGACAATGAAACCCTTTCTAGAATGCACAGCCTCTTGGTTCCCTGAAAACAGCCTCAGTGAGTTCAGAGCTGCCTTTAGCCTTGAATAGAAATCATCTCTGTTGGATCCTCACAAAAGTGACAATGACATTTTCAGAGAAATGTACAGGCAGATTCAAGCTGTCAAAGGTTTATATAGTTTTCTTTTCTTGAATATCTTAGCACTTGCACAACGGCAAATCTCTGCACTTTGGGATTCTTACCCACTTTTTTTTTGCAAGAGAACTGTAAGATATTAATAGTTGTGTGCCCACCAGACACAATAAAGAGCATTGCATGTTATTCACTCCTCAAGGTGGCCCCATTACGTGGATGGTATTAACACCCCCACTTTACACCCCAGAGGAAAACCGACTTGCTGAGGGTTTCACAAACAGTGGTAGAGCTGTTCAGAGGCCAAATAACTCACTGAGCGGCTACTGGAATCTCTAAAACATGCAGCAGTGAAACAAGCCATGCAAAATGGGATGAATACCACATGGTCCCACTTATGCGGCCCTTGGTGCTGTCAGATTCATAACACGGAAGGTAGAATAGTAGTTCATTCTGTGACAATGGAAAGCACTAGAAAACCTTCAACTCACTGGGGAAAAAAGAAGATTAAATGCCCTAAAGAGTTAGAAACACTATCCCCAAACAAAAGAAACAAACAAACAAAAATAACCAAGAGCAGGAATGGTAGGTGGATCACTTAACAAGGTAGAATTCAACTTGAAAACAATTAAATTGAAGAAAATGACAAAAGCTTTAAGCACACCTATTTGTAAGCCTCAGAACACTCTCAAGACATGTGGATCTAGAACAATTCAGATATGAACAGATTCAAGAGACTGAGAGAGGAGGAGGCAATTTTTTGGCAAAAAGAAATGACACAATCAGTGGTCAGGGGTGAGCAATGGGAAGGCCATTTTGACGAAAACTGAGATTGTGTGGGGAAGGAAGCTGAGAAAATAACGTTACAACGATGGGGCAGATTGTCTGTTAGGAAAAGAAGTCTAAATCTTACCTCCAGGAAAGGTGATGAGGGACAAGAGAAGTACGACCCAAGGCACTCTTTGCGGAGGTCAGCTTACCACAGCAGGCTAGCTGGGGGAGAAGGGAGTCCCAGCAGAGCTGGCTCAATGAGGCCTCATGTCCTCAGACACCACGCAATCTTATGTCATCCTTAGGACATATGACTAGACCCTGGCGAAGGAGGGTTTGGAAGTTGAACTCAATGATGTGTAGTCATTTGAAAATGAAGTGCTATAAATATGCAGTGCCAATATTAATTATCCTCAGTCGTCGTTGTAGTATTATATTTAAATACTTGGAGTTTCTAAATTACGATCATAAATTGATGTCTGTAATTCTTATCCCGAGGTAATTGGAAGCTTTGAAGTTGATCAAAGTGAATTCTTTTACCAAGGAGCCAAGAACAGCCAGGGTACGAGCAATTACAGAGCCTATCCAAGCATATTTACTCTCTCTCTCTCTCCCTAGCTTTGAACTGCATCCCATTTTCTATACAGGGTTAGATCTGGAAACCATACACAAACCAGGATGACATGACACTGTCTCTTAGGAGAGAATCTGTCTTTTCTACGATATTAAATTAGTTTTATAATTTTAAGACGTTTTCGATAACCTACTTTTTTTTTTTTTTTTTTTTTTTTGAGGAAATGGGAGTCTTCACTCTGCAGTGCTCAGGCTGTGTGAAGGAGTAAACTGAGGAGAATGGATTTTCCTGGTGTCACGAACTGTAGTTAGGTTGCACTCCTGCCCCCCCACCCCCAATCATCTGCACCAGTAGAGGGGAGCCAAGATGGAGATGATCTCACAGCTGATCAGGGAAAAACACTTTGCTCTTTGGTTTGGGACTACCTTTAATTAATTTTTCCCCCACAGCCATGTCTTTCTAATTGTGTGCTCTCTAAGTTTCTGTTCCGAGAAGTCTGCTAGCCTTGGCCACACACTAATTTGCAGTGAGAGAGATGGCCCAGGCGGGTTGATGGGCAGTGGTTTGCCAGTTTGGGATTAACCAGCAGCCACAGGAAATGTCTGTAAATGGTACTTTACAGACAGATCATTGAGGTTTCTTATTCTTAAGCATGTTTTGTGTTAGGAACCAACTGTTCAAGGTCTATCATTTTTATGATTACCTGTAAGAGAGAGAGAGAGAGAGAGAGAGAGAGAGAGAGAGAGAAATTCTATGATAATTTTATGGTAATTTTTTAACACTGAAAGGGAATTACAAAGGAACCTTTAGGCACTGAAGTCTCTTTAGCCCCCTTCTAGCCACTTGTACTTCTAAAGGGAAAAAACAAGCAAACAAAAACAATCCTTTAGGATCAGTAAGTGACTACAATGTCACATGGCATGAAGAGCACATATAAAGGTAAGGCTTATTACTTTTCAAACATTCATGAAGAATGATAATATTTAACTGGTAAAGTCTGGGAAAAGACACACAGTGAATTATTAAACCAAGGTTGCCTTGGTTTTAAAAGTTTACCAAAACCGAGGAATCAACTCAGATGTAAACAGTTACCTTTCTGTCTTCGTCAAGCACCTTCCTGAGGTACTGAGGTCAGCACAGAAAAGCAGAGAACAGAACCATGAAGGAAGCTCTCCCAAGGCGAGGCTCATTCAATGTGCTCTGCTTGTGCTGACCCAGCAGCTCACAGATGTGGGAGAGTTCACTGCATAATTCGTGGTAGGGGAGGACTGCTTTTAGGGAGGGAAACGGGGCTGGAGAGAGAGCTAAGAGGTCTCATTGCTCTTGTAGAGGACCTAAGTTTGGTTCACATCTCTCACGGGGTTAACAACCATCTGTAACTCCGGTTCCTGGGGATCTGATGCCTTCTTCTGACCTCTGTAGGCATCAGTGATATGCATAGTCCACATACATGCATGCAGGCAAAATATGCATACACATAAAAGAATAAATCTTTAAAAAAGAGAGAGAGAAATACAGAAAGGGGGAGACAGTTTTTATAGATAAATGGAACCTACTTTTATTCCACAAAATCCAGCAAATAAGTAACTTAGAGGAAATTATAATTAAAATGTGTGGATATTAACTTTCTTTTAGGAGTCAGGGGAGAGATGAGTCCACTATTCATAAGTAACTCTGTCCCACTTTACAAAACCAAAGATTGTATCACCATTGATACTTGGTAATAGCAGTCAGTAGCGAAATCATTCTACCTATATGTTGTATGGGAGAGGAAAGTCATTCTGTCCAGCTATCATTTGTGGCCCATATCCCCTAAGTCAAGGGCATACTTGGCATTAACAGGCAACTGGAATGTCCTTTCCTAGGAGCTGACTAGACCAAAGCTGAACCCTCACCCAATCTCACATTTTCTTTCCTTTTTCATATGTGCAGACTGAAAAGGCACCAGGGCTAGTGGAACTAAGGTGTGTTGTCCCCAGAGACAAAAGAATGGGGCAGACAGGCAGAGACCAGGGGCCATGAGAACAAGCACAAAAGAAAAGCAGAAACACAGAAGTGTTGGTAACATTCTGGCTATGCAATTCTGCTGTCCTTGCTAAAGCTGGACTTCTTGAGATACTGTAATGTCCTTGCAATAAACCTCTCTTTTAATTAGTCTAGCTTATGTGGATTTTTTTTTCTTGTAGTCATGCATGACTAAACTGTTCACTATGTTAATTTTCAAGAATTCTGAAGACAGCAACAACTTAGACTTTCCTGCCAGAGTTTCAAACCTGACATCAGTAATGCCGTCACCATACCTTTGGCTTAAATCCCAAGACAAATGGTACAGAGCTCTGTTAGCATGCAGCCCAGACTCAGCTCATCCCACTCAGAAGTGAAACTCTGGAAGTGGCCAGGAAGCTTTAAATTAGTCTCTTTTTAAAGTTGCTGATAGGATATAAAATAATTAGTGAATAAAAGTCCTTCAATCTATTGTGATTTTGATTGACAGGTAGAGAATGAGGAAAACAGTAGAACAAGGGAATAAACTCGTGGTCCATAGCATTAAAGAAAGCCAGAAGCTTCTTGAATCCAAAAGATGGTCCATTACTGTGATTGTGTCACAGTGAGAGGCATAAATCTTCTGTTTGACCTGTTAAGAGAAAGTTTTAGTGAAAATAGTGAATGGTTCAAGGCAAGAACACTTAAGAGAACCACTGAATAATGAAAACAATTAGGAGTTGTATGTACAATTTACAAGCAAACGTGTAAACACTACGTGCTTGTCAGTTTTATTGCCAACTTGACATAACCCAGAGAACCTGAGGAACAGAAAACCTCAGCTAAGGAATTGTCTTCATCAGCCTGGCCTGTGGCCATGTCTGTGAGAAATTGTCTTGATGGACGATCGGTGTGGGCTGACACACCCCAATGTGCACAGCACTCTGGCTAGGTAAGTGGGCCTGCTCTGCATAAGAAAGCGAGAATCAGTCATCTCGAGAGAAACAGTAAGCAATGCTTGTCCATAGCTCCTGCCCTGACTTCCCTCGGTGATGAACTATTGCCTAGAAACATAAGCTGAAACAGACCTTTTCCTACCCAGGTTGTCTTTGGTCATGCTATCTATCACAGCGACAGACAGCAAACTAGAGCACACTGAGTGTGAGGAGAAACAGAAGAGAAAGGAATAACAATTCACGGGGAGAGAGCTAAGATACAAAGGACTCGGATGGACTCAGAGGGGTGGCACAAGGACACCCTTATGTCTTACATACAGACATTCACAGTTGAACAGTGGACCCAGGCGCTGCCAGAGTAAATCTGGAATCTGGATGTTGGCAGGCTGATGGGAAGACCTGAGGAAAACCTCACAGACTTTTTTTGAGAAAGACCCAGCTGTACTGTTGAAAATGGTGGGAGGTGGGCAGCAGAGCCTTTAGTCCAAAAGACTCTTGAAGACAAGATGAATTTGTGAGTGGAAAGTGATAATTTTTTTCTCTCTCTCCTCCCACAACTGGTCTGAGAAAAGTTGGACAAGCCCTGTTAGGTTACAGAAGTGGATAAATAGGATATTAACCTGAGAATCTATGATAAGCTAGGACTTGAACTACTCCATTTGCTGGAGGTATAGCTGATCAAGGTTTCAAATGCCTCAGGTATTTTTGTTTTTCTTTCTTGTCTTGACTTCAGGTGATATAAACATCTTCTTTCAAGGAAAACTGTGTCTTACACTCTTTCCGTTGTGGTCCATCACGGGTATACCAGAACCCTGGTAGCGGCAGTCAGCTGTGGGGTAGGGGGTCATCCACACTCTTCTGATTAAACTTCTGTCTTTTGTTGAGCCTATAATTTTCTTAAGTTTTTTTTGCAGTGGCACAGCTTTTCTCCTGTTCTCTTTTCCAATTCTTTCTCCCAACTGCAACATTTCCCATCTATTTCCATGAAGCCTTGATCTCTATTGACTTTGTTTTCTTTCTGTACACAATATAAGACACCAGCAGGGGCTCCAGTTGAAAGGACACATTTCTTTTTTTTTTTTTTTTTTTTTTTTAAGAAGTTGTAAGTTTATTCTGGAGTCGAATATAACCAAATATGGCCCAGAGACTACAGATTTAGTGTACCCAAACTCTTTTCTTAATTAAATTTTTTTTACATTAATTATATTTTATTCACTTTGTATCCCAGCTGTAACCCTCCTTCATTCCCTCCCAATCGCACCCTTTCTCCCTCATCTCCTCCATGCCCCTCTCCAAGTCCATTAATGGAGGAGGTCCTCCTCCCCTTCCATCTGACCCTACCTTATCAGGTCTCATCAGGACTGGCTGCAATGTCCTCCTCTGTGGCCTGGCAAGGTTGCTCCTCCCCTGGGGGTGTGGTCAAAGAGTTAGCCACTGAATTCACATCAGAGACAGCCCCTGTTCCCCTTACTAGAGAAACCCACTTGGAGACTGAGCTGCCATGGACTACATCTGAGCAGGGGTTCTAGGTTACATCCATGAAGGCACCTTGATTGGAGTGTCAGTCTCAGAAAAGACCCATGGGCCAAGATTTTTTTGTTCTGATGCTCTCTTTGTGGAGCTCCTGTCCTCTCCAGGTCTTACTAACTCCCCCTTCTTTATATGATTCCATATACTCTGCCCAAAGTTTGTCCATGAGTCTCAGCATCTGCTTTAATACACTGCTAGGTGGAGTCTTTCAGAAACCCTCTGTGGTAGGCTCCTGTCCTGTTTCTTGTTTTCTCCTTCTTCCAATGTCTATCCCATTTGTCTTCCTAAGTGAGGATTGATTATCTTACCCCGGGTCCTCCTTCTTGCTTAGCTTCTTTAGGTGTACAGATTTTAGTATGATTATCCTATCTTATAGGTCTAATATCCACTTACAAGTGACTATATACCGTGTGTGTCTTTCTGTTTCTGGGATACCTCACTCAGGATGATCTTTTCTAGTTCCCACAATTTACCTGCAAACTTCATGATTTCCTTGTTTTTAATTGCTGAGTAGTATTCCATTGTGTAAATGTACCACAATTTCTGTATCCATTTCTCAGTTGAGGGGCATCTGGGTTATTTCCAGCTTCTGGCTATTACTAATAAAGCTGCTACAAACATGGTTGAACAAATGTCCTTGTTGTGTACTTGAGCATATTTAGGATATATGCCTAGGAGTGATATAGCTGGATCTCTAGGAAGCGCTATTTCTAATTCTCTGAGAAAGTGCCAGATTGATTTCCAAAGTGGCTGTACAATTTTACATTCCCACCAGCAATGGAGGAGGGCTCCCCTTTCTCCACAACCTCTCCAACATGTATTGTCACTTGAGTTTTTGATCTTAGTCATTCTGATGGGTGTAAAGTGAACTATCAGGGTCATTTTGATTTGCATCTCCCTGATAGCTAAGGACATTGAACATTTCTTTAAGTGTTTCTCTGCCGTTCTATATTCCTCTACAGAGAATTATCATTTTAGCTCGGTACCCCATTTTTTAATTGGATTACTTGATGTGTTGCTTTTTAACTTCTTTAGTTCTTTATATATTCTGGGTATTAACCCTCTGTCAGATAAAGGGTTAGTGAAGATTCTTTCCCAATCTGTAGGCAGTCGTTTTGTTTTGATGACAGTGTCTTTTGCTTTACAGAAGCTTTTCAGTTTCATGAGGTCTCATTTATTGATTATTGATCTCAGATCCTGTGCTGCTGGTGTTCTGTTCAGGAAGTTGTCTCCTATGCCAATGAGTTCTAGGCTCTTCCCTACTTTTTCTTCTAACTGATTTAGTGTGTCTGGTTTTATGTTGAGGTCTTTGATCCACTTGGACTTTAGTTTTGTGCAGGATGATAAATATGGCTCTATTTGCATTTTTCTGCATGTAGACATCCAGTTGGACCAGCACCATTTGTTGAAGATGCTACCTTTTTTCCATTGAATGGTTTTTACTTCTTGTCAAAAATCAAGTATCCATAGTTGTCTGGATTTATTTCTGGGTCTTCTATTCAGTTCCATTGATCCACTATTTTGTTTCTATCCCAATAACATGCAGTTTTTATTACTATTGCTCTGTAGTACAGCTTGAGATCAGGGATGGAGATACCTCCAGACGATGATCTGTTGTTGTACAGGATCGTTTTGGAAATTCTGGGTTTTTCGTTTCTCCATATGAAGTTGAGAGTTTGTCTTTCAAGGTCTGTAAAGAATTGTGTTGGTATTTTGATGGGAATTGCATTGAATCTGTAGATTGCTTTTGGCAGGATGGCTATTTTCACTATGTTAATCCTGCCAATCCATGAGCATGAGAGATCTTTCCATCTTCTGATACCTTCTTCAATTTATTTCTTCAGAGACTTGAAGTTTTTTCAAACAGGTCTTTCACTTCCTTGGTTAGAGTCTTCCTTTAATGAGAATAAGTTTCTGAAAACGTCTCTCTCCTTGCCACATAGGCCATCATTGCAGGGGAAATCTCTGGACGAGTTTCACAGCAAATTATTCCTCCCCTCCTTCCTTGACAGCCAGATTTTGCCCTGTTAGAATTCCAGGAGACAGCATCTCCCGAGGTGGAGGGTCCCTCTTAGACTATGCTTCCCAGGAATTGCTCATGCTAGTCCACACTCAGCCTCTAGCAATTTATCAAAGTGCTATTTAAGTGGTTTCTTCTAACTCATAGCTTGAGTGACTTCTGCTCCAAGCACTTAGATCTATGCTATGCATCAAGAGATCTGAAACACCGAGGAATGAAGTTAATAAAGATACACAAGTCTGCTAGCCTGACAGCTATAAAACACCGTAGAGAGGAATTGGGGAACACCTAAGTAAATGAAGAGCCACACCATGGTCATAGATTGGAAATTTTAATATTGCAAAGTTATCAATTATGTCTGCTCCCGTGACTGCCGTGACAAATCACCACAAACGCAGAGGCTTCAAATAACACAAATTTATTATCTTATAGCTCTGTAGGTTGGAATTCTGATCTGGGCCTCATCAAATCAGAACTGCATTCCTTCTGTGGCCTCTGGGGACAAACAAGTTTCCTTACCTTTCCCAATTCCCATCAACCACTCATTCTTTTTCACAAGTACTTCTCCACCTTCAAAGCCAGTGACAGCATGCCAAGTTCTTTTTATGTTGCATCATTCTGACTTCCTCTTTTCTCCCCTTCGTCTACATTTAAAGGGTGTGAATATCATCCCTGAGCCACTCAGATGAGCCATGTTTTAAAGCTAGATGGGTACGAAGCTGAATTTGCTCTTTGCCATATACCCTAACATATTTACAAGTTCCAAGAATTAGGGCATGGACAACTTTGGCAGGAGGAAGGAGAAAATTTTGTCCCACTTTCTTTAAATGATATAAAGATTCAATGCAATTTCAATAAGATACCAACATGCCTTGTGTAGACATTGCCAATTTCCACACAATGTATAAAGAATACTAAACATTTTAGAATAATAGACTAAACAATCTTTTTAAAAGACACTAATCTGGCAAATGTGTACTATCTGATTGTAAATTTGTCTGGAAAGCCAGAATTATCAAGATTGCATATATTACTGTCAGAACAGACTGAGGGATCAATGATAAATGGTGTTGGAGCATATCAATACATGTATATAGAAAGAAAAAGGCAAACCATGATGAACACCTCACAACATATCCCAAATGAGCAGAAGAATTGCATACTTAAACATTTAAACTACAGAGGTCTGGGGAGATAACTCAAGGGTAGAGTGTCTGCTGTGCAAGGCACAGCAGTTGGGATCTGAGTTGGGATCTAGAGCATCCACAATAAAAAGTAAAATAGAAAAATAAAAAAGGAGGAGGAGAAGAAAAAGGAGGAAAAAAAAGTGGAGGAGGAGGAGGAAGTGGAGGAGGAGGGAGAAAGCAGCAGCAGCAGCCAGGCTGCATTCATCCGCACCAGCAGGGCAGAGATGGATGGATGGATCCCCGGGATTCACTGGCCAACCAGTCTAACTCAAACAGTGGGCTCTAGGTTCAATAACACTATGGGAAAAGTGAGTTAAACAGCAATAGGAGAAAGACATCCAGAGTCAATCTCTAGCCTCCTTACAGGCATGCACACTGGTGTGTGTGTGTGTGTGTGTGTGTGTGTGTGTGTGTGTGTGTGTAAGAGAGAGGGGATCACCCAGAGAGAAAGGGAAAACTAGGTTATAGGATTTCTAGAAAGCTACAGAGGCATATTTCTGTGACCTTGGGAATTGTCCTAGAATGTGCAAACTGTCATTTATAGGGGAAAAAAATGATAAACTAGTAAACTGGAATCCATTTTTCTAAATTTTTCTCATCAAAAGCCACTGTTAAGACATTAAGACCTAAGGATGGAGATATGGCTCAGCAACAGAGAACTTGCCTAGGATGTACAAGTATGTGTGAAAGGGGAGGGGAAGAACCAAAACATGGATTTGGAGAAAATCCCTGTAGTACACATATCTTCAACCATCATGGATACATGTTGCTGTGCCCAGAACTCTCTTTCATACAGTCATGTTTGTAACAAAAATCAGGGATTTATTTCTTTAGTAAATCTAAATAAAATTGTATGGATAATTTAACTTTCTTGTATGGATAACCACATTTTGAATATATGTTCACCCTTTGGTGGACACTTAGACTGTTTTCACCTTATGGTTACCATAGATAAAATGAGTGTTTGCATCTTTGCCTTTACTTCTCTTATGTATATGAATGCAAGTGGAATTGCTGGGTTCCATGGTAATGTTTAATTTCTGGGTAACTGTGGTACTTTGAATGAGAATGGTCCATATAGGCTCATCTCTTTGAATGCTTGGTCCCTAGCTGGTGGAACAGTTTAGGAAGGATTAGGAGGTGTGGCCTTGTTGGAGGACGTATGTGACTGGGGGTGGGCTTTGAGGTTTCATAAGCCCATGTCAGGCCTAATCTCTCTCTGTCTCTCTCTTCCCCCCCCTCCCCTTGCTGCCTATAGATCAGGATGTAAAGCTCTCAGTTACTGTTCTAGTACCTTGCTCCCCACTATGCTGATCATGGACTATTCCTCTAAAACTTTAAGCAAGCTCCCAATTAGACACTTTTTAAAAAGTTCGAGTTGCCTCCATCATGGTGTCTTTTCACGTCAATAGACCAGTGACTAAGACAGAAGTACACTGCGCAGAAACCAGTGGCGATACTCTTATAGTCTCAGCATGCCCAAGGGTGCCAATTTCCTCATGCCCTCCCCAGCACTTGCCATTTTCTATTTTTGATTTGTTCTTGTACATAGTAGCCATCCCAGCCATCCTAACACTGTGTGGAATGGGGTCTCTGGGATTTCGATATGTGGTTCCCCAACCATTAGTGACGCTGAACGCCTTTCTCCTCCTCTAGAACTCGAATTAGTTGAATATTGGATCTCCTGCACCTGTCTTTCCTGTCTCGGTTTTGTACTTATTTTTAGCTCATTATTTTTTACTATACCCTAGGAGAATTCTTTGGCCACATATTTTAATTTACTACTTCAATCTTATGTTATGTAAATTTTGTTCTTTACGCCATCTGTTATTTAATTTTAGTGATATTTTTTTTTCAATTTTCGAGAATTCTAGTAGACGGTCCCCCACAGCCATCTGTTCTTTTTGTGATGTAAAAGTTTCTGACTGTTGGCTATTAACTCCATTTCTTCAAGAATTAGTTCTTCAGCTCTCCAAGTTTGCTTCTTTTGTTTAAAATGGTTGGCGATTGCTGATTGTATATTCATATTCTTTGAAGGTCTGTATTGAACTGGACTGTTTGCTGGATTCATTTCCCTAGCCAAGCTGAAAATCTCTTGCTTTTCTGGCTACAGTAGGTTTTGAACCTTCTGTGGTCAATTGATGAAGCCAGAGAGATGTATTACAGTAGTTTCTCAGGTTGTTTGGTTTTCCATTGGGACCATGAAGTGATCACATATTGTCTGGGCTTCCCTGTTTTCCGGATGCCAAAACCATCCTGAAGATGCTACATATTCAAGTTTCCACTTATTTGGCAAATGGCAGACTGGATTTTCAGGCACACAGCAATTCTGAGGACAAGGCTGGACCTACTATTCTTATCCAGTCTAGCCCAGCCGGCCAGTTCTATCCATGGTTGCTGCTCTTGAGTCTGCTGCTCAGAAAAGTGCAGCAGACTCCTGCTGTTTTCCCTTCTCTTCTCTTCCTTATTTCCATCTGATAGTTCTTCTTTCCTTTCTCAATTGTTTTTATTTTTATTTCTCTGTCTCTGTCTCTGTCTCTCTCTCTCTCTCTGTGTGTGCTCACATGTGTGTGACTGGGAATAAAGTTTCAGACCAATGTGTGTCATCAAACATAGGTGCTAAGAACCCAGTTTGGCTTTTCTGCAAGAGAACAAGGCTCTGATCCATCTCTCAAGCCCCCTCTTTTATTTTTAGAGAAACATCAAAAGGGAGGAAGAGCTAGAGGAAGACATAGTCCTCCCTTGCTCTGTTTCAGCAGTGGAAAATTACCTGGCGGGACAATTTGGTGTGGGAGTGGTTGCCGGCCGCTATCTCTCAGTAATTCTTTTCTTGCTGGGAGTGACCACACTTTTTGTTTTCACTACTGCGATGGACTTTTGTTTTTATTATTTAGAAATTATGAATGACATCTCGGGAAACACGAACTAGAAATAGCTTCATTTGGTTAGAGACTCCTAATCTGAAGGTTTTCATTTTCATTCTACACTTACATTAAAGTTGTCTCCATGAGTCAAATCTTGCTCCTTTCCCCCAAAGTCATTCTCAGCACTTGAGCCCATAATCTTTGCTCCCTTGTGAGCCTTCCAGACTAGTTATGACAGAAGGAAAGATGTTATTGAAATGCAAGCTAATCATAGCAATCTCTGCCTTTTGTAAGCCTCCAGTGATGAGTGCTAAGGCTGATATTTCTGAAAAAAAAGAAAAAGAAAAAAAAGAAATATTTACATTGCTTCAGTGCTAGAGATCAACTGGATGGATGACCTGGGGTCTAGCAGCTGGAGAGCATTTGCATGTGTCCAGCAGTCAGGAGCCACATGAAAGCTGAACTGCTTTGTGATTAGGAATGAGAGCAGAAAAGTAAAATAGATGGTGGTATGCTGAACTAGCCAGAATTGCTGTAAGAATAAAAATAAATAAACAAACACATTTTTAAAAAAAAAAAAAAAAACTGTTATCTTTTCTTTGTTGTGAAACTTCTCCCCAAGGTCTGAGTGAGGCTTGCTGTGTTCATCTGTCAGTGAGGGTGTTGCTGGTTTGAGACAGAGCAAAGGCATCGATTGTGAGGAAGGAAGAAAAATGAAAATAAAACTCCAGGGGTAGAAGAATCAATGGTTCAAAAGTGACATTGAGGGTAGAAATCTCTGGAATTCTTCAGGAAACTTCAGGGGGGAGAGGAATGTGGAATTGCCTGTAACATCTGGATTACATATTGGTTCTTTGAACTGTGGGCCTTCTGTGCATTCATCGCTCATTACAAACTTTTTAGGTGTGGGAAGTATTCGTTTCTGTGTGTCTGTGTCTTCTTACTGTCCACAAATCTAGCACAGCTGTGTCCAGATCACACGTGTTTGATAAGCGGTCTTTAAACCACTTACCGTATTTAGTTGTCATGGATCTGTTTATACCTCCACTGCTTTATGAAAAGGCCCATCTTTTCAAGAAATGTGGTTGGGATGAAATCTAAGGCTTCTCAGCACCTCATTCAACTATTAAATCCACCCAACGGCCAGGCATTAGGGCACTGAAAGTACTTCATTTTAGTGACATTCAAAAACATATACACAAATAACAAAGACAAATATTCACAGTAGAAAACACAGCCAAATGAGTTGGATAAAACATGACATACATGAATCATTGATTCTAAATATTGTAAGGTAGTGAAATCTCTTTCTCTGTATGTACATATTCACACACACACACACACACACACATACACACATACACACACACTGCCATCACCACCACTGCCACCACCACCAAATCCCTTATTTTCTTTGGATAAATAACCACTTCCTTCTTCTTTAAGAAACTATCTATCAGTTGCAGGATTAGCGGGATTTTCATTAGTCAATACTGAGAGGCCTTAAGTCAGATAGTTTCTGAAATTTCAGTCGTACCCCAAAAATGTGCTGCTTGGGGTTAACTCATTCTTCTCTGCTGCCCCCAGTAGAGTATGCATTAAATGTCATAATTTGCATATTGTCCTTTATGAGTTTTCATTCTCTAAGTTCCCCGTCTCTTCAGGTTTCAAGGTTTCTCAAATCTGGTCCAATAATTTCCCATTCTGCTTAAGTTAACCAGGCCCAATTTCTGTTGCTTGCAATCCAAGAACTCTGACAAATTCAGCTTCTATGCAAGTGTTTTGTATTTATACTTTCTAAAACATCTGATAAATTAATAAACATGTTGGCTGCAGCATTTTTTCGGCCAGCATGTACCAGGTCACTGTGGAACTCCTTGAAACTGGAAAGTGTTTCCCAAAGCGTCAGGAAAACTTTAACATAGAGGGGAGGAGCACGTAGGCGAGAGCAGGATTGGGACACAGGAAAATCACAACTAGTAAGGGCACCTCCCTGCTTCTGTTTGTTCTGTTAGAGAATGTGCTGCTCTAGTATAGTGTAAAGAAAAACAAAGCTTCAAACACCGTGCCCATTTGACATCTAACGAAAGCGAGGAATCCCTAAGCAGCCCAAGGAAAGCACCTTCCACTGTGCTTGAGGTGCCCAAGCCCTTCTCTAGGGCACCATGCTCCTGCTCACCCCCAAAGAACGATCTCAACCTGCGGAATAACCTAAACAAGCCGACTGCATCCTTCCATGGACGGAAAAGCTGCCTCCCACACCCCCTGGTGCTTACACTGCTTCCAGAGATGCACCCAGTTGGCCATGCGTGTTATGCAGCATCCTTTTCTGGACCAAACTCATACGTGATGGATAAGCTGCTGCCATCTTCATCTGCACCTTGTAAAGGGTCCTGGGTCATTCCAATAACTCCAAGAAGGGCACATGGCTTTCAACAAACGGTGACTAGGAGGTGACTGAGACATTGATCATAGGAGTTCACAGCTTGCCCTTCAGTATGAGACAAAGTTACAGCCTGAGCATCGTCATCCTTGTATACTCCTTCCTTCATCCGGGAAACTACGCGGAGGGTTAGAGCAAAGCTGCACTGCGGGAAGGGAAGGAAGCTTATCCTCTGTGGGCGGAGCTGACGCTGCTTCATTTATGGTGTGGTGATGTGATGTGACTGGAGCTCAGGAATAGTGCCTGCCAGTTGTCCTTAGAAAGGCAGTGGGGGATGGGGGAAATAGGTAGAAAGGTGAGACTGGGAAGAGGTGGGTGGGTGGGGATTCCTAACTAAATCACACCTCTGAATGGGCAGTGAAAGTGTTTCCAGAGAGGATTGGTGGTGGAACTGTGGAAGGTGGGGCCTGGTTGGAGGAAGAAGGGGGGGGGGGGGGGGGGGGGGGGGGGGGGGCCGCCTTTGAAGGACCAATCTTAAACTGGCCTTTCTCCTCATCTCGCTGCTTCCTGGCCACTATAAGAGGCTATTGCCTCTCTCTCTTCGCATGTTCCTTCTACCAATTCCAAACATAGAGCCATGTGACCATGACCTGAAATTTCTGAAATCCTGAGCTTAAATGTGTCTTTCCTGCCCGTAGGTTGTTCTTGTCAAGTATCTTGCCTTAGCAAGGACAAGTCTGACTACTGCAGGGCAGGGCGTAACCAAATTTTGTAAAAAGAAGCACACCTTTACTTTGAATGAGACCTGTTTATGTTCTCAAGTAACGATTAGAAGAGTCAACACTCAAGCCATCTTTCTGTGATAGTGACAAACGTGTGACTTTTAAAATCACCTGGACAGTGAACTGCCATGGGCTACACCTGTGCAGGGGTTCCAGGTCATCTCCACAAATAGTCCTTGGTTGGAGTATGATTTTCTGGGAAGTTCCCTGTGTTCAAATTGGCCTGCTCGTTGATCACTTCCCCCTGAGGGGGGAGCAGCCTTACCAGGCCACAGTAGAGGACAATGCAGCCACTTTTGATGAGAACTGATAGACTAAGATCAGAAAGAAGAGGAGAACCTCCCCTATCAGTGGACTTGGGGAGTGGCATGCATGCAGAAAGGGGAGGGAGGGTGGGATCGGCAGGGGAGGAGGAAGGGGCTTATGGGGGGATACAAAATGAATAAAGTGTAATTAATAAAAAAAAATCACCTGGACAGAGAGAGCCTTCTGTCCTATCTGGTGCTGAGATGTGCCAGAGGCGTCAGCTTCCTTCCTGGTCCCCTTCCAGTATTGTTTTAATTTCAAGGCAGTGTGTCTCCCAAGGCACTTGTACTGGTTAAAAAAAAAAAAATTACGTTGGGGTGTGGAGATGTGTTTGAGTCCTGGCTTTAAGAACACTGGCTTTCCCTTCTATAAACTGGGGATAACACACTTCCCTGGGAAAGCCAATGTAAGAGTTTAATGAGATCCTGAATATCAAGCTTGGACAGTGTCTGGCCAGAGATCCCTGGTGTCATCCTGGAACCCATCCATCCCTTTAACCTGTAAGTGGGCTGCTTACTCATCCAGGATTTTTGAATGAAGATGGAATAAAATGACTGGGTACTTAGACCACATCAGACCCTATGTGGATGGTGCAGATGTACCTTCTAGCCCTGCCAGGGGCATTCATTTGGGTGTAAAAGAATAAGACAGTGAACAGCAAGCCCCATGTGGCAGAGATTTCTGGCAGAAGGAAGGGTAGAGTCCGTTTTCTCTGAGTCTCCTCAGACAGGCTTATGACCACATCTGGGGATCTCGGCTGCACCCTCTTTGCAGGGTCTTAAAGCATGTCCTCAACCTCATTGTTTTTCTTCTGCTCCCCCATCTCTTCTCCCCTGTTTTCATGAACCCGCCTATCAGTTTTCTAACAAGTCTGAAGAACTTAATGACACTGGGATTGGTCATGTCATTCAGTACTTTCCAAAAGAGAAGAATATATATATATATATATATATATATATATATATATATATATATATATA
>NW_026593286.1:32246197-32299634 GCF_907164565.1 Psammomys obesus | reverse complement strand
ATATATATATATATATATATATATATATATATATATATATATATATAGAGAGAGAGAGAGAGAGAGAGAGAGAGAGAGAGAGAGAGATGGTGTTTATTCAAAAAGATGACTCTGATGGTAAAGTAAAGCTGAACATATGGTTTAGAATTTGGAATCTATAATTATGCATGCTGGCTTATATCCTGGTCCCATCACTTAAAAGCTGTGAAGTCTTAAGTTATTTCCCCTATCTTATCTACAAAACAGTAACACCTACCTTATAGGACTATCAGGAAGTGCTTAGCCCTCTGCTCTTAGTAAATGTCAGTTCTTATTGTGATAATTGTTTGTGTTTCTTATTTTGTACCAGATCATTATGGAGAGGCAGCCCAGTGTCCAGGAAAGGTGGAAGCTCCATTTCTTCACAGTTAGATGGACGAAATGGCAGATCTGGGTCATGAGGATCTGGCCTGCCCTGGCCCAACTCACAGCTCTCACAATGGGCCCAGAGCACTTCCTGTCTTCTCTGGAGTAGAGAAACTTCATGCTTCACTCTTGAGGAATTTAATTCTAAGATGAAATGTTTAACCTATTTAGCATATTGTTAAATTGGCCTGGCTCCCTATCTTCTGAAATGCACATTTTGGGATTGATGGATTTAGAATTTTTTTCAAGGTTTTTTTTTTTCCCACCCTAAGTTTAAGTCATTAAGTCTTTTCATCTCCTCTTCTATGGATAAACATTGGCAAAATAAAAGCAGCGAGTGTCTCATTTGAATAAAATGAAGTGGTCAGAAAAGGGAGTCGTTCTTGATTTGTTTTGTTATTTTAGGTTGTAGCCAGCTGGATTGGGGTGCCAAATTTGGAATTTTCCCTTTTGCAAATGAATAGAAACATGGTGTGGCCCTGCACTAGGCCAGGTGTTAACCATGTCTGGTAAGGAAGAGAGTGAAGAGACAATCTCCTGGGACAGCTGTTTTGCAGCTTATAGGGAGGAAGGGTTTCTGGCAGCTAGTTAGTGCCAGCTTCAGGCTTGGTAGACTTCCTGCCCAGCCCAGTTGGCAGTAGTGCCTTCCTGATTGTTTGTGCTCACTGCACGGCTCTCTTTATTAGGAGACTAGACAGCTGGATCAATTTCCAAAGTCATGGACATCTAGAAGCGTTCAGAATTTAGCTATTTTAAATTAAAAAAACAAAGAAACCTAAGCTTAAGAAAGAATCCTGATTGCCAAATACTGGAGAGAACCTCAGAGTAGGCAATAAGATTTCCAGGTACAGAGAAACCTCTTCTAAAGGGGGCACTTTCAAGAACAAGCAAGGCCTTCACCAACAGAGAATTCCAGCTTTCAAGCTTACATTAGAATAACTAGTCATTGGTGATAATCCCCATTGCTTTGTCTGTAATATGAGAAGAATGGTTCAAGCCAGACTCCCAGGCTAGCTGTGAGAACTGGATTAGAGACATGATTTCATCCCATTGTACTTGGAATTTTAGAGATTGAAAAAAAAACTGGGCATTTATCCCAGAGAAACGAAATCTTACATTCATACGTGATATCTACACCAATGCTAACAGTGGGCTTATTTGTGTTACTTGAACGCTGGGACGAACCCAGCTCTCCCTCAGAGAGCGATGGATGAAGAGCCTTGTGTGTGTGCCAGAGGTTTGGTACATACACCTGGGATGGCTTGCAAGTGAACTACGCGAAGCTGAAAAGTCAAACTCTGGAAGTTTACGTACTGTTCGGTTTCTCCAGTGCAGCTTTACACAGTTCATTCCTGTTCTCATGGGAAAGCTTTGGAGAAAAAAATCAAATAAGCAAAAGTAAAAAATACAATTCAAAGGACTCAACGAATTTCTAATGTGAATATGGTTAGGTAAAAGTTGTCATTTGGATCCCTGAGCCAGGTACTAATTGTTGAGGTTTTCTGCTAAAAGCGGGACGTTTATCAAACAATAATATATTTTTAAAATATGAGGGTCAAGTCTTTTTATTTATACGTGTGTGCGCACACACACACACACACTCGTGCCAGGGGAAGGCGTTGAGTGTCCTGCTTTATCACTTTCTGTCTTTGTTCCCTTGACACAGCGTCTTTCACAGAACCCGGAACTAGACTGGTGGCCAGCAAGTCCCAGTGATTCTCCTGTCTCTGCCTCCATTGCACCAGGATTGCACACATATGCACAGTCATGCTGGCTTCTTCTGAAAGTTCTGAGGATTTGAATGCCAGGCCTCTTGTTGAACCATCTCCCCAGCCCGGGGACTCAGCTTGTAATCTGCAATGATTTCCTTTTTCCTGTCTTTATTTTGACTCCCAAACTCCACCAAGAAGTGACTAAGAAGCAGAATTCCATACATCTGACGAAAATTAGTGCACATCCTTATGAGAGAGAGCACAGCCATGTGAGCAATGGGAGACGGCAGGATTATGTTTTGTTGCTTGGACCAATTCACAGTGAATCAGACATTTCTGCGCCTCCTCCAACCCTCCAAGCCTCTGTTTTCTGCACAACAGAGAAGAGCTGTTGGGCTCGGGGAAAGTGATCCTGTGGTGTTAGCTCTGAGGCAGCCCCGCGCTGATCACTAAGAAAGAAGCCAACGACTATTGAAGGCTCAGATGAGATAATCATTCCTTAATAAGCTCTTCTAAGACTGAAACATTAGGCCACCAGAAAAGAGTCCAACAACCAAATGTCAGGTTTCCGAAGCAAAATCAAACTGCTGTCATCATAGCCTGCGGGGACTAAAATGGCACACCCGGTTTTGGCTAAAGGACAGATCACCATCCTATGATGATGAGGTTGAGGTCAATGCTGAGTAACGAGGGTATATTTGGAAATGTAAACAGGTGTTTTAGACAAGGCTGGCCTATGATAAAACACTGCTCCCCAAGGGAGGGATAGAGGCGATTAGGCTTGTTCTCTGTATGGCTGCTGGTATGCAGCAACTGGTTCTTTAGGCAGGTGCGCCCAAGAGCTGTCTCGGGCAAATGCCAATTCTAACAGTCACCTTGTGTTTAGATCCAAGATTCTCTAACATCTAACAGTGGAGTGGGCTGACACAGGAAAATTACCTCTTGTTGTCTTTACTAACTTAAAGTCTAGGTCAGCAGTTCTTAATCTGGGGGATTGCAACCCTTTTAGGGGTTGAGTGATCCTTTCACAGGGGCTGCATATCAGATATCCTGCAGATCAGATATTTACATTACAGTTCATAGCAGTGGCAAAATGACAGTTATGAAGTAGCAACGAGAATAATTTTATGGCTGGGGGTCACCACACCATGAAGAACCATATTAAAGGATAGCAGCGTTAGGAAGGTTGAGAACCACCTGACAGCTAGCTCCACATCCCCTTCACCAGGCCCCACATCTTGGTCACTAGGTCTTTGAGATGGGAAGAAGAACTTATTCAGCTAACCCTATAGCAGCTTTAAGTTGCCCAGAGGGGAGAAAGCTGGAGAGACCTCAAAAAGAAGGCTGCACTAGACTTTGCTCTCCTTTTGACCTTTCTTATTCTCTTAGGACGGATGGACTCTCATGTTTTCTGGAAAACCCTTTTTGTATTTATCCAAGGGCAAGTAAATGTGAGGGAAGGGAAGTCAGAATGTCCTGGGATGTGTTTGGGGATGGAAAGTCTCCCCAGCGCCCTTGCTACATCTCAACACTCAGAAGCAGGACCACAGGCAGAATGCGATGCTGCCTAGGCCCCGAGTATTGGGGGGATGTGCCAATGACTCTCCTTCGGTGGCTCACTTGTCTTTTTGGACTTGCCCGGCTTTAGGAGGAGCCACTGCCTCGAGTCTCAGCTTCAAGAAGAGTCTTCATTTGCCTGAAGACTAAAGTCACTATAGGAAAGATCAAACTCGAAGAGGAGGTACAGCATTCCTCAACACCTCCCACACCAACGTTGCCAGTAACTTTGCTTCTCTTTTGACACTATGAATCTATTTGTAAACTGGTTAGAACAGATAACTAAAGAGTAAATAATTAGCTCAGCTCAGCTTTCAATGGTAGTGCTCTTGAGTCCCAAATTTAATAATCCATTCTTATAAGAATCTCAGATATTCTGATTAGAATCTAGCCAAGCACATATTTTGAAAAACCATTAATTTCACTGAAAAATTAGGACAAGTGTTTTCTTTGCCAATTAAAAAAGTAGGCATTGCTTTAGCAATAGCCCTCTGAGAAGCTTATGCTAACAGGAAGAAGGTATTCTTTCTCACTTCCCCAGAGCAGTATGGGAATGAGGCCCTTCTGAGCAAACATTGGACCCCTGGGATTTGCTGGATTGGGGAGGTGGCACAGGAGAGCTTTTCAAATGGTTGATAACCTCAGAATGGTGGTGGTATCTGAGGCAGGTGCCCAATGTAAGGGACAGAAACAGAGATCCCTGGGGAACCCCTGTGGAGGGCCAACGGGCTCAGTAGAGTTTAATGAAAGTAGCATCATCCAGGGAGGAAAGACAGCGCAAGAAAAAAAGAAAAGTAAACTATCAGAAGTCTCTAATGAGTCACTTGAGGATTTACAAAAATACTTGGTACAGATTTTGTTGAAATATGAGGGTCAAACCTGCAAACAGAGTGGGAAGTTGGATATCAAAATGCTTAATTAGCATAGAAAATGTAGAGGATCTTCCAAAGGGTAGTGTCAATTATGGCCTGTACTCAACCCATAAGAGTCATCCTGGATCCATAGAAGTATTCAAAGGTGCCTGGTAGACACAAGTTGCCGTAGGAGTATCAAGCTAAGATGACCAATAAAGGATTTTGCTGTAACCTCAAGTTTCTTATGAATGGCTTCAAAGCTGGCCTAAGGAATCCACTTAAGTTCAAAGCAGTGATTTCATGTGGGAGGCAAGATGAGGCACAAAGTGTGAACATTTGAACCACCTGGAGAATATTTCCACAGCACAATGTCCTCAGGGCCCACTCTAGACTGACTGAATCAGAACTTCTGGTAATGGGATTGACAATGAGTGTGGGACCCCAGATAGTTCTAATATGCCCAGTGTGTCCCCTTCCTTACCTCAGTGGAGAACCTGTTTTATTTATAATACACTGATAACCAAGGAGAAAGGATTACAAGAATAGGGCAGGGGAGAGAAGCGTTTATAAAGAAAAAGTCAAATCATGTCAACAAAGGGAGAAAGTTTTCATGTGTATTATAAACATCCTCCAAAGGGTCTCTTAAAAATGCATATGCCAGAAATATCTTTGTTTTCCTTCTTTCTTCTCCCATCTCTCTTTTTTGGATAAAATATCTTGGTCAAATTGTTCTATTTTTCTACGCTTTCTCATTGGTCCTGAAATCAAAGTGGGTAGTGCTGTCTCAGACCGACAAAATAAGAAACTAACTGACATGGAGAGACGCTCACGCAGCCTGCACGTGGTAGAATTGGGAATAAACACATACCTGCCTGCTTTTCTGGTTGTAGGAATATAAAACTATAATGTGCAACGCTGGGGAAATAATAAAACAATCAATTACTGGATTGAAAACAATACCCAGACAGTATTCGTAGAAGTGTCTCACAACTGGGAGCGAAGTAGAGGGTAAAGAAATTATGAAGGAGAGAGAGAAGGTTGTTATGTTAGTGGCATGTGGGAAACACACCAGGAACTTTAAAGAGGAGAACAACAACAACAAAAACAAACCAACCCCCCAAAAAACAAAGGAAAAGCAAGCAACAAAAACGTACATTGGGTAATTAGCAAAGACACTGCAGCCTTAGCCAACCATCTGAGGGTCACCGTTTTCTCAATAAAATCAACCATAAGGCCCAGATGATTCTTGGGGAGCGAGAGGGGAGGTCCTGGGAGAGGAAAAGATTCCTCAGGCATCTACAGTAGTACTTTGTTAATCTGGGCAACACACCAACTGTCCCAGTCTGGGCTCTTGATGTATCTGGGGAGTCGGCATTCCTCGGTTTTTCCTCCTCCCATGTTGTCTAATGAAACTCTGATAGTATGCCTTTCTAGTTAAGTGCCCTCCTTGAAAAGTAATTGTTGTCACAATTAATGTGATGGATGCTGGGGACGTGACAGCTTTTCACATTAAACTAAATTGTTTCCACTTCTCTGCAGCCATCTCTTCGCTTCCTAGCTGCACTCTGGAGTCCCTGTTTGGTTAGGATTGGTGGTCTTTTTGCCCAGTGTAAACCTTAGTTGGGAGGAATCCCTTGGTGGGAAACCATGCAGAATAGCCATCAGTTTGAGGTCTGCTCGCTCTTTCTCCTCCTCAGCTGTCTTTCTGAAGTGAGATCTTTTTTTTTTTTTTTTCTTGTTCTGGGATTCAGGCTGTATTATTTGATTCTGACAGAATACAACATGGAGAACAAAATTTTCTTTTCCTGTCATCTTAGGCCTTCATCACTCAAAGCATAGGTTCTCTAATCTGGGCCAGTCTGTACTGGAACAATCCTGAGTGCCGAGTCTCTTTGCCCAGCCAGTCACTGTCCACATGCCATCTGAGTGATGATAACTCTGTTCTCGAAGTTACAATCCCAGAAGAGAAACTCCATCCAAAACACTGAGAAAGAGCCCGCAGGTGATCAGGAAAGCATGCAATAGTCCTTGGTTGATTAATTTAGTGTCCTTTGGAGACCTCTCTAGATCGCTGGGTTACTTTCAGTCCAGAAGCTACAACTTCCGCCATCTAAGCCTCTATAATGACTCATTTGACTCATCTCAGGACAAGGCAGAAGCATTATTGCTTCCTCAATAAAAGGTGTCTGTCTGTATCTATGAAAGAAGCCTTTGAGGGCAAAGCTGGAATAACATATTAAAGAACAAGCATGGTAAAATTGCAGAGCACTTCACAGCTTGCAAGCCTTTGTGTTACTGTGGAGATTTTCTATTACTACATCTGTTTTTAGTCCTATGCAATACATTTTCTGAGAAAACAGACCTTCCGACTTTAACTACTGATACAGGCGTTGATCTAAAATCTGGCCAAAGAAAACAACAACAAAAACCCTACAAAAGAAGAAAAAACAAACAAACCTGAATTGTGTTTTGTTTTGCTGCTTCATCTGGTAATTGTGTCTATTACCAAAAAATAACTGTTTTTGTTGCAATTAGTCAACTCTGCTACTATAACGTGAAAACTCGGGGATTGTGTAAATTAATTAGCATAGTGGTGTTCAAATAAAACTTTATTTAAAAAACAAACAGTAGCCCAGATTCAATCCATGGACTATAACTTGCTTTCCCCTGGTATAAAGTATTTACAGTCTAATCTATGAATAAATAAATACATTTATGAACACAAAATATTTGCTTATGGTTGATAGGGAAAAAACATAGAACACAAGGCCCCACGCACTGAGTCAGTGGTTCTCAACCTGTGGGTTTCGACTCCTTGGGGTCAAATGACCCTTTCTCGGGAGTCACCTAAGAGCATCAGAAAACACAGGTATTTATGTTATGATTCATAACAGTAGCAAAATCACAGTTATGAAGTAACCACGAAAATAATTTTATCATTGGCGGTCACCATACCATGAAGAACTGTACTAAGGGGGTCGAAGTATTAGGAAGACAGAGAACCACTGCTGTGAGGGATATTTGCAGCACATCACTTAGGAGATCTAGTGCTCAGGAGTCCTGGCATCCTTTATGCCCTCCTCAGAGCTGTAAAAGAAATGGGTAAGGTGTGGGTGTGCTCAGGAGCCTGCATTCAGACCTCAGTCCTGACAGGTCTCTGCACCACGTCACACTTGCCTAATAACGATAATGGTTTTACAGCCGTAAAGCTGTTGTGCAGCTTGTGTGAAATGCTGGACCAGTGTATGATGTATGTCTCTATTCCAAAACAAAAGACAAGTCTTGGCAAAAAGAGGCGCCTGATGCATAAACTGGCCAACAAGGCATATACTCAGAGAGGTCATATACTCAGGGAGGAGCAAAGAAGGGAAGAACACAGGAATGCCAACAGGAAAGGTGATCAGGAAAGATGATGTGTAGGAGAATATAAATGAATGACATGGGCGTGGTAAAGGCAGGGTTTTGTGTGCATGGTTGTATGTGTTCCTGTGTGGGCAGGTACCCGTGTGTGAGGTGCATGTTTTTGAGACAGGTCTCTGACCTGGAGCCTGCCTAGGCTGTGTTGGCTGGCCAGAGTGTCCCAGGGATCCTCCTGTCTCTGTCTTCCCACTTCTGGGATTACAAGTATGTGTCATTATTTCTTGCTTTTTACATGTGTACTAAGCTTCGAACTCAGGTCGTCATGCTTGTATGTCAACCACATTACCAAATGAGCTATCTCCCCCCGCCAACCTCCGAGCAGAGATTTCAGCTGATTATGCAAGTAATAAAAATATATCTACTTTTTTCTTCTGTGCGTTTTGGAGATATGATGTGTGTCTTCCAGCTTTCCCTTGATCGTTGAAATTGTGACCATTACAACTTCACACAAAGCCAGTGAAGGAGACCAAGTCTGTCTTTCTACTTCCAAGTACCCTATGCGACCACTGATCCCTCCAGGTCTTCCCAGCTACCCTCTTCCTCTCTCGCTCTGGGATGCTGAGACTTCCTTCTTCACCCCTTCTTCTAAATGTTCCTTTGGGCTTCTGTGGCTCATTTACTACGCTCTGCTGAGGAGTGTGAGGACCAACTAATATTCCCGACATTCCCATGGTCCTTACAGTACAGGGCAGCTGTGTCTAATGCACCGGACCCATTCAGTGTCTCTGTCCTGAAAGCTTAACAAACTGCTGTAATGGAGGCAAAAAAAAAAAAAATGGCCCCAGTCAGCATGGTGATGACAAGGGTAGGGTTGCATCTCTGCTGCTTACTGCTGTCCCCTCTTAACCCATCACAGTGCTTGAGCACACAGTGGGGCTTTATCTGTCCCTTCTTCACCTGTCAAAGTGCTTGAGCACACAGTGGGCTCTGTAAATACCTCTCACTCAGATTCACTGAGGAGCTTTGTAAAGGTCAGTGTTGCCCACGACGAGGCAGGTCTTGCTGATATGAAACAGAACGTTGTTCGCAACCTCATGTGGGTTATTCTGCTGGTTTATGGTTTCCCTGGAGCTAGAGGCCTAGGGTCTTGGTGTTACATTACTGTGGAGAGACGCCATGGCCAAGGTAACTCTTATAAAGGGAGGCAGTTAACTGGGGCTGGCTTAGAGTTCATGGGTTCCGTCCAAATTGTCATGCTGCTGGGAAACAGGAAGGGCGCACAGGCAGACATGGATGGTGCTGCAGAAGAAGCCGGACGCTCTTGACATCATTACCCCTCTGTTCCAGTATCCAACACCCACACACAAATTTCTTTTTCTTTCTCTTTTTTTTTTTTTGTTCTGGAATTCAGAACTGATACAGTTTAAAAAATAACACCTTTTAAACTCCGCTCAGTATTGATCATGTAATTTTACACAGCCAAGGCAAGGTGTAACCATTGATTTGTCTCCTGTTTTTTTTTTTTAATGTCCTTCTGCCTTTGAAAATATTTGTCACCCAGAGTTTTAATGACAACATAATATACCATAGAATGTGGTGGGTGTATATGATTTGCTTAGTCATTCTCTCGTTAACTAGTTCGCCCATCCACAGTCTATGCTATTGTCTTATCTAGCTACAAGATGACTGGCTCAGAGTTGTGACTATTTCTGAGGCTCTTGAGCCTCTGGCCAAATGGCCATCCAGAAAGGTTGTGCAGATTCATTTCCTCAGTATAAGGCAGAAATGTGCTTGCTTCATCAACTCGTCCTCAACTTTAAAGAATATCTCCTTTTCTTGGGGCCAGCAAGAAGCTCAGCAGGTAAAAGCATTTGCTTCCAGACCTCATGACCTGGCTTAGAGGCCCAAGGCCCACACGGTGAAAGAGAAAACAACTCTCACAAATTGTTCTCTGACCCCCACCAGTACACAGTGTCAGGTACAGCCCCCACACCATCCCCAATAAATATATGCAGTTAAAATTTTATTCCATTAATCTTATAGATGAAAAATAAATTACCACCATTATTTTCCATCATGTTCCTTTGATTCCTAGCAGGTTGAAGAATTTTTCAGAAGCCTGGTTAGCAGTTATCACTCCTGGCAATGGTAGGTTCTACAGCTATTAATATATGTGCGCTTTCTGCGTATAATTTCCTTTAAGCCCAATGCCCCTGCTGATCAGCAGAAGGCCATGATGGATTATGAAGCCCAAGCACTGCCATATGTTTGGTGCTTATTATTAAGCCCAACTACTGAGCAAAGAAAGACATAATTAGCCTTTTTGGGAATTATTTTAAGCCTTCAGCAGTAAAAAAAAAAAAAAAAAAAAGGCTGAAGTTGATTTATTTCCCAGAATCTATTTGTATTTGATGCCTTTTAAAGTCTAGTCAGACTAAATGACCAGGCATGTTTTCAACCTTCGAAGACAGAGTTTCTGAGTTCTGGGAGATAGTCCAAAATAATCACCCATGCACATCTCTAAGAAAGCAACTGAAGACAAAAGACTGAATCATTTGGAAGGACACAGAGCCGCTGCAGCATTCAGAGAGACAGCATGGGTTGAATTCATGTCAAGTTTCCAGTGGATGAAATAGAGGGACTGATTTCTGGTTTGAGAACGCTGTGAGCTCCAGCAAGCTCTGAACTTAGTCCCTGCTGCTGATATGGGCATGTGCTCTTTCATGGAACTGACTTCATCAAGAAAGCTGCTTCTGCCATGATTATCCCAGGCAAGGCTTGAATCTGTGCTTTCAAAACAAAAACATGTCTGGCGCTAAAGCTATCTTACACACTATTGCGCTCCCAGAGGCTTTGCTGTTCTTTAATGACAGGAATGAATTTCTACCCCAGGGCCCCCAAAAACAGATTGTAATTCCCATTCTTACTTTCCACCTAAATTGTTGTCTGGTTGATTTTGTTCATTTGTGCTGTTATTCATTGAGGGCACATTTGGAAATAAAATCCCGAGGTTGTCACGGGTCTGCACGTATTTACATAGTTCTCAAATGCCAAGATGATAAACACTGTGCAGATGTTCCCCAGGACAGTAACCCGGCTCGCCTTTGGCAGTTTCACACACAAGTGGTTAAACACATCAGCTCTGGAAATAGATACAGCAGCATGAGCTCACTGACTCTCCCTTCCATGCAAAAGTCAGAGGCTGAGATTAATTAAAGCCAAGAGCTGGTTACTTCAGAAGATAATATAATGTAAACTGTTGCAAAATGTCCCCCCTTCTAGCAAATGAAACCTGTCAGAGGGGAAACCAGGAAGTGAGAATAGAAAAAGGACCCCCTGGAAATCCTTGGCTAGAGATCTGCCTATTTTTATTGCGTGCTCAGGCAAATATTTGCTGGCCAGAAGTCATATGGGCTGAATGGATAACTGAGTACCTATGTAAGCGAGTGAATGATTAGAACCTTTACCGTTCTGTGGTAACTAAGTTCGGGATTCAAGCTGCAGTGCTTAGCAATCCCAGCTCCAAGGCATGGGCTTCCCATTAGGTGCTTAGCCCAGAGGTAAGTGCCTCCCTTGCCTCTGCCTATTCATTCTGTAGGTTGACACAGCTGTTGATTTTCTGCCTCCAACATATAAAGACTGAGGCTTAGAAAGGAAGCTTCAAAGTGGTGGAAGAACCAGGTTTCAAGGCTAAATCACCTGTCCTTCGCTCACACCCAAGACTGGAAGTTGCTTGACAGAAGTCAAATTCAGCGCAAGGTTCTTTTTGTAGTCTTATCTGTAATTTCCTTGACTATAAAATCTGGTGATACTCAATTTTGAAGGACCCTAATTACTCACTCCTTATATAGGTTGGGAATCAGGCTCTGGCCACCCCACCTCCACCCCTGCCCATCAGTCCGTGGTCATTTCACTAGCAGGTGGGAGAGAGATGCAAGCTGTAAGTGAGAGTTAGCTGTCTCTAACTCTTCACTGACATTCTCACAGAGATGTAATCAAAACAGGAATCAAATGAGCTGAAATAATGAATTTTTATCATTGCAGAGTTGCTAAAAATCACTCAAACTGGCACCATGGAGGAATTATCCTTGAGTCTGTAACTCCTACAGTAAAAACAGGCATTAGAAGGCCAGATGTGTGAGAAGCACCCTCACTCAAAAGCATCATTAGAATGGTGAGAACATGATGAACTTACTAATTGTGTGGTGTCTCCAGAATATTTGAATATAGCATTGAAAACATCGATATGTGTGCTGCCAGCAGGTTCCTGACAGCAGACAAACGGATGAGATGGTACTGGTTAAAGTTTGAAGCAGGAGTCATGAGTGCTGTTCAACATGAGCCATCAGTCTCCAATGCCTGCTGACTTGCTTCTCTGAACTCTTTAAGTGAGTGTGTCTTGCCCTCCATTCCTTGCCATCCTTCCCACCCTTCTCCCTTGACTACAGCTTTGGAAGCCCTCCGGACCACTCTGTGGGGTCAATGCCATCGCTTTGCCATGGAACCACTTCCCTCTGGTCCTGTACCTTGCAGCGACTCCTCTACATCTCTGCAAAACTTTGTTCAACCAGCCCACTCTCGCACTGAAGGCCTTTGCTGGCTCCTCAGAGAGTAATGCTTCTTTGCACTGCCCCCCTCCAGTCCTGCCTCCTCACCTCCTTCCTCTCCTGAATTTCTCCTTTAAGTCACTAAATACTAAGTCCATAAGGACTCATCACCTAGACACCACCTCGCATGGAATTCTTGCAGTTTGTCTAAAGTCATAAATTGTATGAGAAATTTATAACTTCTCAAATTATCTTCTCAAATTGGCAGGACTTCCAAGCTTCCCTTGAGTTCCAATATTCTGTGATATCCATGAAACCCATAGTTCACATCCACACAATACACTAAGCTCTAAAGTTTCATGAGTTTATGGAACAGGTATAGCAACCAGGGGGAAAATTGTGAAAGGAGCTCTCAAATAAAATTAAAAAAAAAATGAATTTCCCACCTTCTGAGCAGAGCTAAATTTCTGTGATGATGAGCCTTGCTTATCCACTCATAACCACCGCAGTGAGCAACGGAGCAATGAGCAAAAGAAGTGTTTGTGAGGAAACAACATCACCAACCACAGGGAGTATTAATACTGCCCCACAGAAAGCTCTGTCGCATAGAGTTGCCAAGTTAAATACAGGATGGATTTTAGTTTACTATGCCTGGAAACGTTCCTCTCCTTCCACCTCACTTTTTTTTTTCTTAAAAGATGCTATTCTTTCGGGCACAAGAGTAAACATGCACACAGTAACCATTCTAATATATATGTTACAGCCAGGACTTCCAGATGAAAGAATGACCTTTGGGTTACGATTGCTAAGTAGGAGTTTCTGGAAGCCACGTTCCTTACCAGAAGATAATGAGGTCCCAGAGGCAAAGAAGAAGAACTAGCAATGAACAAAAGGGACACAGAGCACAGTAGCTTCAGTTCCTCAGCGACAGTTTCTGAGAGCCTGGTTCCTTTGTGTGAGTGCAGTACATCCACCCTGCTGGGGCTGGAACCGGTATGATCTTCCTTTTCAGTCCATTAAGCTAACCTGAGCTTGGTTACTGTAACTTATCATACATAGAGGGCTCTGGTCCCAGGCTTTCCCATTTCCTTAAGTGATATGTGTAGAATCAGGAGGCTGTTCAGGGCAGAGGGTTAAGACCTTATGGACACGGTTTACCTACTTACTCACTACAAGATCATTTTGGCAAACTAGAACCTTGCCTCCTACCTCTCTGGTCTTGGATTGTCTTCTCTGTGCTTTTCAGGACCATAAACTCAAAGGCTTCATTTTATAGATGAAAAATTATCAACCAGATGAAGTTTAACAGCTTGTTTTAAATCACATGGCATAAGCCCAGGCTTTCAATCAATGATTATGTACTGAGGTTAGGGAAATTAATTTAATGCAAGTACAAGATAATAAAAAAAAACTAGAAAGACAACATTTTATGTCTAAAAGTCTAATCTAGTCAATAGGGAAATGTAAATGCTTGTGCTGCTGTTATGATTATTGATTGTAGCAAATCAGAGATTGGAAAGACTGTCTCAATGACTGTCTTGGCAGTCACAACCCTAGTCATCTTTCTTTTGCTGTCACTTTCTTAAGCACAGGTCACTAGATTGAGAATATGACCCAGCCTTCCTAGTCAACACTCTGTCTCCCTGGTCACAGAGATGGATCAGGAATGAATGGCTCATTGTCTGGTAGAAGACTAATCAGAAACTACCAGGCAATAAATCAGGCCCTTTGCTGAGATTTGCTGTTATCAGATGTGGTTGGGAGCACATTGGTCTTGCTTATTGAACTGAGAGGATGTGTGTTTGCAATGCTCTTAGTTAGGGTTTCTATTACTGCGATGAACTAAAATGATGGAAAAGCAAGTTGGAGAAGAAAGGATTTATTTGGCTCACACCTCCACCTTAGTCTATCATTGAAGGAAGTCAAGGCAGGAACTCAAACAGGGCAGGTACCTGGAGGCAGGAGCTGATGCAGAGACCAAGGAGGGGTGCTGCTTACTGGCTTGCTCCTCATGGTTTGTTCAACCTACTCTATAATGGAACCCAGGACCAGGAAACCCAGGGTGGCCCCACCCACAATGGGCTGGGCCCTCCCCATCAATCACTAATTAAGAAGATGCCTATAGCAAGGTCTTATGGAGGGTCCTTCCTTTCAGATAACTCTGGCTTGTGTTAAGTTGATTTAAAACCAGCCAGCATAAATGCCATGTAACAATTGCTATTTATCAGATGGTGTGTGTGTGTGTGTGTGTGTGTGTGTGTGTGTGTGTGTGTGTGATCTATACAGAATATATTTGCAGTCAGGCTAAAACACCCACTAATAAGAAAAGGAAGAAGAGAGAAAGAGAAGGAGTGTGAGAGCAGAAACAGGAGGAAGAAATAACGGACTTGGTAGTTAAGATTTTTTATATCTCCAAGTTCTTCCATTTCTGAGCAGAGACCCATTTCCCCTGTTTCTATATGAGATCTAAAAATTGTTGCAATTTACTAAAGTTATTTGGAAGCAGGTATCGAACATTAAAACTATAAAAGAAGTTTGGTTGTGTTGGTGACATTAATTTTCTTTCTTAGCTGGGTCATTGAGAGTTGCCTGCTTGCAGTCATATGAATTAATACCCATTTGCCAAAAGAAAATCTGAGGATGCATTCAAATTCAAATGTTTACATGGTGGGAGGCGGGAGAAAACAATGTGCCAACATCATGCTGTATTTAAAACCAAATCTGGACTCTAAACTTGAGAGAAAGAAAGAGAGAGAGAGAGAGAGAGAGAGAGAGAGAGAGAGAGAAAGAAAGAAAGAAAGAGAAAGAAAGAAAGAAAGAAAGAAGAAAGAGAGAAAGAAAGAAAGAAAGAAAGAAAGAAAGAAAGAAAGAAAGAAAGAAAGAAAGAAAGGTTTAGAAGAAAATCCCTCAGAAGTTTTCAGCATATAAATTTAGGTGGAACAAGGTTTTAAAACAGATCTACCCAGAAACTAAAAACAAAACAAATATATATATATATATATATATATATATATATATATATATAATACTTTAAAATGTCAGAATATGCAAGTTGCTACTAACAAACTTAAAATAAAAGTGATAAAGAATCTGTTTGCAAAAATGTTTAGTAAGTATAGATTTTAATCTATAGTATACAGCAAGTTTCTCTAAGTGTGTAAGCAAACAACTCCTAGGAGAAAAACAGATAAAAGTTATAAATAAGCAACTCCAGTGACAGAGAGGGAGGACTGATTTTGATCTCTCAATGTAAGGAGCAAGGCTGGAGATTTAAAGTAAAATGGGAAAAAATATTAGAAAATGTAGCCTTTTCTTTGAAAAATGTTCCCTTTGTTGGCGATGCTTTATCCTTCTTTGCAGGCCTGGAGCACTAATATATAGTATTTCTGCCTCACACTCAAGCAGAAAGCATGGAAATCCCCTCGTGCTACAGGATAACACATCACACAGTTCTCATGTCCCTTCAGTTACTGCCTTCAGAACTTGCTTTCCCAAGCTCACCCAGGTGAGGGCCATTGCTTTGTTTTGTGTCTGAGATTTACTCCTCTCTATTCCAAACCTTACCTAAAATGCATCTGCAGAGCAAACTTTCAATAGATGCTTGGTAAGTGGATAATAAGTATGTGTTAGACTGTCGTGGACACTGTTAAAATCAATACTTAGAGTCTGAGGAAACTGTCTAACTCTCAGTCTCATTTTGATTAGAGATATTGATTGACACATGTCATTTTATTCATATGAAAAAGTAGGAAAACTGACAGGGAAAACTTCTATATTTTATCAGTTGTGACACACCAATGTATATGTATGTCATTGCTATAGTGTGACAAAAACAAAGATGGTACCTTTTTTATTCAGTCAATAAACAATCCACTGTATAGAAAGAACATTCTCTGGCTGTCAGATGAACATTCTCTGGCTTACTTTTGCATCATTTCATAAGATCTGGGAAGGATGAGCATGAAATTGTATAGAAATGGTGTCAGTGGCTTCAAAGATAACCAGACAGGTGATGCCCAGAGAAGCTCTATTTAAAAAACAACAAGAACAGAAACCCACCAGCAATGATGTGTCAAAAGCCATCCATGAGGCCCGGGAGATGGCTCCATCATCAAAGGGCTTGCCATACAAAGTTAAAAACCTGAGTTCAGACCCTTAGCATCCACGAGAAAGCGGAGCTTGTCGGCCAGTCAGCCAAGCTGAATCAGTGAGCTCTGCATCCCGTGATGTTTCAAAACGTCGGATGGAGAGTGACTGAGGAAGACACCCAGTGGTGACCTCTAATCTCTACACGCACACACACACACACACACACACACACACACATACACACACACACATATATATGCACACATGCATGTGTCCCTCTACGCTTATGCACACACACATTGACACACTCACACACACAGTGGCCTAAAGATGTCCTAATGAGAAGAATCCGTTTTAACCGAAGCCATTCTTGATAAATGTAAAGGACAAATTCTAAGACTGTGGTGGCAAAAGGAAAAACCTCACAGTTGCATGGGTGGCACGTGGGGAATGGATTCTTCTCTCCTGGCTGTGTAATCAATAACGGTGCATTCTGAAATCCCTGGCACGCTAGAATTGAAGAAATAGATGTGATACCCACACATCTATTTATGGAGCCCTTACTTCTTCCTAGGAAGCACACATAGACCTTTGCATGCACAGCCTCATTCACCTCTGTGCTATCTCATGCTGCTTCTACAGCGGCTCTACAGGCAGGATGGGATTAGCTTCATTTTGCAGATAAGGGAACCAAGACGGAGAGGTTAATTACTGACAGCACCAGAATTTTTAAGCCTGTACCGTTACACACCGTATAAAGGAGGCAGCAACGAGGTGTACTTGCAGAACTCTGTATAAGACCAGACAGGAAAATGTGACAAAGTGCTTGGGGAGCAGCAGATTCGGTCACGTCATGTCTGGGAGAGCCGTGGACTGTGGTTCACTCCCCTCTGCAGTAGGGAGCACTGAACTCCGGGTGCCGTCCTCACATTTCAGGGGTGATTCTGCTGTGTCTTAAAGTCTGGGCTTCAGCAACTCCAGCGCACAGAATTAATTTAGCAGTAAGTAAGGCAGCGTAGAGGAGCTCCCTAATAGTAAGAAAAAAGCCAAATCCAAGAGGCACTGCAAGTGAGAATCTGAACCTGCAAGGGAAGCCATCTGGAATGAATCAGCAATCTCAGCCAACAGCAGATTAACCCTTAGGTCCCTTCCGCTCTCTGCTCTCCAGCCATCTAGCCCACAGTTTGTTTCAAGCCTTAAAAAGGAACTTGAGCTCATTAGAAAACCATTTTTAAAACCGCTTTCTCCGCCACGGGACAGTCTCTCAGACGGTAAGCGTCGATACGGAAATGAATTTTAAGGCCTCTCTTAGGTGTCAGGAAGAGCCATTCATCTGGAACCTGACTCATAGAGTTTTGTATGTGTGAAAGTCTAGTGTGAGAATGACAGCTTTATCTGAATGCTAACTAGCCTGGAGACAGGCTCTGGGCTGAGTGAATTATCCACCAAGTTTTAAAAGAACATTGCTTATGTTTATCCATTCTGCATCTGTGCCTAATGCCACCATCTCCAGGTGGAAACACAAATTTGCATTTTCTTTATTTCCCCTCTCAGCTGCCTTCCTCAAACTCTGAAGGAACATTAGATTAAGCCATGGAAAGCTGGAGGCAAGGTTCTTAGTAATTCTGTGTTCAGTCCTGTCAAATGCTTGACCATTGTGTCACCTAGAGGTGAATATTTATTGCTGCCGATGTTCACGCAAAAATCTTAGATTTGACCCTGGGTCTTAGGAAACGATGGCCGGCGGGGTTTGGGGTTGAAGAGCTTGGGAGGCATGTAGCTCCGTAGATTTCCTGATGCATCTGAACTTTGAACTCAGCACTCGAAGGCAGGTCCTGTTTCCCCAGGTTTGTTCCCCATCTTGCTGGCAGAGGTAAGGTCTTTTGTCTTTGTTTTTCCAGGAGGCTCTGTCTGTCTGTCTGTCTGTCTGTCTGTCTGTCTGTCTGTCTTTGTCAGTCTATCAACAATACAGATCTGGCTAGGTTACTAGGATGTCAAACTGGCAGAGAATTTAATCTAAAATGGGTTTAAGTATAATCCCATTAAAAGGCCTTCTGTGTCCTTTGAAATGTCCATTAGCTAGGAAACTGTCCCTGTCAAAAGCCACATGCTCTTGCGTGGCGGGAATTATGCTCCCAGCTACAGTTGGCCTTGGGATCACGCTTTTTGTTTTGTTTGTTTCTTTGATCCCTGTTTCCAAGATCTTTTCTTTTTCTCTAACTAGTGTTTCCTACTAAAGAGTTTCTGAAACCCTCTGAAAAGTAAAAAGGCTTTGCGAGTGACTCTGAGAGTAAATCAATTAGATTGTCCCAAGCTAAAAAGGCAATCTTACCATTGGGTTTCTGCATAGTAAATACTTCATAATCAGGGACTTTGTCGTTCTTGCCGACGATTGAATCCCTACTTCCTCGAACAGCAGCTGGCACATTGCAGGCATTTAGAACATATTTGCTGAATGAATGGACAGATGAATGACAGCTATTTGGCTACACTTGAGACACTGACTATAATATACTAAAGATGGTCGCTCGTTTTCCTCATTATGATCACGTGTGCGTAGGACAGAGTACCACAAATGCATTGGAAGAGTGTTAAATGACACTGCACTGTCTGAGCACGTAGGCGTGTTGCTTTGGTGCTCACACCCTATGAAGCCAAACCACACGCTCAAGACCTGCCATCCACATCCGGAACCATCTTCACCATTCTTCTTCCCCAACCGTGGGCTCTTTGCACTGTCACAGTTCTCTGCTGTTTCGGTGATTGAGGTGGGGGGGGGTTGGGGTCGGGGCTTGAGGAATCTTGCACAGTGAAGGGCTGTTTTCGTGTTTGCTGCTTCTCAGCTGGTTTGCTGCCATTACCAGAGAACTTCATCCAGGAGAACTTGGATGATAACACGCAGTCCTTCCCGCTTTTTATTTCAGTCTCCCTTCATTTTAATTTACTTCTCCGTCCTTTTTATTTGTCCCTGTTTTTAATCTCCCCAGGTTTTCTTAATCTCTTCTTTCCTCTCAGTTTCTCTATTTTTAAAATCTATCTACTTCTGAAAATAATTTATGTTAACCTTTTTTGAGTAGTTCTTTGGAGGTACATTTTGTCTACCTGTGAAGACCTTAAAAACATCATTTCCCTTTTGAAACACCATGTTTAAAGAGACTTTCGTCCACTGCCTCACTCAAGTAAGAGTCTTCTGTCCTGTTAAAGACTGTCAAAAGTGTATAGCTGTCTATCACCGTTTCTGATTGGCATGGCATGCATGGTGTCAGTGACAAAATTTTACCCAAGCAAGGGTACCCACTCTGATGCTGTGGGTAGTTTAGGAGCCTGAGACTGAATCATCTTGCTCGCTCTGTGCTGAGTTCCAGAGCAACCTGGGCTCCATGAGACTGAACCCAGTTTCAAAAGAAAGAAAGAGACGTGGAGGGGTTACAAAGAGGTAAAAAAAAGAGGGATGGGACTTGAATAACAAGATACTTGTGTCTCATCTTCCACAGTCAGTATTATGGGGGTTGGGGGGCATGTGACCTAATAAATAGCTTATGTTTTTTTTTTTTTAAAAAATGATATATAGCCCCCTAATATGAAAAAATTTCCCCTATCCTGGAAAAATGTTTGGAAAAATTTGACACATAAAGTAATCATAAATAGAATTATGTCAGTTGAGTGTGTATGTTTTCCAACTTGGTTAATTCTGAAGGACACTGGAAGGTTAGAGAGTAAATACAATACAAAAATCCTATTGCTACAGAAAATTAGTTTGAGGAAGATTGTGAGAAATATACATCGATTTTTCTCATCCATAACAATTCATGATAAAAGAAAACAATATGATTGTTTTCACCAACCCAGTACTCTTTGCTCCAAATCTCTCAGATAGAAAAAAAGACACTGGATAAAAGGTAGATGATTGCTTGTTTCAGAATATAGTCTGGCCATGTGACCTACCTCAACTGCATAATGAGGATTCCTTCCAATAAAGAGATGATAGTGTCTATCTACTCTATTCACAGAAAACTGCTTGTGGAGAAAAGTGCGAGTTAAGCTGTTTCAGGACTGTTCTTCTTTTAGTTAGTTATTTAGTTAGTTAGTTATTTAGTTAGTTTGTTTTTTAATGCTTTTTTAAAAATTTCAGTTTATTTACTTTACAGCCCAAGGGTGCCCCCTCCCTTCTCTCCCCCCAGTCTCTCCCCTCCCCCCTCACCCCCTCCTTTCCTTCTATCTTTCTCCCCTGTTTTCCTGTCTTAATGAAGCCTGTAAGCATATGGTTTGGGCCCATGTATCAGTACTTGTTTCTGTTACTATAGTTAGAATGCGGAGCTGTTTCATTCATTATACGGGATGAGTTATGCGAAATGTAAGAAAATAACTCTTGAGTCTGTGTTTGTTGGTTGGTTTCTTTCTGAGCAAGAAAGCACAATGCCCAATGATCAATTAGAGGCTTTTCTGCCTAGGGCCAGAGAGATGGCTCAGTACGTAAAGTCACTAGTCACCAAGCCTGACAGCTTGAGTCCCATCCCATATCCCACAAGGCGGAAGAGAGAACTAACTCCTGACAGCTGTGCTCTGGCTGCCACACCGATGCCATAGCGTGTGGCCCTACCCCACACAATAAATAAATAAATATACATTTCTTATGGAAGACCCTCGTCACAGCCTGTGTGACGTACCTGTGGACTGAAGTCAAGCTTGACAATTTTCCTAAGCTTTCTGGCAATGCTGATGACACTCGACCTTTAAAATACAGATAATTATAGCGTAACACACTTTCCCAAAGAACAAAAGCCTTGGATTTTATTTCAGATTATTATTAATAGGTTTATATATTAGATTTGTGTCACAGTAAAGACTAACTGAATCAACATAAATGGATTTTCCTCATTTCCTTTTAATATTCATTTCTGTAAAATGGGAATAATAATAACAGCTACCCCAGAGGATGGCTGTGAAAATTGCATGATTTAATAAAAAGGTATGTAGAACAGTTCCTGGCAGGTGGCGAACACTCCATATCTTCTGTACATTATCCTGTCTTTCGTAGTTGCAAACAAACAAACACAACTGTACAGTAACAGATAAAGATTCGAACTACAAGACAAAGCATGCATTATGGATCTGTTGGATAATCTATGGAAAGAACACAGTTTTCTTTTCTAATATAGTAAATTTTTTCCACTCAAAAATGTGTGATCCATGACTTAGCAGCCTCTTCACGCCCTGAGAATTTGTAGGAAATGTAGGTGGTCTAGCCTGAGCCCCAGTGAACCCAGGGAGGACCCTCATTTTACCAAGATGCCCAGGTCATGCTTTGGACACAATGGACTAATATAAATCTCATTTAGTTACAAGAGGGCTTTGTCTCTAAGGATGTAGTATTACATGATATGCAAATATATTTTATTTTATTTTATATCACTTATACAATTTCTCTTTGGAGATACGCATGTCTCTTGACATCTTATGGCAAAAGCAGCAGAGAAAAAGAACTACGAACACTGTCACCAGGATAAAGGGCCACAGCATTGCTCTCCATTGGCCTTGCTGCCACCTGTTCTCCACCCCTACCTCATACCACTGTCCTTTGCCTCAGAAGAGCAGAGGTGTGTTTCTGCAGCTCGAAGGCTGGTTTTCTTCTCTCGTGTGAGGCTGGCTCATCCTAAGCCACCTGGAAAAGACTCAGGCCTATCCCCCATCCACCTTGAGTCACCTGCCTGCATATCGCCTCGTCCAGAGCAAGATCATCTAGCACCATTCTTACTTCTTTCCCAGACTGAAGCAGAGCATGGGACCGTTACCAGAATCTGCCCGGATGTCCTCTACAACAGCCTCAATGGAGGGTATGAGCAAAAGATATCACAATCATGCTAGCCCCTGGACTGAGGAAATTGCTGTGTTTAACGTAATCAGTTGTGGTGATGTCTCCACATGCAGAGATACACCATGTAAATATTACACGCAAACACACAAGCAATATGCCACCTCAGGCCATACACACGTGTGCAACCTACACCCCACACTCAGTGCAGATACCATTACAACAGGTATGTCATCACACATATTCTTTACACACACACACACACACACACACACACACACACACACACACACACTGTGTACATACAGTCATCCCATGACAGCATACACACAGGCTGTAAATACATTGCTATGCACACAGTTGCACGTGACTGTCCCCTACAAACAGCACTGAGTCTCACATAAACAGGTGTTCTTCAAACCGAGATCTATGAGCATATGAACATTTTTCTTCATAGGGAGCAGTTTTTGCTTTAAAGAAAGAAAGAAAGAGGGTTTAAGTTTAGAATCCCTGGTTTAAATCCATAGGAAGAGGAACCCCCTGCCTAATTGCTCGTGACTCTTCAAGCCTGCCAGTCTCGCAGCGTTATTTCCTGTGATTGCACCCTAGCCTCATCGCCCTAAGCACTACCCTCCCCCGCAATCCACATGGACATCTATGCCCTAATGACTGCTTCCTGCTGGGCCACGCTGCAGCCCTCTAAGAGGTTGCTTAATCTCCCAGACTTGAACCAAACTCCTCTCCCTGACCCTGCCTGACTGGAAAAGCAGAGTCATTTTCTTTCTGTTGCCTGACACAGAAAAGTACCTTGGCCTGGATGGGCTGGTCAGTTACCTGGGGTCTCCCCACTGCTGTGGTGAATTATGGGATTACTCTCTTTGGGGGTCACAGTGTTGTGTTGACTCATTTCCTATCTGGATTTGGAGTTAAATGAGTCACTAATGGGTCTTTGTAGATAGTGCATTGGCAAGAAGCCCTTTCTTTACGTGTTATCTTCTTTGGGATCCTTGAACACATTTCCCCACATCCTAAAACCGAATTATCTGCACAGAAGAGTGTGATGGAAACAAAGGACTGGTACCCTGGAGATCTGGCAGTGTGCCTCCATCTTCAGCCTCAAGCCCTTCACCTTTAAAGTAAGCCAAAATCTCCCAAGATGCTAAAAAGAAGTCAGTTGTTCTTTCATTTTATGCTATCTTTCATACTATTTATTTTTGAAAATTCATGACCTGCCTTGTCCCATAAAGGATTTAAGGGGCTTTACAAGGATACATAAAAAAAAAAAAAATAGCAAGATAGCGTAAATTAGAACCATGTAAAGAGTCAAGAGAAAAACAAAAAAAGGGACATAATGGAGCCAAAGTGTCACTGGAACATCCATTTGGCTCTCTGAGCCTTGTTACCCTCTTGGCTCAGAAAAAGAATGCTACAGATTGTATTGCATCCAGATAAGCTCCGGGAAGGCCAGAGACACAGCGCTCCCTGTGAGCAGTGAAATTGCTAGCAGTGCTACCAGCAAGCATGGAGATACCTTTGTGTTCCTGAGGACCACTGACTTGCACAAAATTTAATCAAGGATGTTGTATAAGTCAAGGACAACTTAATTGACTGTGTGCTTTGTTATTTAAAGGTGGATAGATTTAATCATCCCATGCATATTCTTTGTAAATTAAGAGCAAGCACGCTACAGGTAAAATATAAAAAAATTCAATAAATCAAACAAGTAGGAATCAATCCATTCCGGTTCCATAGTGTAGTCAGTTAAGCAAGGGAAGAATTCAGGAGGGAGACTGGGCTCTAGAATACACTGCCAGGAAGGAAAATGTCACTCGCCTACAACCCTGCAGAGAGCAGACTCAAGCTTCTGGATCCTACCTGAGCGAAGATTCTAGCCTGGTCTTGAACAAGGCTACCCTATATAACGACTGATGTCTAAATAAATCAATATTTAATGTTAGTTGCATACCGCATTGTCCAGTGGGGAAAGGGAGGTTGTGAATGGAAAATGTTCTATTCACAAAGAAACCATCCACGACCCAAACAAGATTGTCCCTCTCACTCCAGCCTCATTGTGTGCTAGGCTTCCTGATCCAAGAGAGACCCCGAAATACACATTCTTTGTATCTCTCTCTCACACACACACACACCTGCAGGACCCAAAATATGTGTTCTCTCTATCATACCTTCAAGTGTGTACTCAAACTCCTACACATACATGCACACACCTTCATGCGTATCCTCCCACCTGTTCACACACCCATTCCCACACATGCACAGAGCTCACTCACTGCCATCCTCCGTGTAAGCCAGAACTCCATATAGCGTTCTCCCCTTCCCAGAATCCTCGCTGTCCCGTCCCTCCAAAATAAACCCCACTTCTCCCTGCAAGTCAACTTCAATGTCACTTCCTCCTGAAGGCATTGGTGTAGGATACGGACTGGCAGCGTCCCTTGAACAGCAGCTTTCATAGCTTTGCTCAAAGCAGTACACAGAAGAGATGTGTTACCATAACATTCGGCTAACAAGATTTGGAGAGTCTACTGTGTCAGAGAAGAGCTGCCAGGCCGCTCCAACACACCTCAGCTGCCTGCCACCGAGTCTCACACAGTGTGAGACCAGCCCAGAGAAATCAGCAGAGATTAGAGAACACTGATGGATGGAACAGATGGGGCATTTATTTATTTCAAACACTTTTTGCTGGGAAAGCCACATGAGATGTATATCTTATTTCCAGAGAAGATTCGGTGGAAACAGCTGTCATGCAGTTTCATTCCAGAACTCTTTAGGACAGAACAAACAATATGATGGAAAATAGACAGCCCGAATAGCAGGCCTCCAACAATACAGATCCACCTCAACGGTGGTCCACTGTCACCCGTTACTTCTCAACATACAGCAAAATAAACCAGCGCAGTGACCTTTGGGTATTAAATCAGGTTTCATGTTCCGCAACGGTGATCAAAATATTCCCATGCTGTCTTTTTGGTTTTTTTTTTTTTTTTCCTTCCAAATGGAACCAAAGTCCTTTCAGAAAATTCATGGAATCCTTGAAAACCTAATGATCCCTTTATAGCCTCAGGTAAGCTACTGCAAAATTTAATTTCTGCTAACCTACCTGCAAAAGAAATGCTGTCCTTTGGGCTCCAGTTTGTGTTTCCATGCTGAGGCAGAGTGTGAGAAACCCTTGCAAAGCAGGCACGATAAAAAGATTAGCACTGTGATTCCGACTTTTGTCATTCCTAAGCCACGGGTGGCTGGCTCTCTAAAACGTCATTCATTCAACAGTTTGTTTGTTTTTCTGAACCATGATGAAAATGGATTTTTTTTTTTTCTGGGAGTTTCATTATTTGAAACACAAGAATAGCTACTAAGGATCATACATAATTATTTTTAAATGTTGTGTCTGTACATTTAACATTTGGTTAAGATTTTGTTTTGTTTCGTTTATTTTACCTTTCTACCTAGAATTTATTCCCTGCCCTACCATTTCTTTTTAAACAATGGCACCTGGTATCCTTTTAGTGAATCATTTCTCTTACTTTTTGTGGGGTCGTCCATAAGACATGCTGCCCGTTTCTAGGATGCCTATGAGTTGGCTAGGCCAATGCTGAAGATGGCTGGCCCTGACCCATCCCAGGGCTGCCTGAGATTCTGACAAGGCAAACTCCAGTTAGGATCTAGACATCAGTTCCTTCTCTCTCATATACCTAGGTTTTTCTCAGCCTGGTCCTTGGCTATTCCTTCAGTTTATGAGGTTCTATTACTCTTTCAATAAGCTGTTTGTCCTGTTTGGCAAATAGGAGCAGGTATTGCAGGGCTTAAAGGCAAGGAATTCATTCTTTAAGGGAGTTGGTGAGAAGATGAGATGTTTAAGGAAAAGGGTGCCTATGGGAGAACACACTGACTATGTATTAGTGTGGCCCAACAGGAGAACAGCAAGCTCAGACCATGGTGAAGACTGGTCCAGGGCAAGGACCACACTGCTGCCGTCAGCCTTCCCTGAGTGCTGCACTGCGCTCTAAACTCTGGGTGTACTGAAACTACTGGTGTCTTTGAATGATGAACGTGATTTTTATCCCTGCCAGCAAAGCAGAATGTTCCCACACAGTTCAAATACTCAGCACATGCATAAGTCAAGGTCTCATGTTTGCACACCAGCTCCTCAGGGGGGTCTGAGTGAAATCTGCCATTTCAGCTGCAATAGTGGAAGGCTGAGTTCTGCAGGGCAGATTTCTGCATATTTAAGAGAAACTCTACTCTCTGGCAGATGATGCCTATAATTTTGAAAAACAGAAGTGATTAGATGGGATCAAAAATGAGTCAGAAGTGAGGATTATGAAAAAGATTGCTTATAACAGATAATAAAATTCCAAATTAACAAATAAGCATATATAGACTACAAAACAAAGTGATAGATTGTCATTCTTCTTTTTAGAAGATAAACTACTAATTTCTTTTCACATTAGAAACCCTGAGTCAGAGCACCGCTGGAGCAGTATTTGCATTCCTGACCCACGGGAGCCATGAGATTGTATTTGCCGCAAGCACACCACAGTTATTCATTATGTAGCCATTGATGACTATTAAGCACTCCAATAAAAAGGCAGAGATAATCCTATTGGATTAAAAAGCACGATTCATCTATTTGACGCTTGTGACAAACATACTTTATGAAGATAGAGGTAGATCAAAAGTGTAAGTGTGGGAGATGTCCTGGGCTCACAGAGATCCAAAATAGCTAGAGTGATGGAGCCAACAACAAATCGAGTCTATTTCAGAGCAAACCTCTTGCTGTGGAAAGTAAAAGTTATTTCATAATGCTGAAGGAATCAATTCAAGAGGCGATGGTAATCCTAAGTGTTTATGTGCTTAATCACACAGCTTACAAATATATAAAGCAAAAAATGATACAACTGCAGAGAGAATGAGAGCCTTTGCAATTATATGGGAAGTGCAAAAGTTTTTTTTATTGGTAACTGATACTTTTGCATCAACCATTAATGAAAATTTCAGTAAGGGCTTATGAGTTTGAAAAAGACATGTAACCTAATTGACATTTATAGAGCACGCCATCATCAGCCTCAAAGCACACATTCTTTCGAAATGCACACAGAATATTTATTTACATAGGAAATCTGAGCCATAAAAAAGGTTAAATAGTTCTTGAAAGATTTGAATCATACAAAACACGGTCTCTGATATACTAAAATGATATCTGAGATCAATAAAAGGAAGAACTCTGGAAAGTCTCCTTACATTGAGACAATAAATATCATACTTCTAAAGAACTCATGGGACGAAGAAGCAATCAAAAGGAAACTCAGAATGTATTTTTGAATGGAATATAAATGGAAACACATTAATATACGTGAGGAAGAATTAGAGAAGTCCTTAGAAGAAAATACATACAATGCTAAATAATCAATATTAATGGAAACAAAGCAAATTTAAAATCAATGACTTTTCAGACTCCACACTAGTCAACTGGAAAACCAACAGCAGATGAAAACAAGCAAAAGTATAAAAAAAAATGGACGTAGCTGAAGCAGCAGGTAGAAAGCATTAAAAGACCCTTCTCCTTTACATTGTTTCTGCCAAGTATGTTATCATAGCAATGGGAAAAAAAGTTAATGTGGTTGATATCATATTTAGTTGCTACTCGATACTATTTACCATATAAACACTCTAAGAAAGCAAAAGCACAGTTATTTTAGTAGCTGCAGAAAACCCTTTGACAAAATCCAGGATCCAGTCTTGATAAAGTCTCCATGAAGTAGATGAAGAGGAGACATCTAAAGCTTTTCCTTTGAAATTAGATGAAGATTCATTTCTTTTTTCTTCCCTGGGACCTCATCATTTGTTTCTTCTTATTTGTTCTTTGATTATTTTTCTTTTTAAATAGAATTTTAAGAATTTTGTCCATTTCCTCTTTCTTTACCTCCAATTGACTGGCCAAATCTTTGATAGATTTGTTTATTTCCTCTTTAACTATCTGAATTTACATGGCTATTGCTCTGAGAGAATTGTTTGTTTCCTCTTTATGAACCTCAAATAATTGGGTAAGCATAGCTTTAAAGTCATTTTCCTGTGCTTCTGATGAATTGGAGTATCCATCAATTTTGGGGGTTGCTGGTGAAGTCATGATGTCCTGATTTATGTTGGATGTGTTCTTTCACCTACCCCTGGCCATTGGCTTATCTGAAACCTGCATTGGATGTATGACAGGAGTCTACCGCAGAAGGTATCTGAAAGACTCTACCTAGCAGTGTTTCAAAGCAGATACTAAGACTCAAAACCAAACCTTTGGCAGAGTGCAGGGAATCGTATGAAAGAAGGGGAGTTAGTATGACGTGGAAAGGATAGGAGCTCCACAAGGACCAAATATATCTGGGCACAGGGGTTTTTTCTGAGACTGACACTCCACCAAGGACCATGTATGGATATAACCTAGAACCTCTGCTCCGATATAGCCCATGGTAGCTCAGTAACCAATGGGTTTCTCATAGTAAGGGGAACAGGGACTATTTCTGACAGGAACTCAATGGCAGGCTCCTTGACCTCCCCACCCCCCAAGGGAGGAGCATTCCTGCTAGGCCACAGAGGAGGACTTTGCAGACAGCCCTGAAGATACCTGATAAAACAAGGTCAGATGAAAGGGGAGGAGGTCCTCCCCTATCAGTGGACTTGGAAAGGGGCAGGGAGGAGATGAGGGAGGGAGGATGGAGTTGGGAGGGAATAAGGGAGCGTGATACAGCTGGGATACAGAGTTAATAAAATATAACTAATAATAAAAAATAAATTAAAAAAGAATTTTATATTCATCCTTTGGAATTTTTCCATATGTGAACAATGTATTTTGACCATATCCACTAACCACTACTTCCATTCAGCCTCATCCCATCTCCCTCCTGTCTTCATGTTCTCTTTTATTATTATAATCATTATTATCCTATTAACCCTATGAGGTTAGTGAGTGCTGACCTTATCCACTGAGGCCTGGACAACCCATCAGTGGCCATGTCCCTAACAAAGAGCGGCTTTCCCTTCCTCAGCAACCATCAAACACCAATAATTCCTCAGCTAGATGTAAAACCTAGGGATCCCCCTCCCCATCCATGCTGGAATTTTGGCTAGCTTGATCTTGTTCAGGTCTTCTGCGGTAATCATAGTTGCTGTTAGTTGATATGAACATTATCAATGCCTGTCCAGAAAACAGTATTTCACAACTTTCTTCCCATCCTCTGGTTCTCTGATTTTTTTCACCTTTTCTTCCATAATGCTCCCTGAACTTTGCATAGGAATATAAATGCCCAATCTATAGCTGAACACTCATAATCACTTATTCTCAGCACTTTGACCAGTTATTGGGCTTTGAATTTACCATTACCCACTTCAAAAAGAAGTTGCTTTGACTAAACTTAAGTGCATCACAGCTATAAGCATAAATATGCGGAAGGCAGTTTGACAACATGGCCGTTTGGAGAATTACCACCAATAGGTTCCCCACTCTGGGTGATGTTATCCCCAGTCATGGACTTTTGATCAGGTTTTCTGTTAACCAGTCATGGAATACCTCCAGAGATACAAGCAATCAAAGTCAAATAGAAAATAGTTTGTTAGCCCTGTGTTCATCCTGCCATTATTGTACCAGTGGACCCAACTTGCCCAAAAGGTTGGAATTGTGATAGGCAGGGTCCATTGCAGGGTCGGATAACTGATATTGTTTTTCTCCCACAACTGCCTTCTAGGACTTCAAAAGCTAGCCATCCAATAGGGAGTTCTCTAGTCAGTTCAAGACAGATTTTCTATGTCCTGCAACCAAAGCAGGTGATTTATCCACTAATAAGATTTTACCATCTAATTATGGTAGGCAACCAAGGGCAATGAGAACAGGCTGAGTTAGCCATTACCCACTTTAAAAAGAAGTTGCTTTGACTAAAGTTAAGTGCAGCACAGCTATAAGCATAAAGATTTGGAAGGCAGTTTGACAATATGGCAGTTCAGAGATTTATCACCAATAGGTTCCCAGGGTGTCTCTGGGACCTTCCTGAACAATAACTTACGTAGAGGTAACCTTTGCCTGGCACTGAGATTGGTATTGCTAACCTGTGTCTTCTGGGAGCAGTATTGTTTGGCCCTGCAAGTTATCTCTGTTCAAAATCCTTTTCTTAAAATTATAGCTTTAAATAAGTTACAAACTGGTGGGTTTTCATACGGTTTCTTAATAGACCTTTAGTTTTATTTAACTCTCATGCCTCCTTCTTCCCTCTTTTCCTTAACTCTACCCCTCTTAAACACTTACTTCCCAACATTCACTCCTATTCTTTCATATAACATGTTCTACTATCTCTTCTTCCTATGCTTTTTGACTTGAGTTGAAGGCTTGTAAGTTTCCATATGGATTCTTCATACTCACTTCATTTTGGTTAACACTTTCTCTCCCATTCTTGTCCCTGTCCTCATCATTCCACTACTTACCTGAACCCTTCTGACCCCAGAATTTTCCTCTCTACATTCATTTGACCTATATTCCAGTGTCAACCTTGTCCCAACCCATCCTCTCCCCAGTGGCCTTCTTCTAGATTTCTGGCTAAAAAAAAAAAGCGGTAAATGAACTAGATTCCAAGATAGAGATTAATATATCAAAATCACTTACATCTTTATATATTAGGATTAAACAATGGAAATTTGAAATTTTAACATCAATTCTATTAACAATAATATATGATTTACAGATGAATCCCACAGACAGTAAACAGCATCTGTAAGTTGAAAACTATGAAACATTTCTGAGAAAAAAATTCAAGAGGATCTAAGTAAATAGTGCTACATACCATGTTCATGAATGAAGAGAGCCAGCATTGTCAATAGAATAATTCCTTCCAAGTTTATCTAAAGACTTAAACAATACTAATAAAAAGATTAACTGGCAAACTTGTTGACAAACTATTTTAAATCTTGTGCAGAAATGGAAGGCAGTTTGACAATATGGCAGTTCAGAGATTTATCACCAATAGGTTGCCAGGGTGTTTGAAAAAGAATAAAGATGAAGAGCTTACACCTCTGGCTTCATGGCTTACTACAAAACTTGAGTAAAGAAGACCCATGGTAAAGACAGACAGAATGATTGATAAAAAATAAAATAAAAAAATAAAAAAAGAATAAACACCCCAGGAAGAGATTCACAAGGTACAGGAAAAATTTGATATTCTTATGCAAAAAAAGTAAACTCTGAAAGATCACCAGAATTATATTTGAAAATAGACCACGAACATAACTGTAAAAAGCTAAATTTTTAAAGAGACAAGCTTTTTTTGTCTTTGGGTTAGGTAAAAATTTCTTCTATATAGCATCAGATAGCTTCTATCAATATTAAAAAAACAAAAGAAAAGTTTTTATCCAGTATATATGGGATACTTAGTAAATATAATCTCTTGTTGTTAAATATATATACTGTTTAAGGTTTATATGTACTTTTAAACTTGAGTCAAATAGTGGCCATAGGCAATATTATTAGTTACATTCTTTTTTATTTTTATTTTATTAATTACACTTTATTCACTTTGTATCCCCCAAAAAGCCCTTCCCTCCTCCCCTCCTAATCCCGCCCTCCCTCTCCCTTCTTCATGCATGCCCCTCCCCAGTCCACTGATAGGGGAGGTCCTCCGCTCCTTCCTTCTGATCCTAGTCTATCAGATCTCATCAGGAGTGGCTGCATTGTCATCTTCTGTGGCCTGGTAAGGCTGATCCCCCCACAGGGGGAGGTGATCAAAGAGCAGGGCAATCAGATTATGTCAGAGGCAGTCCCTCTTCCCACTACTGTGTAACTCACTTAGACACTAAACTGCCATGGGCTACATCTGTGCAGGGGTTCTAGGTTATCTCCATGCATGGTACTTGGTTGGAGAATGAGTCTCTGGGAAGTCTCTGTTCACATTTCTGGTTCTTTTGCTCTCCTTGTGGAGTTCCTGACCTTTCCAGATCTTACTATTTCCCACTTCTTACATAAGATTCCATGCACACTGCCTAGCTGTTGGCCATAAGTCTCAGCGTCTGCTTTGATAGTCTGCAGGGCAGAGCCTTTTAGAGGCCCTCTGTGGCAGGTTCCCAGCCTTTTTCCTGTTTTATTTCTCCTCTGATGGCCTTCCTCTTTGCCTTTCGGGATGGGGATTGAACATTTTAGTTAGGGTCCTCTCTCTTGATTAGTTTCTTTAGATGTACAGATTTCAGTAGGTTCATCCTATATTACAGGTCTATATGAGTGAGTATATATCATGTGTGTCTTTCTGCTTCTGGGACAGCTCACTCAGGATAATCCTTTCCAGGTCCCACCATTTACCTGCAAATTTCATGATTTCCTTATTTTTCATTGCTGAGTAATATTCCATTGTGTAGATGTACCACAATTTCTGCATCCATTCTTCAGTTGAGGGGCATATGGGTTATTTCCAGCTTCTGGCTATTAAAAATAAAGCTGCTACAAACAAGGTTGAGCAAATGTCCTTATTTTGTACTTGAGTCTCTCTTGGATATATGCCTAGGAGTGGTATGGCTGGATCTTGAGGAAGCGCTATTCCTAGTTGTCTGAGAAAGCACCAGATTGATTTCCAGAGTGGTTGTACAAGTTTACATTCCCACCAGCAGTGGAGGAGAGTTCCCCTTTCTCCACAACCTCTCTAGCATGTGTTGTCACTTGAGTTTTTCATCTTGGCCATTCTGATGGGTGTAAGGTGAAATCTCAGGGTCATTTTGATTTGCATTTCCCTGATGGCTAATGACATTGAGCATTTCTTTAAGTGTTTCTCTGCCATTTGATATTCCTTTACAGAGACAAAAGGGCTGAGAAAGAAATTAGGGAAACAATACCCTTCACTATAGCCACAAATGACATAAAGTACCTTGGTGTAACCCTAACCAAGCAAGTCAAAGACTTGTATGAAAAAAACGTCAAGTCTCTGAAGAAAGAATTAGAAGAAGATATCAGAAGGTGAAAAGATCTCCCATGTTCATGGCTTGGCAGGATTAACATAGTAAAAATGGCCATCTTACCAAAAGCAATCTACAGATTCAATGCAATTCCCATCAAATTACCAACACAATTCTTTACAGACCTGAAAAGAAAAATTCTTAACTTCATATGGAATAACAAGAAACCCAGAATTGCTAAAACAATCCTCTACAATAAAAAATCTGGAGGTATCTCCATCCCTGATCTCAAGCTGTACTATAGAGCAACAGTAATAAAAACTTCATGGTCCTGGCATAGAAACAGAATGGTGGATCAATGGAACCGAAAAGAAGACCCAGAAATAAACCCACACACTTATGGAACCTGATATTTGACAAAGATGCCAAAACCATACAATGGAAAAAAGATAGCATCTTCAAAAAATGGTGTTGGTCTAACTGGATGTCTACATGTAGAAAAATGCAAATAGATCCATACTTATCACCCTGTACAAAACTAAAGTCCAAGGGGATCAAAGACCTACACATAAAACCTGACACATTAAATTGGTTAGAAGAAAAAGTGGGGAAGAGCCTAGAACTCATTGGCACAGGAGACAACTTCCTGAACAGAACACCAACAGCACAGGCTCTAAGAGCAACAATCAATAAATGGGACCTCATGAAACTGAAAAGCTTCTGTAAAGCAAAGGACACCATCATCAAAACAAAATGACAGCCTACAGATTGGGAAAGAATCCTCACCAACCCTTTACCTGACAGAGGGCTAATATCCATTATATACAAAGAACTCAAGAAGCTGAAAAGCAGCAAACCAAGTAATCCAATTAAAAAATGGGGAACAGAGCTACGCTCTTATATGTCCAGCAAGTGAAGTTTAAAGATGTTAAATGACTTCAATTTTTTGGTATCACTGTTCAAGACAATAGTAAATTCAGTTTTGAGAAATAGTGTATGCCATTTACAGAAGTGTCAACAAGGACTTATTTTCCTCATGTGACAACAATCTAGGTGAGTAAGCATTGCTGTACTGGCTTGTCAACTCTGTGATCCACTTAGGTTTCAAGTCCAGACTCAAGCACACGGCGTGTGATCTATGATCTCATTGAACTGTCTCATGGGGGTGGGCAAAGGCTGCAGCATTTCATGAGCTTCTTTTCACTCCTTCCTCTCACCAGGGAGAAACCACCTTATTGCTTTTAATATATAAAATTCCAAATCATTCAGTTTTTACCAACAAAGACTCAGGAGCCATACAGTAGGGTGAAAACTTGATAGCTCAGAGAGGCAGAGAAAACTCTCAGCTGACCTTCCTGTTTAGCTGACATCAAGACGGAAAACGCTCTTCCTACTTCTCCACACTGTTTTATATACCCTCAGCTCAAAGTCCTTCCTTTCTGTTTACTCTGTCAGCTAGTTGTTTATTCGGCCTCTTGACCTAGAGTTAACTTTATTCCTGTCTACAGAAAGTTCTTAGATTAAAGGTGTGTGCTAGGGCTGAGCCCTACCAAACAAGAAGCAGGTTTTTATAGTGCACAGTCTCTGGGTTCACAATGGGATCAAATATCCTGCAACACCATCTCTTCTAGAACATGCACGGACTTTCTCATTCTTGCCATCCTACCATCCACAACTACTTAGTATGGCCCACCCCTGGGTTACCACCTGGCTCTGCTTTTCATCAGTTGGAAGAATCTCTGTCGCATACTTGAACAAAGCTGTGATTTGTTTTAGCAGGGAAAATGGAGGAGAGGATCCATGACTGGCATTCACCACAGCCACACAGGTAATGGTGGTGACATCTAGATTCAAATTGCATTTTATTATTAGTTCTCATGCAGCTACATGAAAGTACGATGATGCTGCTAGCATCCAGATACAAGTGTGAACTTTGCCTTCCCAGACCCCAAGAATTTATAGTGCACCAAGAAGACAACAGAGGCAAGCAAGTAAAATCATATTTGAAATGTACCACATCACACATATAAACTATTAAGTATAGTTGCACATATGTAATAACATATATGCACACACACACATGCACACACACACCCACACACAAACATTAGGTGCCTGGGAGAAGTCTGACTGGATGAGTTGAAGGTAGAAGTGGAAGGGTGGATAGGTATTTACCCCGTATTTCACCAACAGTAGGCAAGGGAGTACAGAGAAAGGGACATTTAAAAAAATCACTTTACAGCCTGATTCTAACCCCATCCCTCCTCTCCTCCCAGTCCCACCCTTATACCCCACCACCACTCATTTCCCTTCTCCTTCTCAGAGAAGGGAGGTTCCCAAGGGGTATCAGAACTAAGCACATTTTCTCCCACTGGGGCCTGACAAGGCAGCCCAGCTAGGGGAAAGGGAGGCAGCAGAGTCAGAGACATCCCCTGCTCCCATTGTTAGGGGACCCACATGTTGACCACGCTGGGAAATGTGTAAAGGCATAAGAATCAAGCAAGGGTGGTGTTTTCAGAGCTCAGGATGAGGTTATTTATTTGAAGTTTAAAATGCAGGAAGCGGAGCTAGAGAGATGGCTCAGCTGTTAGAAGCATTTCTCACTCTTCCAGAGGACCCAGGCTTGATTCCCAGTACCCACATGGCAGCTCTCAACCTTCAGTAACTCCAGCTGCAGAGGATCTGGACTCCACAGGCACCAAACACACAAGGGACGCAGGGACATACACACGGACAACACACTCATGCACATTAAATTCATACATAAATGTTAAATACGGTGCTGGAGAGATGGCTCAGTGTTTAAGAGAATTTGCTGATCTTTCAGAGGACCATGGTTTGGTTCCCAGCATCCATGTCAGGCAGCTCACAACTGCCTGCTCCAGCTCCAGGGCATCTGACACCTTTGGCTTTCTTGAACATCTGCACTGATGTGCATAAACCACATGCTCACACACACACACACACACACACACACACCTACACATAATTTAATTTTTTTTTAAATTCCAACATTCAGGAAGTGTATGATGAAATGAGCAAAAGCTGAGTCTACACAGAGAAGCCGAATGGTGATGGGAGAGAAAACCTGAACAAAACAAAACCCACCTCATTTGATAATGAATATCAAGATGCAATTTGTGGAAGATGATCAGACAGACAGCGCTGAGGTTTGCAGTTAAGGGGCATACATATTTGCATACAGTAACCTTTTTGGAAAGCTAAGGTCACTGCATCCTTTCAAAATTAGATTAATTCAGATTCACCTTAAATCATATGTGTTCAGTGGATCTATACCCACCCTAAGAGTTTGATGTTTCTAGGAACTGTATTAATTTCTGGAGATTGTGGGAACAAAAGTCTAAAAAGAGGCCAGGCACCCCAAAATAACAGAAATGGGATGTAGTATCACAGCTTCAGAGCCCAAAAATCTGAAATCCAAGGGCCAGACTCCTTCTGTAATAATCCATCCTTGCATGCCCAGCTCTGGGAGGCCCAGACACTCCTCAGCTGGAATGGCAGCACACACCCTGTGTCAGTCTTCATCTTCATGAAGCCTATTTTCCCTGTCTTTCCTTCCCACGAGGACACCAGTCATTGCCTGTAAGACTCCCCCTAAGCCCAAGAGGATTTCGTCTGAAACCCTCAGTTATATTTATAGAGGTCTTACTCTAAAGAAGGCCAGGTTTGGCAGTTCTGGGTGAAATGAAGTGTAGAGGGCACTATTCAACCCACTCCAGCAGCTCATAGCGTTGGCTGAGCCTGGGTGAATTTCCGTGTTTCCTCTCCTGCCTCATTTTCCGTGGAGATACTATTTCGTTTACTACCCACCAGCCTAGATGCATCATTGGCATCTTGGAGCAAAAGTTGTACAGCCATTTCAGCAATGCACAGCTGACCTTAGAAAGTCAACAGCCGGGTCCTTAATTGTATGTGGCCACGCTGTCCCGGGAAAGTTTTCTCACGCCAGCTTTCATCAGACCCTGCAGGCTAGATCTGCTCCCTGCCATCATTGTTCCTGGACTCTCCCCTTCTGCCTCTCTATGCTCCTGACTGGCTCTCTATGACACATTTGTGTCTGCTCCTCCAGACCCTTCCCTCAAGAGGTCGTCTTGTTTGCACATCTAAGAATTCATGAACAAAGGCAGTTTCCTGGAAAAGAAAATGAGAGCATCTCTCAAAATATGAACCTTTTCAAACTCCTGTAAGGCAAAGAATGACAAACACCACAAATCTGGAAACTTAAATGTGGAGCTTGTAAAGTCTTTCACTCTTTGAAGTGACAGAAAGAATGTTTTCACTTCAAATACGTTTCTCTGTAATACACTTGGGAATCTCATTTGAGTAGTTACTTAGTGAGCTAAGGCACTGATTAAGGCAGATGTCTGTCTCTATTGCTGCCTCATTAGCAGAAAAAGAGCAAAAATGTTATATCTCTGTCTCTGTGTGCATGATATACATATGGCCTGTAATGTATGACTATATGTATGTGAACATGTTTAATTAGGATATATGTACATACTGTGTGTGTGTGTGTGTGTGTGTGTGTGTGTGTGTGTGTGTGTAAAATAGTCTGTTAGGATGATACTATATATTATACATGTATACAATTAATGTATTTGATATAATTATCATATATGCTTACCAGTAATAACACCTATTGAGTATTTTGTCAAATGCTATATATCAAATATTTCATTTAATCCTCAGAACAATGAAGTAGTTGTAGTTCCCTTCATTTAACAAACAAGGGATTCAGACATAGTTGTGAAGTTCCAGCCCCAAGGTTAAGTGGCTAATAAACAATAAAACCTGTCCAAGCAGTATTCTTGCACTTAATTCAATAATTATTGTCGCCTAAGAGCACATACTGCAAAAATAATAGTGACATTATCTGAAGGACAGTATATTGATTCAAATACACTTTTGTGGATGCTAATTTTTCACAATAGCCATACTCTACATATATAGTAGGAAACCCATCCCTCTCTCCATAAATAAATACTGTAAAAAGACAGTCATGCCAATCTCATAACTAGCTAAAACTGTAGTGCTGTTATAAAAAAAAATCAGCATTCAACTAGAATAATATAGTGCCATTGCTTAATATTTTCTATATTGCCTTACAAAATATAAATCATGGGTGCTGAATCTTCTGCAATCCACGTAGCAATTCTGTGTTCTAGAAAGAGTAACTATGGTGAAAGTATTACTATTGCTCCTCTTTTATTTGTCAAATGAAAAATCAAAAAAATAAATTGACTGTATTCTCCTAGTAAGTCATGAGAAAGACTAACTAGTCGCCATGTTCTTCTTGGGACCCGGGACACATCTGAAATGTTGGCAGAGCTCTATTTCAGTCCCTACCTCAGAATTCATTGCACAGTACATGCTGATCAAATGCTGAGTGAGTGCATAAATGAGTTGATTAATGGGTGTCAGCATCTTGTCTTTTCTCGTGTATTCTACTTTTGACCTCTGTCCATGTCCCCTGAAATGGCATCATATTGTACTACCCAGCCAGTTCTTTGGGAGCCTATCTTCTTAGTCACCATACTTCAAGAGGTGGCATGCAAAAATGGAAAACCCTCAGGGAACCTTTAGCATTTGTACACGTGTGTTAAATGCAGTTCGCCTTGTAAACAGTAGATTCAATAACCTTTAGTATATTTACCGTGCTATGCAACCCTCACCACTATCTAATTCCATTATACTACATCATCTCACAGAGGAAACCCATCAGCTTGTTGCAACTAATCTACTTGCTGTGTCTAGGGCTTTGTTTCCTCTGGGTAGTTAATATAAATAGACTTACAGAGGACATGGCTTCTCTCACACAGTGGAATGCTTTTGAAACTTGTCCATGTTGTTATATGCAACAGTTCATTTTCAGTTCTGCTCTATGGATAAACCCTGTAACATTGTTTTAAGGACAGAATGTGGGCCTTGGTGGGGCTTTGTGTAGAAAAACCTAAAGCCGAAGTTACCTCTGTGCTTGAGTAGTGTGTTTGGGGAGGACATTGAAGAGTTGTTCTTTCCAGCTGTAGGGACAAGATAAAGCCAACGGAGAGGGCAGAGAGAGACTCTCGGCTAAGCTGACGGAGCAGGAAGTTAAATGGGAAGGCACCGCCAAGGGGAATCAGGGAGTCAGAGAATCAGACGTCTGCCCTTCAAGAAGAGAAAGGCTTGCTTCTCTCTAGAGGAGGATAGTAGACATTCACCACCCAAAGCTAGGCAGCATCTGAATCCCATAGACAGAAGAACAGTCATGGGACATTTATAAAGACATAGAACTGACGACATAGGAAACTTCATTACGTAGCTTAAACCTATGTCAGTTGGTTGCCATGTTAGAAAGGAGCAGGTGATGTTTGTGAAAGAAAAATAATTAGGATGAAGCAGCAGTCGATGGCACTGACTACACTTTGTAGTGCAAAGAAGAAGCTTGATTCATCTTCTCAACTTTATTTGGGGAAGCAGTAATTATGTTTATGTTAAAAAAAATGAGAGTCCTAATTGCAAGATAATGTCAGCTCTCTAGAGAATATTTTTGTGCTCCCTCCCTATTCCCAACAATAGGGAAAAAAAGGTATAATTATAATAATTCTTTTAATTTCAAACTCAAATTAGCATAAATTACCCAGAAGAAAAAAAAAACTATCTAGAAAGGTTCTGGATGTTGTAAACTCTCAAATATTACACTTAAAATCCCAAGAAAAGCACCGACCAGTGCTTCCGTCAAGTTTCAGTCCTATGGGAGGGTACTCAATCGGACACCACACGGGCTGGTGTGTGGATCAGACTGCTTCTCAGAGAGAAAGATTACATTTCTATGTTTACCCAGGAGCCAGCAAAAACACATTCCATTTGACCCTGATACACAGAAATTTGAGTTTCAGGGACAGAGCAGAGTAAGGGTGGTGGGTATTTTATAGAAATCATGAGAGGTTTCTCTCTCCTACCTTCGACTGAGCCATCAAAGGGGTGTTTGTGTGAACGAAATAACACAGTAACGTATCACATTCCATACCCATCGATTTATCAAACCCAGGAAGAGCCTTCACACTTCATGGACTACTGCTCAGCCCTGGACCAAGAGAATAAGCTAAGAAGTAGAGATTTTTCAAGAGAAACACACATTTAAAGTAAGCATTCCAAATCATTTTTTGGTACTCATTTTTACCTTCATTTACTTATATTTTGAGAAGTTAGTAAAGAGTATTGGCATGATTTTGGGGACCTTAGGGAACTTTATCTTCATGGACCCATTCCTTTCCTGAAAAAATATTAAAAATGATATTTTATGACTTGATATAGCACTCAATCTAATCTAGACTGAATGTGTCACACATTGGTTATTATTAAATGCAGTAATTTCTTCTGACTTCAAAAGAAAAACATTCCTGAGACCCTAGAATTTTTATGGATCATAAATCTCTGTCTCCAGCATCTAGTGGGTGTAATGTGCCCAAAAATCAGTTAGCTAGCAAATGTTCAGCCCATATGGTGATTAGAGATGGGGACGAGGCCCTGGGGGACACAGGCAGAAATGGTAGCTGGAACTTGAAAAGTGGTTATGACGAGGAAACTTTAACTCACACTCGTCTAAGAAGGTCAGACTTGGTGTGAGCCAGTGCAAGGTATGAAGGACAGAGCATCTCAGAAGGCATGAGAGAGGTTAGGAGGAGAGTTTAGCATGTAGAAGTTGCTGCTACATCCAAGGTTAAGCCTAAGGTCCTGAGTGACATTGACAGGAAACATAGATAGGAAAGAAAGAGTCCACAAAAGGCACAAGGTACAAGAATGAAGTCACCACTGTTGCGTGGTACCTAATCTTATCGTGATATCTAATCTTACAATTCTTAAAAGGTTTTATGTCACATTAGTATGATTTCCTCGTGGGCTGGCCTTTCATATTTCATTTAAAATGCTCTCTCTTTTTTTCTTGCTGACACAAAAAGGCAGTCAGAGACAGACTCATAAGGATAATTAGAATGGGACTTCAGTGGAGCTGTAAGCATGTCTCCATCTTGTTCTTAACAGCCATCTTGTGCCCTGCATCTAACGACTGTCCTCCACCCCAATACTTTGCAGTCATAGAAAGTGAAAGTATAATTTAAAAGGAGGTTGGCTGACATTCACAGACTGGACTTTTAAATTGCTACTGCCTGGTCTAAATATCCTTGCCACCCACCAAGGTCTGGGGAGTTAGTTCCCTAGAACAGATACCAGAGGAGATGACCCATTTGGTGGGAATTGAAATCAGCATTTTAAGCTTATTTTTGGTTTCGTGTTGAAGTCACATGTTCCTTCTCCTAAAACTGGCACCAATCACAGTGGTAGTTTGTAGTACTTTGAAATAACCTCCCAGATATTTTTAGTGTTTCCTCTGTGAAAATACCAATGTTCCAAAAAAAGGGAGACGAGAGCAGAAGCCTCAGACCCCGGAGCTGTTCATAGATGTGTAGGAATGTGACGGTTGCTTAGGGACTAGTTCCCCAGACCCTGTTTGGGGTACTCAAACAGGATGAAGATGAGGAACCTCGCTGTAGTACACATTGCTGCTCAGATATGCCTGGGACACAACAGGAATACAGAGAGAGCTGTGGATGGAGCAGGTGAGGAAGACAAGAAGCAAGCGACTGAAGAGAAAGTAAACTTTCCGAGGATGGGTAACTGCCAATTATCTATCCGATCTGCACTTCCATCCTTGTTAACATAATCCCTATTTGCAGTCCCAGTGTGCTGGTTAATTTTAATTGTCGACTTCAATACACTGTAGAACGTCCTGGGAAGGGAGTCTCAATGAGAGGCTGTCTAGGTTAGGCTGTCCTGTGGAGAATTGTCCCAAGTATGGTAACTGTGGTGGGAAAACCCATCTTGACTGTGGGCGGGACCGTTATCCCGGACTGTAGGCGAGTGGTGCTTGGGAGGCTGGAGGCTAGCACTAGCAAGCATGCAAGCCGTTAATTCATTGCTCTTCGCTTTTGACTACAGAGGGAATGACACTAACTGTTCCACGTTTCCAGCCACCTTGTCTTCCCCAAATGGGCCACAACCTTGAACTGTGAGCTACATAAACCCGTTCTCTTGGAAGTTGCTTTTGTTGGAGTGTTTTATCACAATAACAGGAAATGAAACTAAAACAGTGTGTAATAAACTCCACTAGTAGATTATATTTTTCAGTTGCCTTAATAACAGGTGACTATGTTCTGATCGTTGATGTACTGGGACATTGTGGTGACTTTGCCAGGATTATTTCTCCTTAAAATGAACAACATTACAAGTAGATCTTGCTTTGTTTCTTTTCCTTTCTCTCCTTTTTGTTTATCGGTGGCCATTTTGGACCTTTAGGTGATCCTAGAATATGGGGACTAAGGATGACAGAGCAGGAACACATGAAGGATATAAGCCATGAATGATCCTGGTACTCTCCATACAACTCTAAACGATCAACTTTGAGATTCCCCTTGTGGGAAAAAAAAAATAAGCTCATATACCTAAGTTGCTGTTTTTCTCTTTCCCTGAGTCCTAACCTAGTTGCACCCATTGAACTAAGTTCTAAAGTCTCAGTTTACACTGTCAGGGTGGACAAGGGTCCGAAGGGAGAAGGTTTGCACTTGAAGGTACAAAGAGCACTGGGGCCTGCTTGCTGGGCAGATTTGGGCAGGATGGTTGTTCTCTTTCAGAGCAGCTGTCATGAACATGTGGCCATAAGCGATGCCCCTTCCTTACTGGCCCTAGGACACAGGTTAGGGCATGGGCCCCAATGATACACTCTGGCAGGAAGAAGGAATACTGCAATGGGGCGGGCACCAGGTTACATGTGTGCTCAGTGCTCAACGGAGTCTGTTCTGGGTCAGTCCAGAGTGTCTGTTTTCCCTCTGAAGGAAATAAAAAAGCTGGGAAGAGATGGGTTTTTAGGACACAGTCGCTACTCATTTATGCCTCTGTGTCTCTGTGTATCCAGTTTTTCCTAAATGGAATGATTCCTTGTCTCCTTTCTGCTCATTTCTGTCAGGTCCAGAATTTGTGCTGGTTCCTCGTGTTGGCTCTCTGCTGAAAACTGAAAAGCCACACTGGGTGTTTGGCCCTCTCTGAACTCTCTTGTCCTGTCCTGTCTGGTCACCATTTCCTTCTTTGCTCTGCGCTGTCATGAATCTGTTGCAGGCCACTGTTGTACCTTCATTTATAATGCTTAGAAAAGAAAAAGGAAAAAATAGAAGAATTTTAGAGTTCCCTGTACCCATGATCGTAGATATTCAGCCAGCCTACACATCAAGTTCTTCAACCGCACAGTGAGGGAAAATCACCAGCTCAGGTTGTAATAGCTCCAGAGGACACATGTACAGTGCCTGCCACTGATGCTCCCGCAGAGACAACATTTAAGCAGAGGTGACTTTGGGCGTCATTTCTACAGTGCACGATAGGCGTTTCATGGTTGCTCTTAACTGAGACACTCCCAGCACCTCCACACACTACATTTCTAGGAAAGGTGTCCATCACTTGGACTTCTAACCACAACCCATTTGCCACATCAATGGCGTCTCACTTCTGAATCACGGAGAGGAATCACATGGCTTATCCTGGTCTGAGCTTAAAGGTTCTGAAGTTTCAGAAAGGTCCATGAGGACAGGGACCAAGCCAGATATGCATATATGGCAGTAAGGGGCACAGAGCACATCCGTGTAGCCTTATTCCTTGAATGAAAGAATAAAATGAACTTCTAACTACATGACTGAGAGATGATTTCTGTTTTGGAAAAAGCAGCTCCTTCCCTTAATTTCAAGAAAATCATCAGCATACTCTTAAATCTTTTTTTGTTTTTTTTTTTTTTTAATCTTAAATCTTAACTTGTGCAACTTAACTTCCACCTCCCCAAATTAGTCTCAACAGGACAGGTAGTAAAAAACAAAGGAAGATCTCTGAGAAAAGGGGACTCCTGAATGCTCTTTGCAGAGCCTCCTGTGCAAGCCCAGAGCGCACTGTGCTCCTACCTGCACTCGGCAGCCACCAGCCAGCCGCACAAGAGCGAGGTCTGTATTCTTGCTCCACAAAGCACCTGATTCATGAGACAGCTTTGCAGGAATTTAATTAGTGGAGGAATGTGCAAAGCTTAAGCGCTTCAGATATCATTAACCACTGGGGAGGGGAGAGGGAGGAGAAGAAAGCCGAACAGATGTTTGGTTCAGCCTCGTTCCCGCAAACCAGGTCGGTGCACACATCTTTTTCTATTTGGGTAGCTCTTAGGTAAATCTCGTTAATGCTCTTTCATTCTTTCAGGATCCTGGTTTACCATGTATCCAGTTCAATGCACAGAGAAACACATTTTCTGCCCCATGAGGGGAAACAGGCTGGTGTTTTTTAAAAATCTGATTATGTCTACATTGCCTTATTAAAATCATTATTTTGACACAAGGAACTGGTGATGCATGAGTTGAAAGATTTTCAGTTTCAGGAAGTTAAATTGTGGTCAGTGTGAGAAGGAAACTGAGTCTGGGTTTTAATGGCTGTGAGTGTTTGCCCCCTATTTACTCAGAGCATGATTTTGTGCTTGGAGAGTATTCTGTGAGAATGTTAGAGTAAGTGGCCAGCCATCTGAGCAGCTTCCAGCCCTGTGTTGGCAGTGAGGGCCCCTGCTGGTCTCAGAAGCAGTTGGAGCCTGCAGCTAGACACCGGCTGGGATGGACGGTGTTTGCTGTTCCTTCACCCATTCGAAGATGGCAGATTTACAAACAAAAACGCACATAGATTCAAAGTTGCTGTGGAAGTGAAAGCCAGGAGTCTCTGTCTGATTTATCTTCTATGTACTGCCTATTTGTCAGTGCCCGTTCTAAAATCATTCTAATATTAAAGTCTAAGGTTACTTAACTGGGGAGATAGAATTTTAAAAGGAGACAGCAGCACACTGACCAGCCTTCTTGAAAATCCACATGTAAACAACCTGCTTTTGATTATTCCAAAGAGCAAGTTCCTGGAACTCTTTTTCTTTCTTTCTATGGAAGTGTGAGCATCGTGGTATTCTGCAGCTGATTACTGCCAATCCTCAATCACACCCCTAATCCTAACAACCACTCTCAGGATGAACACAGAAATCAACAAAGCAGCCCTCCTCCCTCCATCTTGATTTCTGGACCTCTCCACTCCAAAACCCTTACAAATTAATATCGAACTGTCTCCTGCTATCCTTGGGGCCATTTTGTGCTTTTTAATAAATTGAGCTATCTCGATATATAATAGTGAGTTGTTATATAGTATAACTGATTGTGAGAATGAAGATGTTTTCTAATCTCTGAATTTAACATGAAGTTTTAGACCAGCAACAAAAATAATATTATGGTGAGGGGTCACCACAACATGAGGAACCATATTAAATGGGCACAGCATTAGGAAGGTTGAGAACCATGGTTTTAGACAGCTGTGTTTTGTCTGCAGCCCTTTCGGTTCTCCCCATGCACTGAGTATTTTTAATCCACCCTTTTCCTTCAACCACCTCGTTAAACACTTACTCTGTAGGTCACAGTCCCTGCATTCATGGCTAAATTGGCAAGCGGAATACCCAGAAAGAGCTAACACAGCTAAAGCGCTACCTCCATAGGAGACATCATACTCAGTCATAGGGAACAGGCTCTCTGTGTGCAGCCATGCTGGTTATAGACCAGTATCCAGGTAGGAAGGTCAGTGAATTTTGACCAGCTTGAAAAACATCTCGAGCTGGAGGGCATCTTTCCCCAGGTCTCCTAAGGACACTTTTATGTGCCTGCAGGCGGTGAGCTGGCTGGGACACATGCACCCATACATTGTAGGAAATTCTGTGTCATATTCCTATACTTTTTTTTTTCAATCTTTACATTTTTCTCTTTTGTTCCTGAGTTCAAAAACAAGGAAACAACAGTGAACAACTCTCACAGAATTTATGGACAGGCCTCTACAATGTTTCAGGCAGCGTGTGTTGTATTTTTTTTTCCCCACACTGCAGATGGCAGAAGGTCACCACCTTACCCCCTGCTTTCAACAAGCCCAGAAGACAATGCAGCTGGTGAGTCTCCCGAGCCATCTGCTGGAATATTCAAACAGTAGACAGAGACAAGGCAACTTCAAATACATTACCTCTTAAGTCAACAGAGTCAGGTTATTAAAAATAAAACAAAACAAAGGCCTTCAACAGAATGGTTCACAGTCCTTTAAGAGATGGAACACAGAGCTGGCCTTGCTCAGGTGGCCAAGAACCTGACGCTAGATAGTTCATGGGCCTAGGGCAAAGCCTCCTACTGTGAAGTTCCTTTTTCTAAAGGAACTTAATGTCATGTCACCATACCCACGGCCGGGAGCATTACTCAGCAGTCATCAGAGAAGGTTCTCCCTGCAGTAGAGGATAACTGACACAGAGATCTACAACTGAACAGTGTGCAGAGAGTGAGAGCCCCGGAGCGCTTGGTCCTAAAAGGAATGTCTTCCCCAAGCCCCACCCCTCAGGGTACAAGCATCTACACAGAGGAGGAGCTGAACAGACTAGAAAAGCCAGAGGTGATGGACGGCTCCAAGGAAACAGTGCCTTCAGGATACAACAGGACTGATGCCCGTCAGAACTCACAGAGGCTGTGGCGGCATTCACAGGGCCTGCCCAGGTCCAAGCCAGACAGGGGCTCAACACCGAGACGGGAAGTGAGCATGAGCTCCCGTCTAGAAGCTGTTCGCAGTTGACACCTTTTGGGAAAGGGAAAATCAGTTTTCTCCAAGAGCATTGTTGGATATATCAACTATACTCCAGAGTATAATTTAGTTTGTTTTGATTTTTGTTTTTTAGGATTTGTTTTGTTTTGTTTTGTTTTGTTTCTTGAGACATCTTAAAGTTGGATGGGTAAGGAAGTAGGGAGGATCTGATAGAAGATTTATATTATGATCAAAATATATTGCATCATGAATGTAAATAACAGATAATAAATTTAATGAAAATATGTTTTCAAAAGAAGGAATTTGAGTCAAAGTATCTCTCGGACAACATTGTGTATCAGAATTTCCTGGACAACCTAGGAAGAATCAAGATTTCCTGGAGAATGTTTTAGACATAAACAGATCACAGGTTTTGCTTGTTTTTTTATCCATGTCTTAAAACATTTAGCACAAATCTTTCTTTTTTCCATGAATTCCTCTATTTTGGGGGATGTCCCAAACTGGTTTGTTTGTTTGTTTGTTTGTTTGTTTGTTTTTAGCCATATTTCTTTTCAGAATGGAGCCACCCTATTATCACTCTAAATAAAAGGTATCAGTTACCATTTGGATTGTTATCTGGAAGGCAAACCCTGTGTCTGTGCATGGCATGCAAAAGAAATTCCCAACCTACTCTGCTGGCATATGTGCAATCAGGTTTGGAGCACCGTCAGACTACCATATGAAGTAGCTCCGGGAAATGTCCCACAAAGATGGGACAAGGCAGATTCGCATGTGTCATCCTCTTGGCCAGTGCAGGGCACTGCTGCTCTTTTTCGCCAGAGCTGGATCCATATTTCCTGTGCTGTTGTCTCGATGATTTTTTTATGTGATGCTTGTATCTCCCTAAGCATCCTTGCATGCTTAATTTGTTGTTTACTGATTTCCAATGTCATTTAATGCTAAGTTCTAAAGTTTTTGAAGGAAATCATGGTGTTTTTGAACTACAGGGAATTTGCGATGGAGTTTTCTGGAATGCTTTGGAATGTTCGATCTGATTTACAATGTTTTAATGCTGTTGCTCTTGAATGAAGAGCCAGTTTCTTTAATGCTCAGGATTCCCCTAAATAGGAGCTATAGAACATACAGACAGAGCATGTCCTATTCCCCTCTAGCCTTTCTAGGCACAGCCCTACAAAATTTCCACCTACAAAATTTGCACTATGTGAGGTTTAACTTCTCCCTTATAACTGCTGGGCTACTATGGGCCAGTTACTATTCTTTAACCCAGAAGAGTAGCCTCCATCTTTAAAGGGCCATGTGTGTTAGCTAACATTTTTTTTTGAAAGCTGGCCCCTCTGAAACATGAATCTGGTCAGTTGAACTGTGAAGAACTGCAAAGCCAGACAGAATCCTGTGAGCCTCAACCCATTGTCCCTATCGAGGGGCTCTCTACTCCTCTACCATCAACCCCGGCAGTGCAGGGGAGCTCAAGCACATATTCTCAGAGCTTTTGTAATTCTTCTCTGTGAAGTTCCCTAGGGAGTTCTGTTCTAGGACAGCCGTTTAGTGAAAAAGTAAAGCAACCACTGGACTCTGAAAATATTTTGTTAAAATTATTCTAAAGAACAAGCCAACAGAATGGGGCGGACGTGCTGACTTGGCCTTTTCCATGTGTTGGACATGGGGTGTTTAGTGTCTGAGTTCTAGACTGTCCATTTCCTATTCTTGAACTTAAATTGCATTTGTGGGTATCTGTTGACTGCCATCTGTGTTCTGACTATGGTACCATCCTGGCTTAGGCTACTGACAGCAAAGGAAGTGATTTGGGCCTCCTTTACCCTGTACAGCCCTTTTGATGTGAGCGGCTATAAAAAAAAATATTACTCAGCCATCTCCACAGATTCCATGGCACTTATTGGGTAGCTGTCAGTAGGCAGTTGCTTCTATAACTTTGGTACTCCAGAGTCCCAATGGACTCTTCTATATTCTCTTGTGTCCAATCAACATGATGTCATCTTGCTCTTCAGGACCAGTCTTGATGAAAGAGCTACTCAAAGGCACAGGACTGCTTTTTTCACTCAGTCCATGGACACTTTGTTTTATTGCCTTTTTGGTGACAGTACACAGAGATCCTACCGTAGAAACACACCTATTGCAATGTGACAAGAAACTGTGTTCTACATCTGTTCAGCAAGACTGCAAAAGGACTATGACCAGAGCAGTAATTATATATAAATATATATATATTTGCATTTTTTTTTATCACGGTAAGAAAATCTTTCTAGATTAAGCATGATACCAACATTTAACAGAGCCACTGTGGTATTTACAGGATGCAGGCTGTATCATGAGCATTGCTCTCACCGGCATTAAGTTACTGATAATCAGGAACTGCAGCAGCCAAAAAATATATATTGTTTTAATATAAAAGGTTGTGAGAAGCCATGGCATTGTGAGTAATGACAGGATCTCTACCTTTTATTTGTAGAGATGGATTTTGAAAATTAGCAGCGGCCTGCACATTTGACCTGGAGAAACACAATGAAAAGGATCCTGTACTTGGTCATGAAAACACAGGGTAGATACTGCACAGAGCCTCATGTGCAGGATGGGATTGCAGGGAGATAATATAAGTGCCTCGTCTACACACTATTCAAAATCCTTGTCAGTAAGGCACTGTACATTGGCTCAGCTGTTTTAGGGTACATTTTTAGAAACAAAATGTATAGGGATTCTACAAGAAATATAGATAATATAGATAATTTATATAAATATATATAAACTATATATATATATATATATATATATATATATATTTTAACTCCTCCAAATTTGCTTAATATAGTGATTACTTCAACTCTGCCCAGAGTTGCTGAAAAAGCTTCTAGTGTGGCAAGTTCTCCATTCACTTTTTTTTCCTGCCTTCAGACCTGGACCTTAGTTTGATCCTTATATCTCATTATATATGCTTGACTTGGGCTTTGCAAATCTAAAAGTTATTTGATAATTCATTTAACAAAAACATGTACTCAGTTCTTGCTGTGTGCTGGGAAACGTGATTGGCATAAAGCTCACAAAGAGAAATAAGATGTGTTCCACTTCACCTGGGAGCAGCTTGGCAGGGAGACATATTGAGAAGCAGATAGACATGGTAGAAAATTGGAACTATCAATAGACGTCTGCAGAGCATGGACTGAACACAGAGAGGACACTGGTGCTTTCTGCACCAAGTAGGCCTAGTAGTTCAACAACTAAATTTAAAATAATCTCTGAGGAATGAGGAGAGCTCACCATGACATGGAAAAAGGAGAAAGTGCAAGCCGGCCATCAAGCCATGGGAGAGCAGATGGAACAGACACGGAGAATAACAACTGTCAAGTTGGTTCTGAGCAACTGAGATGTAGGAGCTCAAAATAAGATGTGGCTAAAGGTGGGAGGCAGCAATGTTGCAGGGTGCGGTGAGGAATCTCCGTTTTAGACCGTGGACAGTGGGAGCCAATGGTGGTATTAGGGTATATGTGTGAATCGTATGTCCTTAGAGATGTAGGCCTGGAAGTGGTTTAGACTGTGTTGTGGGGAGAGACTGAGGCGGAGAAAGTTAGAAGGATGTCATGGCCTTCAGCGCATGGGATTGAGAAATGAAGGGGAGTCTAGAGGAGAGAAGGCCAGAGACAGCTGGCTGAGAAGATACATGGACACAGTCCAGTCCTGCTCATGATCACGGTGAGTGTTAACGTGGTTTAGCATGTTTGTTGTTTTGTTTGTTTTTGTTTTTCTGGAAAAAAAATCTAGCCAACAGTGTGGGGAGGATCCACCCCTGTAAGCACTCCTAAAATAGAAGTTTGCTGGTACTGACTGTTGAAAGATGGACACTGTCAGGACTGGCATTTCTCCTCTGGACATCCTGTAAAGGTTCAAGGCATGAAGAAGAGTGTGAGCAAGCGCAAGTAGGACCCTCTTGTGTTCCCATTTCTCTCTATCCCAACTGTCTTTTGAACAATCAAAACAAAGTGGACAGAAAGCACTGTGTCAGTCACCAGAGCTCATGAGGAGATGGTCAAAGCAGACCCCAGCCCTGAGGACTCAGGCCCAAATCAATCTTACTCTGATTGAGATGGCTCCCTATTGCTTTTGCCTGGGCATGCGGAGTTGTTTCAGGTTTCTAGGCATTGCCTGAATCAACTTTGGGATAACTGCCCACAGTACAGGTGATTATAAAAATCTAGAAACAGAAAAATCAAGAACAATAAGACAGATCTCGGGGAGCTGCTTGGGATGGGCCTCAAACCTCAGTTCAAGAATCAGAAGCTATAAGTGAAAAGGCCCTCAACCTCCTCTGGGACCTTCACTAAGAAGGCAAAGTGACTGAATAAACAGTAGTTATCAATCAGTTTTCATTTGCCACGTGTCAGGAACACAGAACATGGTTCACACTCTTCCTTGGTCCATCCCTGGTGATAGATAGCATCACCCTGTTTTAAATAAGAAAAATTGAGGCTGGGATGTGTCACTTGCTAAAGCCAATTGCAAGAGACAAGCGAGGCGCTAAGCTGAATCAGGTCAACCTTGCATCTACCACTAGAGTCAACCACCTGGATTTTGCTAGGTGAATTCTTGACCCAGAAGAAGCAACGCTGTAAAGTCCATCTTGAGTTAAAGCTTTAATGCTAGGGACCCATACCAGGATCCTGCCTGTCCATTACTCCCACAACTCAGTGGTTGTGCGCAGGAAGCTCCCTACCTAGTCTAAGGACAAAATGATAGTCTTTACCTGAATGATGTAGCTGAGTACCTCAAGGGCATCCTGACCTCAGCTGTTTCCTGTGTGCTAAGTGCTGTTGTGCCAAAGGCGTGAAAGCTTGAATGCTCTCCATTTCACTGTCAACTACCAGAGAATTATTTTGTATGCTTTCCTTCTGAAGTCACAGCTAGCATTGACACCCACTCCGTCTGCCCCTCTTGTATATGCTTAAAATGGGCAGAAACACTGTAAATAGAAAGGACCAGAAGCCTGGAGTAATAGATGTTCTTCTTCAGAGAACATTTTTGAAATAGGGGAAGGATTATTCTTGCTTTCCTTTCATGGGTTATGGGTACACAGGGTGGAGTAAGGTCAAAGACAGGGAAGGCTGAACATCTTGGGAGCTAAGTGTTCTCTGCCTGGGAAGAGGCAAGGAAGGACAAACAAGGAAGCCTGTCCTTGTTATCAGCTATCTCTCTGGGTTTTGGCTGGACCAAGGGAGTTTTCTCAGGAACTCAGACATCAACTGGATCAACCACTGATCCAGTGGTGTAGCAGCTGTCCTTAAAGAAAAGACATTTACTTCTCTCAAGATTGATTTCATTATGGCTCTTCTGGAGGTGGCCATATGATTTAGTGGCCTCATAAATTCCACCCCAGCCCCTGGATTCCATAATTCTGCTTCCTCTGTTAGTGTGTGAAAAGCAACTGTAGCAAGCCTCTTTGCCTTCTTTGTACTTTTCTTCTCCACTGCCATCCTCCTCAGCTTTAGCGTGTGCCGGTTGCCATGGAAACAGTGATGTCCTTGCTGGTGGACAGAACTTAATCACAGCTAAAAGGGTGAAATAAAGTACATTTTTATCTTGGATTGAAATTTGTATCATGATTCGTGAAATGGAAGAGGGAAAAGTAGGAGGATAAGAAGGCTGGGAGAGGGGGAGAAAGAAACAGGAAGGAAGGGAGAAGGCAGAGACTGAAAATGGTGCGTAGTGTGTAGGCCTGAAGAAGCTGCTGGTGCAGGGCTGTGGGTTGGTGGGCACAGCTCCCCTGCTGTAAACCAGCCTGGTGCTGTCCAGATCTCAGAGGCTCTGTAAAGCCAGGAGAGCAGCTGGACCCTCAGGCGACTGGCAGCATGGGATATGAGGGATGCCTGCTCCGAGGTCTCTCCCTGCACTTAATCTAAAATTCTGCAATTAGAGGTAAATCCCTCTAGGAACAGTTTTCCATCACCACAGGGGTCTGACTAAACCCACTAAGGGCTGAAGCCAGCACCTACCACAATTTTAGAGGGGTCTTATGCTCAGATCCCTTTCAACTGTTTGTGATTAGCTGAAGCCCGGCCACGCTGGTAACTGTGTAATTAAGTCCTAGGTTACCAAGACATTCCCACCTCTTCAGGTTTCCTGCTGTGCTGACCCATCAGTGGGTCCCCCTGAGTGACTGCCCTGTTCATCCACCTTGGAGCTGACCCCGGGTGAAGAGGGTTGGAAGGTTAAATGGTTTGGGTTCCTCTTTTTAAAAAAGACATACACTTACAAAGCTATGTAGAAGGTTCTGAGAGGAGCTCTCGAAAATGAAGACCTCATTAGCTTTCTGGTAATCTGCCTCTGCTTCTACTATGCAACATAAATATGTGAAACACACTTTGTGCTACATAATTGCTTCCATTTACAAGTAAGAGAGCTGAAGTTCTATAATAGTCAAATTTTATTTAAAAAGAAGAAGAAGAAGAAGAAGAAGAAGAAGAAGAAGAAGAAGAAGAAGAAGAAGAAGAAGAAGAA
>NW_026593286.1:32241658-32246187 GCF_907164565.1 Psammomys obesus | reverse complement strand
AAGAAGAAGAAGAAGAAGAAGAAGAAGAAGAAGAAGAAGAAGAAGAAAGTATCCAACCAATGAGCTTAACTGTGATTCCCTGAGATTGATTATTAGGGGTACACTGAGGTGAGGTGTGGCCGTAGCTGCCTTTTTGTTTTGTTTTGTTTGGTTTTTATTCATTGTAACATGCAGAATCAATCCCACTTTTCCAAAATGTGACTTTCCCTTCCCCTCCAAATCCACACCAACCGACAGAATTGGATTTCAGCTGTGGCTGGAGTGCCGGAGATGTTATATCCCATCCCTCTTGCAAAAATTGATTGGCTTCCTGCAATGCGTTGCGTGCTCTCAACACTGAAGAGGGATGGAAACCAAGGCTGCCAATTGGATGGCTGGTTAAGAGCCACAGTCAATGTGCATCCATGGATTCAGGAAAGGAAACTGCGGCCAGCCTGCAGAGCATCTGGATGGTGTGCTTTCTGGTCTTGGTGTTGCAGATACTCTCAGTAAGACAAGAGAACAAGACTTCTGATTTTCTTTCCCTTACTAGGGAAACGCCACTGGAGATTTTATTTGCTGTTAGCCATTTAGAATAGACACATACACACAGGGCCTCATGAGCAGAATACCACCTACACATATGCTCTGGTGGCTGATGTCTCAAAATGGTGGAAACTCAGATAAGATAGAAAATCAGAATCCCCTAGAAAACGAGAGGAAGCACACGGTGAAGAGGCATGCCTTTCAGGAGAAAGGCATTTTGTTGGTGGGGGGGATGGTTTGTTTGTTTGTTTTTTATATTCCTATATAGATCAGAATAAAGTAGGCACCAGAAGAAGGATGAAGAATTCAGCAAATGTTCTGGTTTGCTTCTGTTGTTCTTATTGCTGTGATAAACTACCACGACCACAACAGCTTAAGAAAGAATTAATGTTGGATTATCTTTCCAGAGGGCTAGGTATTCATAATGGCAGTCACAGCAGAAGGCTGAGAGATCACATCTCAGCTGCACTCAGGAGGCAGAGAACACAAGCAGGAAGAGGGGCAAAGCTATAATCTCTCAAAGCCAACCCCAGTGATATGCCTCCTCTACAAGACTGCACCTCCTAAAGGATTCATAATCTCCCCAGACACTGGGAACCAGTGTCCAAAGCCATGGGCCTATGCAGGAAATTTCTCATTTAAATCACAATACCAACTCAATGGCTCAGGAATGAAAATATAAGAATAATTTGGATGGATTGTTTTGTTTGTTTGTTTGTTTTTCTCTCTAGGAGCTTCTCAAAGCGAAGAAGCCAGGAGATTCAAAACGATGGAAAACCATCTGTCTTGGCTTTGGGGCTATTTTATATCCTCCCAAAGTCTATACAGGATGTTTTTTCAGCTGACAAAAACCATGGCCCCACACAAGGCAGGTCCCAGCTGACAAACCTCACATGCCTTTTCAGTGGGTTGTTCTCAGAGGGGGATATACCAAAAACATTTCCACATTCCACACTTGGGATCAAAACAAAAACATGTTTACATGCACTGCATAGCTCAATTGATGCAGCAAGTTGCCTAGAATGCAGGGAGCTTCCAGCTTGATTCTCAGCACCACGCAAGGCAGGCGTGGTAGAGCATGGCTGTGTTCCCTGTGCTTGGGAGACGAAAGCAGGATGTGCAGAAGTTTAAGGTCACCCTCGGCTACATAGTGAGGTCTAGGTCAGCCTGAACTACTGAAGACCTTGGATCCAGGAAAAATAAAAATAAAAACAAAAAAATAAAAAACTGTCAGTGTGATTTGAATGAAACCTGGGCGGTACATAGGAGAGATACGGTTGGATATTTGGGCTGGTATTACGTGCCATACTGAGAATTTCTGAAATAATCTGTAGATTATAGAGAAAAGCTTGGAGCCAAGCTTTCAAAAGAAAATGCCACATGTTTAGGGCAGACTATTGCAGTCATTCTTGTGGAGGAAAGATCAGAGTAAGAGACCAGAAAAGCAAAGCCAGTTCCCAACCAGTGAATTTTCACAGGCATGATCAGGAAGTGCATCCTGCCCTCATCAGGAGGCTGCATCAACCTGACATCTGACACCACTGACCCCTTGACAGGACAGCCTTTATTGACGTGACCCTGGTTTTCACAGCGCAGGACAGAGTCTGCACAACCAGAACAATATAGGCACAAAGGCTCACACTAACCCCCCAGATCTGTACCCCGGCCAATCTGGACTGTCCTCCATCATGTGACATAAATTACCCGCCAGGAAGCTGCACACAAAGACATTCAACCTTACTGTACGAGTACTCTCCTAAATGGATACCTGCCTCCCCAGGCCATTGTCTTACCTGTAGGTGGTCTTAGAATTATTGATCATTATGCACTCTTCTTGAAGAGCATTCAATACCGCTGCTTTTCCTGTTCTTGACAAAGGGGTGAATTCATTCACTACCTGCCAATTCCTGCTATTGTAATGACTGGCTATCCAGCTCATTAGTTCTCACAAGAAGTGTCAAGGAGGCGTGGTGAGTGTGGGTAGGATGGAGATGGGGGAAAGGAAATACTGAACACTTTTTTTTTCCCCTCTGGGACAAATTGCCTAACATTAAATCACAGTCCCCACAGGGAGGTGTCTCCAGAAAAAAAATGGATTCTTACAGAAACATTGACGTGTGTGGGGCTAGAGCCAGGCTGCCCAGCCCAGAGTGGTAGCACTGACTAAGCACTGAGTTACACACATTCACGAGCTAGGAAAGTCAAGAAACAGATGGGAGAGCAAAGAGCTTAAGAGAAATAGTTGCTGGGAACATAGACATGGCTTACAGGTCTGGCGAGGACGTCTTTCATAGCACACGGATATCTCTACTCTGGAAGAAAATCACTTTATGGGTTTCTGTATTTCCAGGGTTCCTTCCCTTTCCCTCTCCTTCTAAGTTTCCCAAGGCGGTGCTTTTCAATATGAAGCTCCTTTTGAAATCCCTGACCGTCTCAGCTCTGTGGAACAGAGACATGAGAAGGGAATCTGTTATCCCTCACCACCGCATCTCAGCTTTAGAAGTGGGAAAGCATCAAGATGAAGGCTGAGGTAGAATCCCATGGGAATTTTGAGGGAGAAGTTTGAACAGCTATTCTTTCTGGTCCCAAGAATGCAGATTTGTTTGGTTAGCAGAGGAGTCTCCCTTCTGAACACAACAGCAGACTTACTGCTTAATTTCTGTGAGAACAGATATTAAGGTCACCCCACAAATAGGAGCGTAGTTTCCAGGGGTTTCCATCGCCCCTCAGTCCATCATCCACTGAGCTGCCAGTCGCATCAGTCTAAAAGGCAAACATTATCCTGTCAGATGAAATTCCGTGCTTGCCAAACTGGTCTCATTCCCATTGCCTTTCAGAGCTTATCTCCCCTATACTTTATTTCCTAGTAAAAACTAACCTACTTGGTTTTTATCCTTTCTTTTGACACTTCCATAACAGGCAAATGAAAGTGTCTGCATGCGTGCATGTGTAGAACCTAGAGCTTCTTGCATGCTGGGGAGATTTTGTATCACTGGGCCCCATTCCCTTAACGGACATTCCTTAGAGCGCTCTTAGTCGTTCTTAGAGTGGCAAAGCCATCTTGAGCCCCCTTGACTTTAGTCCGCTGGCTGTCCTGCTTAGCCTCTGAGACCCCCCAAAAGGCCCCTAACAGCATAACTGTTGTGCCCCCCCCACACACCTCAAGTCAGGATGTTCGCTTCTGTTCTCTAAGCCAGAGCATGGACCGCAGCCCCTTGAATGCAAAACTTGACTTGGGTTGTTATCTCACATGACAGAATGAGCATCTTAAGGGGTGAGTCCTGAACACAGGGTACCTGTGTGGTGGCCCCACTATGACCACAGAACTGTGATAGTCATATGCAAAAGGAGAAATGTCTTTTGTGAGGGGGATGTCATACTCAGAGATGAAAATAGATGGATGGTTTCAGTGTGCACTTCCTCTGGAGTCACCAGGTTAGGAGCTTTCAGCTCACTGATAATTTTATGTTTATTTACATATGGCAAAATCTGGTTTCCTGTTTGGAGAGAAAATGTTTTACTCGGAGCTTTATTAAAATGTTCAAATAGTCTCACAGACATCAAATCGCTCTCACAACACAACTCTTTAATGTAAACAAATCAGAAATTCGAGGATTAAACTCCCCTTCAAACATATGTGGGTTGAAAAACAGAGGGCAGCCATGCGTGGCGAGAAAAGCTCTGCTCTGTGCTGAAGCTGTTTCTGTGGACACTCAGGACCCCATTCAACCGAAGAGGCAACCGGAGCCTACCATACTGCCTACAAGGGACCACAAACAGGGCTGCGGGGGGAAGGTGCGGGTCTGGAAAGCCCTTCAAGATAAATACTTTCCTCTTTACAATAAGAAACCAACCAACCAAACAAACAAACAAAAAACAACAAAAACCTGAGGAAAAGCCATCAGCACTCCAGCAGGTCTAGGTCTAGACGCCTGTTCTTTGCTGTTGTTTCTTTCTTTTCTTTCTTTCTTTCTTTCTTTCTTTCTTTCTTTCTTTCTTTCTTT
>NW_026593286.1:32221568-32241648 GCF_907164565.1 Psammomys obesus | reverse complement strand
TTTCTTTCTTTCTTTCTTTCTTTCTTTCTTTCTTTCTTTCTTTCTTTCTTTCTTTCTTTCCTCCTTCCTTCCTTCCTTCCTTCCTTCTCTCTCTGTCTCTTTCTCTCTCTTCCTTTCAAGACAGTCTCGTGTAGCCCAGGCCAACATCAAATGCTCTATTTGTCAGGGATGACCTAGACCTCCAGAAACCCCTCTCCCCTGCCAGGATGCTGTTAGTGTTGTGTAGCACCACACGCACTTTAGTCCATTTTGATAGTTATCTCAGCTGATGAGATGAGCCAGTGAAGGTTTATTAGGGGTGCCTCTCCAGCAAGTTCACGGGGCCTCACAGGAGAGGGTCAGTGCAGTTGCCATGCAGAAGGAGGCAGAGGAGGCATGGGGCAGAGAGAGAGAAAGTGCACATGGAGAGAGAAGACAGGAAATGCAGAGAGAGACAGAAGGGAACCAAAATGTCTAGATTATACAATAAAGAGCCTCTGGGCGGGGGGGGGGGGCAGCCCTTCCCTTGGGCCAAAAAGTTCAGGGTAGGGGGTGCATATGCTGGCCATGCCATGTAACAGGTAGGGACTGAGGGATGCTGGGGGAACTTGGAGGCCAGGTCAGCTTTGGTTAAAAAGGGACTTCAGCTGCTTGCCCTGAGTCTGAATCCCAACACATTTTGGGGTTTTGCACAGCAGGCAAAACCTCCAACCAAGCTACATGCCAGCTCTAAACAGCCATTTTTATCTTTCAAACAAACGGCTCTAAATGACCAGATTATCCTTACTGATACATAGTTCCTATCAGTACGGAAAAGGATAAGTGGATTCTGTTGGTGTTGTTCTTGTTCTTGTTGTTTTATTTTTAAATACACGGTAGCTTTAGAGTCTGAAATCATTCACAGCAGGGAGAGAGCTGCTGCAGCGTTTCCTCCAAGTGCAAAAGCAGGCAGGCCCACGCTGAGGTGACTGGCTGGCCCCATTGTAATGCTGCTGTTGCTGTTTTCCCTAACGTGAACAATGGAGAAGCAAACAATTGGGAAATTACTGATGACTTTCCTTGCAGTCCTCTCCTTCCCTTCTGAGGGTCTAGACAGCGCCTGTTCCTGTGTACAATAGATCCACTAACAAAGAAAATCTGAAAGCACAGCACATACGCCTGTTTGTACATTCTGAGACCCATGTGGGATTTTCCGACTTCTTAGCTTACTTCTGAAGGTAAAGCTGTCATTAGGTAAAGGGGAAAAGTTGCTTTCAAGCATGAATCATCCTTCACAGGCTTCATTAAAGGAAAATAAACGTCTTTACTAGTTAGTGAAAGGCGGTGGAGGAGGGTGGGGGAAGAATTTCAAACTTTCCCTCCTGTGCTGAAGATAAGTGGAGATGGCTTTGTGCCTGCTATTTGAAAGAGGCAGACAACAAATCCATTCTAAAGATACTTAAAATGAAGCCCAGGGTGTTGCTAGCTTTAGCCCAGAGATTCAAAATGAATCAGCAGAATTGACAACAGAATTATTATTATTTTTTTCAGTGCTCTGGTCCCTGAATTTTGCCATGCTGTCAAATTTGGAGTCAGGTGTAAGCAGTTTCCTATTTATGTGTAACACTTTCCAGAAAAGATGTTACCAAAATTGAAAGTACAGAATCAAGGAAGGGTATCTCGGCGGAGATCTGAAATACAACACAGTAGAAATCTCTGATTGCAATCCTCCGGACACACACCACAAGGTTGACCATATATTAGGAACAGTGTGTGCCTCTTCCTAAAATTTGAAGTATTTGCGACTGATCAATAATAGCTTAATAACATAATAACAACATAAAAGCTATGTGGGATGGCTCCCAACAATATTCCCAGCACACTGAAAGCTGAGGTAGGAGGCCAGCCTAGGCTGTGGAACGAGTTCGAGGTCAGTCTGGATTACAGAGTTGACGGCGTCTCAAAAAATCAAAACGAATTCCTCGAACAGAAACACCACATAAAAATATCTGCAATGCAGATCTGGGCACCACTGGTGGCACACGTCTGTAATCCCAGCACTCAGAGGAGAGGCAGAGGCAGGCTGATCTCAGTGAGTTCAAGGCCAGCCTGGTCTATGGAGCAAGTCCAGGACAGCCAGGGCTACCCAGAGAAACCCTCTCTCAAAACAAAAACAAAAACAAACAAACAAACAAACAAACATCTGCAATGCTTAGTATCTGGCTTAAGAAATGAAATCTAAAATTTAATAGGAGCTCCCTACATACCTCTTTCCGGGTATGTTTGTTGTTTGTTTAGTTTGGTGTGTTTTATAGCACTGGGAATCAGTACAAGCCTTGCATGTGAGAGACATGCTCTATGCCCCTGAGCAATATGATCCCCAGTCTTGTTGTAGTGCAAGAATCGCCACACAGACCACTTGTGCACCAATATCAGTGAAATACGGATGGTTTATTGAATACGACACCTCAAAACCCCAAGACTGACCAAGGTCAGGGACACAGTGGACTTCTGAGCATAACTGTGACATCGACCTGTTTTCCAGAGTCAGATTAGGAAGGCAAAAATGACAATTAGCTCACACAGGGGTGCGGATGGTGGCACAGGGTCGTCAGTTTTGACTCAAGATATTTTTGCTAACTAGACAAGCAGTTCTAGCTGACCTTAAATTTGATTGGCTCCAAGTGAAGTTTGTGGTTAGGGCCAGCTGTGCTTATGGTTGGGGAATTTCTGGGAACAATAGGCCACAGAGTATGCTGAACATATACATGGTTTTTGGTCAACCTGACCTTGTACAGAGATTCTTTTATGTCAACAACAAGTTGAGGTAATGTGGCTGGTGGGCCTGAAACAAAAATGGCTATGCTTATGCCAAATGGACCAGGCCTCAACACATCTTAGGCTTGAAAGCCATCTTATAGTAAAGACAAACTAGGTTTATTCCTATTTATGATTAAATCTGTTTCTCAACAATTGGGCTATGCTCCACCTGTAACCTTAATTACAAATGGTTCTGTACTGCCTGTTCCAGGAAACAGCAACCAAACCTTTGCTTCAAAAGGTTATTATGACCAGCTTGTTATTACCACCTTGTTATGACCACCTTGTAAACATGTCTTTGTTTTACAAGAGGTCGTTATGACCAACTTGTTATGATTATGTTCTGATTCTATAACCCCATCTATTTGCCCACCAAATTCCCCATTTGGAAACCCCTAACTCCAGACTTATAAACCCCTTATCTCACCCATGTCCAATGTGGATTTCCTGAATTCCACCTATGGGAGGAGAGAGCCCATGTTCACAAAACAAAACAAAACAATAACAACAACAAAAACTTGCTTTAATTAATTTAGCTATGATGATTTGGGTTGCCATTTCCCCCCTTGAATCTGTGAGATTAACACATAACACTAAGTACTTTACAAATACTTTAAAAAATATTAATTCCAAGCCAATCCCTATAACAATGAGTTAAATACTACATTTATCCCCATTAATAAATGATAAACATCCAGGAGGCTGGACCTCTGGTTTATATTACTGACTACAGTGCTATGTTGTCCTATATTCTAGTCTAGCTGCTCCCTTGTTAACTAATTGTCATCTGTCTTTCCATCCTGAAACAAATCAAGCTGTACTAGAGACCAGGACAAAGTCGTCGCCATACAGTACGTGTCCCTTTGCAACTTGCTTTTCTCCTGATATTATTTAATGAGATTCATCCACATTGCTACAATTAGCTCTGGATCATTCATTTTCATTGCTGGCTGTTACAACATGCGATGAGAATGCAGGGTTATGTATTCTAATGCCAAGGAACATTTATGGGTTTCCAGAATATTTTCCTATTACATGCATTGCTGTAATGAACATTCTCATACATAATTTCTGTACACACTTTTTCCCCCCCCTCGGGGAAATGGGCTAAGTATAAAACTGCTGGATCCAACGTTCATACCTTCAAGCATATAACACATTATTCTCCCAAAGAGTGCTTGTTCCCACTCCTCCAGCCCCCATTTCCCCACCTTTTTCTGCTAACTCGGTGTGTTGGTTAATCTGTTTTATCTCTCAGAAGGCCTGTGCAGGTGTTTTCAGGAAGAATTAACTAAGGCAGGAAGCCCCTTCTCCATTCTGAGCAGCACACCCCACAGCAACACAGATATAAGGTGGAAAAGGGAAAAGGGATGCCGCTTGCTTGCCCGTCTTCCCTTCTTGCTGGTGGGTGAGCCAATCCTGTCTGTCACAGCTGTCATCTTCTCTGGCACTGGAACCCAGCGTTTTAGGCCTGTGAGTGGGCTAGAGAACTTACATCTCTCTAGCAATCTGCCAGTGCCATATCACTATGGCTGAGGCATCCAGCTTTGTGGACAGAGATACTGTCTTCTCATCCCTGCACCTTTTCATGCTGTGTGTTCATTCTATTGGTTTGTTCTAGTGAGTTCTAATACACTGTGCGTTATTGACTTGCAAACAATGCTTGCTGACTCATTTATCTTATATCTTCTTGATTACTAGTTAGGTAGAAAAGTCTTTCAAGTAAGCATATCTGGACACGACCTGTTCATATTTTTTTTTTTACAACCTTCACCATCTCACCACCAGATAGTGTCCTTCTGAGTACCTCATGTTGGCTTCAAATCCACAACCCATCTGACTCAGGTCCCAGTGCTAGGGTTGTGGGTCTAAGTTACCACATATAGCCTCCATTTCTTTTTCCCCTGGTTTCCTTTTTTCTTATTAATCTGCAGGCCTGTATGTTTGTTTTTGTTTGTTTGTTTGTTTGTTTGAGACAAGGTTTCAATATGTAACCTTGGCTGGCCTGGAACTTGGCGTGTAGAGCAAGAGGTACAAGACCTCTACTTGCATTCATATCAGTACCTAGAATGGTCACTGCTTGTACTATTACCCATGCTAGCAGGCATGTGGCAACAACCCTTGCTGTGGTTCTCATTTGTATTTCCCCTTAGGGTTACAATACTGAGAGGTTTTTCATTTGCTTCTTGGCCGCTGTCTGTTCCGTGAAATAGTGTTCAGATGGCTTGCTTGGTTTTAGAACTTAGATTACTTGTCTTTTCAAGCTGTCAGAGTTTTAGTGATCTAGACAAAAGAAAAAAAAAAACTCTGTGCAATCAGTGTGTTAGAAATATTTTATTCTCTTGTACGCAGCTTACTATTCCTCTTTGTAATATTAACTTTTGAGGTGTAGAATGTTTGTTGATGAATTTTCCATTTGTTTCAATTATGAAGATTCTGAGAGTTTTATCTGAGAAACCTGTGCCCATTTCATACCTGTATGCTACAGTTGCCTGCGTTTTCCTTAGAGGTCTTTGCTCTGATATAAATATTACACAGGTGTGGTACAAGGAAGTTTATCGCAGGAAGGGTGGGGAAGAGAGGTAGAGGAGTTATAGTCTGCGTGAGCCATGGAGAGACACGGACAGAGTGGGAGAGCAAAGTGGGGAGGGAGACAGACAGTCAGAGGGACAGGCAGAGAATGCAAGAGAAAAGGAGAGAGGGAGAGGGAGAGAGAGAGAGAGAAAGAGAAAGAGAGAGCGCCTGTTTTTTTTTTTTTTTTTATCCCAGACTCCACAACCCCAGTGGCTGCAGCACTAGAGGCAGGCTAGGGGTCGTCCTATATGCTAACAGGCTTAACAGTCTTAGCTTTTATGTTTAGGTTATTTGATCCAGCTCAGATGCACCATTTTAACTTTTACTTACTCATTAGTTCTCTCTCTCTCTCTCTCTCTCTCTCTCTGTGCGTGTGTGTGTGTGTGTGTGTGTGTGTGTGTGTGTGTGTGATGTGTTGCAGGTGGTGCATGGGTGCCACTGGTTCTTATGCTCATGACAGAGGACAACTGGGTGCTGGGTGGAGTCAGTTCTTTCTTCCTAGCTTGGTTTTGAGGTTCTAACTCAAGTTGGCAGGCTTGTGTGGCAAACATTCTATCTCACTGACCCCTCAAATCAATTTTTTTGTGTGGTATGAAGTATCAGTGGGAATATTTTTTCATGCATGTTGCAAAAATATCTCTTTCCCAGAGGTGTTAAAGTGCCTTGATTAAAACCAAGTCACATAATCGTGGGGTTGCCTCCGCTCTCTATTTGGTTCAATTACTCTACTTATTTATCTTTTAAAGAAAGCCACACTGCATTAATTACTGGGGTTTACATTAAACTTTAAAATGTGATAGTTTAAGTCTTCCAACATTGCTCTTATTGCCCAGGCTTGTTTTTTACTTTTCTAGGTCTTTTGTATTTCCATATGGGTTTGTTTGCTATCTCTGAAAATCCTGCTGAGTGTTAACTGTTATTATATTGACTCTACAGATCATCTTAGATGAAATGGATTAAATCTACAGATCAATTTGGTAAAAAAAAAAAAGATATTATAATGATATTGAGTTTTTCCAATGCATGAACAAGAAGTATTTGTCCATTTATGCAGAATTTCTACTTATCTCAGTGTTGGTTTTAGTTTTCATTATAAAAGTTTTACACATATTTTATAAAGTCTGTTCCTTAGGTGTTTTGTATTTCTTACGATATTACAAATAGTACTTTAAATTTTTCATTTTCAATTACAACATTTTTGGTGAAGCAAGCATTTCTTGAATGTGGTGACAGAGTCTATGCACCCCAAGATCTCTTCTTTTCATACTCATATTCGTGTGTAATCCCTTCTTCTCTTGTCTGAACTAGACCTACTTGGTAATGTTCTTCTCACAAACAAAATCAAACAAAAAGATGAGTGAAAGTTCTGGGCTAGAGTTCACAAGCTGACTTCTGTCTTGCTGGAGCTAGCATGCTCTTTCTCACTCACTTGCTGTGACAGAAGTCACCTGCCATGGGGGAGGCAGAAGATCATTCAGCAAGAAAGGTGAACAGTAGACATAAAACACAACCAGGGAAGAACTGAGAGCCTCATCCTAATGACCCACAAGGAATGGAATGTTGCCAGCAAGTGACACTGGAAAAGGATGCTTTGAACAAGTCTTCAGATGAGATGGCAGCCCCACCTGACACTTGTCATGATTTCCCAGAGAAAGCCTGAGCCACAGCTCTCAACTGAACTGTGCCTAGAATTTTGCTTTTCTTTTTTTCCCTCCTCCTCTTGCCTTCATTTCTTTCCTCCTTTCTGCCCTTTCTTCCTACTTCTTTCTTTTTCTTCCTTCTTTCATTCTCTCTCTAGAGTGCTAGGGATAAAAACTAGAGCAAACTAAGCAAGCAGTAAGCCTGTATATATGCCCAGATGCTTTCCAATTTGAGATTGACTCTCTCTGTTGTACAGACTGCCTTACATTCATAATCCTTCTGCTTCAGCCTTTCTGGTATTGAAACACACTCATGTACCACCATACTAGGCTGACCTAAAGTAGCCAGTACATAACGACTCTTTGTGATTTTACACTGTTGATTTTTTAGGCAATACCATACATGAATAACTAACAAACACTATATCTCCTTTCTTTTTTTCTTTTTTTAATTTTTATTTTTTATATTAATTACAGGTTATTTATTTTGTATCCTAGCTGTAGCCCCCTTCTTCATTCCCTCCCAATACCACCCTCCCTCCTTCATCTCCTCCTGCTCATCTCTAAGTCCATTGATAGGGGAAGTCCTCCTCCCCTTCCATCTGATCCTAGTTTACCAGGTCTCATCAAGACTGGCTGCAATGTCTTCCTCTGTGGCTTAGCAAGGCTGCTCCTCCCTTGGGGGTGGGGAGGGGAGGTCAAAGAGCCCACCACTGAGTTCATGTCAGAGACAGTCCCTGTTTCCCTTACTAGGGAAACTCACTTGGAGACTGAGCTGTCATGGGCTATATCTGAGCAGGGGTTCTAGGTTATATCCATGCATTGTCCTTGGTTGGAGAATCAGTCTCAGAGAAGACCCCTGTGCCCAGATATATTTGGTCCTTGTGGCACTCCTGTCCTCTCCAGGTCTTACTAACTCCCTCTTCTTTCATATGATTCCCTGCACTTTGCCCAACATTTGGTTATGAGTCTCAGCATCTGCTTTGATACACTGCTTTCAGAGGCCTTCTATGGTAGGCTCCTGTCCTGTTTCTTGTTTTCTCCTTCTTCCAATGTCCATCCCATTTGCCTTTCTAAGTGAGGATTGATCAACTTACCCAAGGTCCTCCTTCTTGTTTAGCTTCTTTAGGTGTACAGATTTTAGTATGTTTATCCTATCTTATAGGTCTAGTGTCCTTATAAGTGAGTATATACCATGTGTGTCTTTCTGCTTCTAGGATACCTCACTCAGAATGATCTTTTCTAGATCCCACCATTTGCTTGCAAATTTCATGATTTCCTTTTTTTTTTTAATTTCTGAGTAGTATTCCATTGTGTAAATGTACCACAATTTCTGTATCCATTCCTCAGTTGAGGGGCATCTGGGTTGTTTCCAGCTTCTGGCTATTACTAATAAAGCTGCTACAAACATGGTTGAACAAATGTCCTTGTTGTGTACTTGAACATTTGGATATATACCTAGGAGTGGTATAGGTGGATCTTGAGGAAGTACTATTCCTAGTTGTCTGAGAAAGTGCCAGATTGATTTCTAAAGTGGTTGTACAAGTTTACATTCCCACCAGCAATGGAAGAGGATTCCCCTTTCTCTACAACCTCTTCAGCATGTGTTGTCTCTTGATTTTTTTATCTTAGCCATTCTGATGTGTGTAAGATGAAATGTCAGGGTTGTTTTGATTTGCATTTCCCTGATGGTGAAGGACATTGAGCATCTCTTTAAGTGTTTCTCTGCCATTCTATATTCCTCTACAAAGAATTCTCTGTTTAGCTCAGTGCCCCATTTTTTAATTGGTTTGCTTGATTTGTTGCTTTTTAACTTCTTTAGTTCTTTATATATTCTGGATATTAGCCCTCTGTCAGATATAGGGTTGGTGAAGATCCTTTCCCACTCTGTAGGCTGTCGTTTTGTTCTGACAAGTGTCCTTTGCTTTACAGAAGCTTTTTAGTTTCATGAGGTCCCATTTATTGATTGTTGATCTTAGAGCCTCTGCTCTTGGTATTCTGTTCAGGAAGTTGTCTCCTGTACCAGTGATTTCTAGGCTCTTCCCCACTTTTTCTTCTAACCGATTTAGTGTGTCTGGTTTTATGTTGAAGTCTTTGATCCACTTGGACTTTAGTTTTGTGCAGGGTGATAAATGTAGATCTATTTGCATTTTCTGCATGTAGACATCCAGTTGGACCAGCACCATTAGTTAAAGATGCTGTCTTTTTTCCATTGAATGGTTTTTGCTTCTTTGTCAAAAATCAAGTATCCATAGATGTGTGGGTTTATTTCTGGGTCTTCTGTTTGGTTCCATTGATCCACCTTTCTGTTTCTATGCCAGTGTGATGCAGTGTTTATTACTATTGCTCTGTAGTACAGCTTGAGATCAGGGATGGAGATACCTCCAGACGATGATCTATTGTTGTACAGGATCATTTTGGAAATTCTGGGTTTCTTTGTTTTTCCATATGAAGCTGAGAATTTTTCTTTCAAGGTATGTTAAGAATTGTGTTGGTATTTTGATGGAAATTGCTTTGAATCTGTAGATTGCTTTTGGCAGAATGGTCATCTTCACTATGTTAATCCTCCCGATCCATGAGCACGGGAGATCTTTCCCTCTTTTGAAATCTTCTTCAATTTTTTTCTTAAGAGACTTGAAGTTTTTATCAAACAGCTCTTTCACTTGGCTTGGTTAGAGTCACACCAAGGTACTTTATGTTTTTAGTGGCTATTGTGAAGAGTGTTGTTTCCCTAATTTCTTTCTCGGCCCTTTTGTCTTTGGTATATAGGAGGGCTTCTGATTTTTTTGAGTTAATTTTGCATCCAGCCACTTTTCTGAAGGTGTTTATCAGCTGAAGGAGTTCTCTGGTTGAATTTTGGGGGTTACTCATGTATACTATCATATAATCTGCAAATAGTGATATTTTGACTTCTTCCTTTCCGATTTGTATCCCCTTGATCTTCTTTAGTTGTCTTATTGCTCTAGCTAGCACTTCAAGTACAATGTTGAAGAGATATGGAGACAATGGGCAGCCTTGTCTTGTCCCTGATATCAGTGGGATTGATTTAAGCTTCTCTTCATTGAGTTTGATGTTGGCTATAGGCTTACTGTATATTGCTTTCACTGTGTTTAGGTATGTGCGTTGTATATAATATCACCTTTCTAAATTCACTCATTTTCTCTGATAACTTTGCTAATGTCTTCTGCTTACTGTTGGGGGATGAGCTTGTGCAGTGTATTCAGATGCTGATTTCTGTGTGCTGAGATCTGGTTGCAGTCTGGACATGGGCACTGTCATTTCTATGAAGATCTCATGTCTCAGTGTTGTGTGAAAATTGTTCTCCATCATCTCTGATTGGTTGATAAAGAGCTGAACAGCCAGCAGCTAGGCAGGAGAGTTAGGGCTGGACTTCTGATCCCTGGGAAGGGGTCCCGGGTGAGAGAGAGAGAAGAGAAAGGGAGCATGAAAAACCATAAGGAGGTCACCATGAGGGCAGACAGGTGGAGCAGGAGTGGCCAGGGCAAGAATAATATGGCAAGTAACACAGAGCATATGAATGGGATGTAGGCAAGCTAGTATGGACCAGTTAAAAAAGATGTGTATCTGCCCAGCTGCAGCGCTTCAAAGCTTATTGATGAACCTGATAGGTCTCTGGGTCATTATTTGGGAGTTAGAATAGGAATAGGAAAACCTTTATAAATTTTTACAGCTTACAGAGTATTAAAATTCTTTTCTGATCTTGGTTTTCTGAGGGAGTTTTTAAAAAATCAGACTGGAAGTTGAAGAACTTTCAAATGTCTTTTCTGCATTATAAATAAACCCAAATTATTTTAATTTATTACAATTGACTATAAAATGTTAAGCCAGCCATTAATTTCTGGTATAAACTCCTGGTCATGAGGTATCATCCTTTTCTCATTGAAGAATTAAATTTCTAATATTTTCATAGGAGTAGTTAATGTTCACAAGGGATATTTTGTTACTGTGTTTTCTTCTCTTTTTTCATGGTTGGCTTATCAGGATTATGCTGTCTTCATGAAGTTACAGTGTAAAATGATATGACTTATAGACTAAAAATTCAATATGCAGTAATAAATTACATATTATAAAATACAAGAATTATTATTTAATTATTATTTGATAAAGTTAAACAGGGGAGTAAGTTGAACCTACTTCAGACTTGTTTTCTGTTTGTTTGTTTGTTTGTTTGTTTGTTTAAAGATTCTCTTCTATTATCTCTCTCTCTGTGTGTGTGTGTGTGTGTGTGTGTGTATGTGTGTGTGTGTATGTATGCATGCCTGCGGAAGCCAGAAAAGGGTGTCAGATCACCTAGAGTTGATTTTACAGGCTGTTATGAGCCACCTGACATGGGGGCTGGGAATCAAAGCTGGGTCCTTTGGAACAGCAGCTACTACTATACTCTCTCTCTCTCTCTCTCATTTGTTGTTTTGTTTTGTTTTTCAATACAGGATTAGTCTGTGTAGCCCTGGCTGTCCTGGAACTCACTGTAGCTGCTGAACCATCTCACCTCCCTGAGTGGGTTACACTCCCAGTTTGCCTTTTTTACTTTTATTTCTGAGCTTTGGTTTAGAGTCCCCCGGTCATCTTCAAGGGCCCTCATTCTTTTCAGCAATGTCTAACCTGATAAGTCTATCCAACTAATATTTTGTTTGGGCTAATGTACTGATCAATTCTGAAATTCTTTATTTTATTTTATTTTCATCATATTTTATGCATTCGTGCATTCGTGTGTATGTGTGTGTGTGTGTGCAGGAAGTGAATACATGCCATGTGCCATGTGTGTGGAGGTTGGAGGACACCTTACCAGCGCTGGTTTGGTGCTTCCTGTAGGTTCCTGGAATACCACCGGTTGGGGAGCTTGGGGACAAGCCATCTTGCCAACTCACTTCTACAATTCTGCAAGTTCCCTCTCTCTACTGTGACCCATCAATTCCTTTAATTTGCTTATATTATTTTTCTTTAATTCTTTAAACATATTTCTGAAGTCCTGTCTACTGTTTCTGCCATCCTGTGGCTTCTGGGTGTGCTGCTGTTGACTGATTTTCCTCTTGGTTAAGTGTCCTGCTGTCTTTCTTCCTCATTTTACTAGGAACGTCGTTTGTGTGGTTGGCGGAGGACCCCCATGCTCTGCTGAATGGAAACAGCTCCCTCGGTGCGGGCAGTCCTGATCTCTTGAGCCACAGACACACGTGTCAGACTTGTGAACCCAGAGGATTTTACGTCTAAGCATTGAAATCTAGGGGCTCTGGGCCTTAGGAGCCAAAAGCTTATGGTTCGCAGCTTTGAGCACTGGAATTTATTGGTACAAACTTTCAAAGCCAGTGTTCTTTGTTCAACCAGGACAGCCCGGTATAGTTATGACAAAGGCCACACACAACCACTGGGAAGGAGCCTTTACTACGCTCTAACGCTGGCGTACGGGGCAAGGAAGAGAAATCCCGAGGAATGGCCTAGCAAACCTGAGAGGTGGCCTGTTCACAGAGCTGCAAGAGTGAAGTAGCAGTCACGTGTGCATGCATTGGGTTCCACCAATCACAGCGCTTGCATCGCTCAGCCAATCACAAACTTGCGCACAAAACAAGCTCAGGCATTGTAGAAGCAAACATCCATCCCAGGCTTTTCCCCTGGTCACTGAGGAGGCGTTTCCTCCCTACTCCAGCCTGACGGAGAATAGGAGGGTGAGCAGGATCACAGAGAGGTCAGCGTGCTTATCCTACCCGGAGAGGAGACTTGAAAGCCAAAAAGTAGTAGTGAATGATGCAAGGCCTCTTTAATGAGACTTGTTTGGTTGGTTTTGTTTTGTTTTGTTTTGTTTTGTTTTGTTTTGTTTTGTTTTGTTTTGTTTTGTTTTGTTTTGTTTGAAACAGGGTCTCACGATGTAGCCCCGGCTGTCCTGGAACTCGCGATGTTGACCAGGCTGACCTTGAACTCACAGAGGGTCTGTTTGCCTCTGCTGGGCTGAAAGGCGAGTTCCACTACAGTTTAGAGGCGCTGCTGTGCTTGCAGTGGTCCTTGCATCTGGAGGGGAATTCCTTCAAGGTGCTCAGAGGAAGGTACCCCTGGGCTGACACCATCTACCCAGGGTGGTGGAGCTGACAGCTGTCAATCAGCTCTGAAGTGACTCCTTCCCGAGAGTTCAGCTTAATTAAGGAAACAGAGCAGTAACAGATACTTAGCTAAAGTCATTTACAATACAAACCTGCCATGGCAGTGACATGCCCTGTTATTTTATTTTATGTACACCGGGGCTTTGCTGGAATGCATGTCTATGCATCGTTTGTGTGTGGTGCCCACAGAGGCCAGAAGAGGGCATCCGATTTCCTGGAACTGGAGCGACGGCAGGTTGTGAGCCCCTACATGGATGCTGGGAATGACCCTCCAGATGAGCAACCAGTGCTCGTAACCACCGAGCCATCACTCCAGCCCTACATTAACATTCTTAATAGTACCTAACAATCGTTACTCCTTACCCAAATCTGTCCCGTATTGGACATTCGGAACATTGCACTGTTGAATGTGGAATATCAGGGTTTTTTTTTGTTTGTTTGTTTGTTTGTTTGGCTTTGTTTGTTTCCTGTATGCGTCTACCTGTTGCTTTGAAGGATTTTCTACAAGCTCTGTTAGGCTGAATGATGTACCTGGGCTCAGTTGAGCCCATCTCTGGGGTCTTTACCAAAAGCCCTGAGCCCACTGAAGTTCCATCATTCTAAACGCTTAGATATCCTGACCCTGTGAGCTCTATTAGCTTTTCAGATCAAGCAGCTGCCCCTCTGTTCTTTCTTCCCTCATGGTTCTTTATTTGTGCCCAGGCTTGTGGAATCCAGCTAAGCATGCAGAGCTTAGCGTCTGGTCAAAGGATCAGCGCCCCCGACACTCCCATACAGACACTGAAGTCAATATCCATGTCCCCTTCCCTGTAGCTTTTCCCCTGGCATTTTTTTGCTCTGCAAAATCCTCCTCAGGAGCCATAACCACATCTGTCTCCTTCATTCCACAGGACTGTGATACTCTCTCTCTGGCCCTGCTGTCCTCCTGTGCTGTTTAGAAAGTGCCTGCAGGCAGATGATGGTACAGCTCCATTTTATTGCCTTCTCACAGGGTGTCCTAGTGAGGCAGGACAGGTAAGACAGCCCAGATACCCGAAGCAACTCCCCTGGGAAAATCATGTCTGCCCCTTCCCATTAAGGCAGCTAGTGTCTTCCTTCCTTTCTGTCCTCCTGTGGGTAATTTGGAGTCAGGAACTTTCTGGTAGAAAGACAGAGAAATGAGGCAGGCTTAATACTGGCTTAAACCAGTATTGGGAGTAAGGGCAGTGAGAGCAAATATATCCCTGAAGTGAGCTGGTAGGAGAAAAACCTTATGTCTCATCTCATGAATATGCATGGCAGGGTGTGCGTATGCTCACAGTTATGGAATGTACAGCCTGCACACGCACAGATCTACACAGATCGTCCAAAATTATGAAATAGTTCACCTGTCAGTTAAAGTAAAGAGCCACCTTATCCCCTCTCCTGGCTCCTCCCACCTCCTAAACTCCTAACCCCCTCCCCCAAAAGGACTTGGATCTATTGAGTTGAATGATTACTAGTTCCCGCCATTCTGGAGTACACACTCTGCTTGTACTCTCACTTTTAATAAATCCATATTTTCACTTATGTGTCTTCAATTCATTGTTCTCCACACAAAGCACCTGCCTCTCCACACATTGCCTCAGGGACACCCCAAGACCATTCCAGTAACAATACTCATGCCTTATTTTTGCCTAACACTTGAAAATACTCATTAATTTTGTATTTTGTCTATTTTTATAGATATTTGTAATGAAAGAGCTAATTACTTCATTATGGACCAAGAGTTTTTTGTTTTAACCATAAATGTATTTTAAATGTTATTGAATGTACTTTTTACCTATTAAGACTATCTTGTGGCTTTTCTTCAGTTTGTAATGGTGGTGAATTACTTTAATAACTTTTCTAATGATAAAATGTTCTCATATGCCTTCGAAAACCCAACTTGATAATGAGGTTTTGGTGGGTTTTTTGTTTTGTTTCTTTTGTAATTTTAATTGAAGTGCTGCTAACTCACTTATTGAACCCTTACAAACACCAAATTTTAATATCTAAGTCAATTTGGGGAGCGAAGAAACACCATCAGGAATTCCCCTCCAGAACAAAGCAAAGCAATGGTGTTCATTCTGCCAAATGTTCAAACCGAAGGTCCTGCTAAAACCAAAAGAAAGCCACCTCCCAGAAAGCAAACAAAAAATTCACATTCTCAGAGTGAGTGTGCTCTGCAGCATACACGACACTGTCTAATTGTTCTGCGGCTTTTACAAAATAAGCACACAAGCTAATAAAAAGATAGGCTTTCCTTTGGATTTTTTAAAATTAAAAATGATAATTAAAAGAGAGTCCTTGAAGCAGTTTAGTCCATTGCTTGTCTCGCTTCCATGGCATGGAGTTAGGAAGATGACTGGAAGCATGCACCATGAGGGGCGCTCATCTTCAAGGCTTAGCTTTCTCAAAAAAAAAAAAAAATCAGAATATACCCACAAGTCCATGTATGAACGAACACAGATAATCTCCTTTGAGGGTTCCACAGGACAATGCAGGTGCCCCTGCTGTTCTTCACAGAGCAATGTGGGCCTTGCCTCAAATGAACATGGCTCCCCTGTGTGAAATATTTCCCGTCCTCCTTTAGTACTTTCATTAAAAAGAATCAGTCTGAGAAATTCCCATGTGGAATCTTTTGGAGATGCAGAGGTTGGGATAGCTGTCTCGTCATTAATCACACAATCACACTCTGTCTTTAGCCCTGGAACAGTCTTCTGTGAGAACGTAATTGAAGTCTCCTTCATGTATTCCTAAGGCATCACTGAATGCTCTTTCTATATATTTCTTACATCCATCAGTCACCATGAGCTTAATCTCTACCATAGTGACCAACTTTGGTTTCAGTTTGACTATTTTACATAATATGCACCATCACCACCTCCCCAAATCAGTACATCTTTGGCAGAGTAGTTTTCTATGTCACTACCCATGATGACTTGGATATGCTCAGAGTCATTCTCTGCAGACTTAACCTCCCCTTCTCTAAGAATGAAAACAATGCTGGAACAGCAGGAAAGGCCCATTAAGAGAAAACTCCTGTTGAGCTCTAGAAAGAGGAATGTGAGAACACAGAAGCTATGGAGGGGATGGGAAAAATGGGTGGGGAAATCCACCCGGGGAGAGAGGAGGAAGGTAACACAGAGGTAGGGAAGATGGATAGATGATGTTAGGGATGCTTGAAAAAGACATAGGGGGTCATAATGTTTTGTTTACTTACAATTCTGTGCATGTGTGTACACGTTTAAATGAGGTTCTACCATGTGAAGCAACAGTGCTCCCCACCAATGTGACAGACTATTTAACAGCAACAACAAAACCCAGCACCATGCATGAGACACCTCCTTTCAAGTTGTTGGTCAGGAGAGTCCAAGGGACTCCTAAACCAAGTTAAGCTAGTGCCATTGTTCTTGGTCGCCTCTTAGGAACTGAGGGTAAGTCTCTGTTACCAAAGACATCCTATACTTTGGAAAGATGACTTGGAAGAATTGAAATGGACCTGACCTGGAAGTCTCCTTCTTGAGGACTAGCTCCCATTGTATCCAAAGGTGCTATGTAAGACGTCAAGAGAGAAAAGCAGTAGTACCTAAGCAATGCCTAAAACCCACATCAATGACCAGCACAGCAAGATATCTCCAAAGGTATAATAGTGGCGCCTATACCCTGGAGGCAACCACATCCATCTAATTAGACTTAAGCTTACTCAATATGAAGGAATTCATGCCTGACAGTATAAACCTACCCCACTACCCACTTAAACTAGCTCACTACTCATTGTAAAACTAGCCCATTACTAGTGAGGCCACAGTAATGAGAACCTCCTAGTGCCACTTCCCTAAACCAGTATAATTTCTACCTACATTCTAAATACTTATTTTACCCACATGAGTTTTCATCTGCATCAAAAAAAAAGCTTATTTATGAACCACATGGAGTCTGTTACAGAGATCATACAACTGGCCAAAATGAAGATGACCTATCAGGTGCCATGAGGTGCCCAAGGCCATTGATATATCTACCACACAACAACCTCTAAGGCTCAGGGGACAGTGTGGAAGAGGGGACTGACAGCTGTAAAAGCCAAAGGGTCAAGATGTCTGTTGTGAGACGGTATCTTCTCTATATAGCTGCACTGATGAAATCTGAACAATATGGTCAGAGGCTGGAGAAATGGCTCAGTCATTAAGAGCAGTAGCTGAGCTTCTAGAGGACCCAGATTTGATTCCTACCACCTACATGGCAGCTCACAGCTGTCTGTACCTCCAGTTCCAGGGTATACAATGACCTCTTCTGGCCTCAACATGTGCTGTTCACATATGACACAGAGACATAAATACACAGAAAAATTTAAAAAACAATAAATCCAGACCAAAAAAAAATGACATGCAAATGTAGATGGGGGAAATCTCCCAAGACTCCATTCCTAGGTGAAAAGCTATAGGCAATTAATAGCTACTAAGACAGGGATAATTATTATTCTCCAGGAGCAAGCATCCTGATGGGTTATCCAATCATAAATGATCAGCCCTAATCACATATACATGAACAACACTGAACTCAGGAAGTCATGTTATAGATATATATAATAAATATTTATAAATATATAAACAATAATTACACACATATATGTATATAACAATAATTTAAAAATAAAAGGCCATGAATTTGAGAAGGGGTTTGAAGAAAGAATTGAAAGAGTTGGAGAGAAGAGATGGGGGAGAAATTATGTAAATAGAGTATTCATGTATACATTTCTCAAAACATTAAAAAAAAAGACATAGAAAACTAAACTCCTTATGGCCAAAAGTCTTTAGCCTTCCAGTTGAGTCAGGGCTATCACCTGGCCAAGTGACCACCCGGGAAGGTGGTCCTAGTCATGCTAAAGAGACAGGCAGAATTCCTGTCATGAAACACTGGACTTTCCTGCTCCAGCATCCCCACCTGACGGAGTCCCTACCAGCTACAGGGGCGCTGGAATGGATCTCTTTACCTCCTGAGGCCAGGGTTCGGAAGACCCAACTTACCCTTCTTACCTTTTTTGTCTTACTTGAAGATGCTGCTGGAGCCCAGGTACGCTCTTTGTACTTCTCTTCCTCTTTCTTTCTTTGTAGCTCCCCTCCTCACCATGTGGCTGCCCTGTGGTGGACCTCTATTGCATTAGCTCAAGTCAAGTCCCCTTACTTTTTCTCTTCTCTTCCCACTCTCCTTCTCCTGGAAGCTGCTGAGCTTGCCTGCCTGGACTGGAGCCCTGCCTCAGCTGCCTGGCTTACACCAAAATTTAGCCTGCAAGTTTTGTTCTTCAGAGTCTCTTTTCAGGCTTCATGGAGGAGAGCTGACCTCTGACTGAGACGTTTAAGAACTCAGGTTTGTACTTGGCTCCCAGAAGCTCAAATCCTAAGTAAATGTCCTGACAAAAGACTCTCTCTGGCTCCTGAAGAGGTGGAGTGGGTGTTGTTTTCCGGCAGTGGGTCCCCCATATGAAGTTGAAGAGTCAGGCTCTGCCGCATCCTGCTTATGGACAGTCCATAACTGTCTTTGATAACAGTTTTTTGTTTTTTGTTTTTTTTTTACCCTCTCTCTCAAGAACGTCACCTATTTTATGGCTTGTCCCTAAAGCTGGAGGGATGTGAATCTGTGTTTTCCATTGTTTTAACAAATCTCTTCCTCATAAATTTATGGTTATATCAGCCACATACGGCCTTAATCTTCCTATTTGACCTTCTGGCCATGTACATTTAAGCCATTTTATACTTTGTTTTACCTGTGATACAGTTCCAACTCCTTGAAACTGGATATCTACCTCCCGAAGTGGCCAATCTGGAGACCGAGATTTTTGTGAGATTACAGTCATATCTGCTCCAGTGTCGACCATTCCTTCACTTGCAGTATGATTTATGAATACCTTTAGTTTTGGCCTCTGGTCATTTACAGGAGTTTGCCAAAATACCCCTTCTGGGTTTTTTGTTTTATCTATGGAAGTTGCTCTGACTTTGATACCTGGGTTTTAATGTCTCTCTCCAGAGCAGTGCTGTTTAATGCTTTTGCAGACAAGTATCTCCGCTGCTCCCCTGAAATGGCTGACTTGAATTTGGTATTGAGGCCTGCGAGAGGTTCCGTGCTGGGCAGCAAGTGATGATAAGGACTTAATTTACATTTTGGGAGCCTTTTCTATTCACATGCTCTAGCTCCCAAATAAATAAGACAGAGACTTATATGATATATTAAGAAGGTTTAGGCTTAATAATGGGTGCAGATGTCCACTTACACTAACCCTCTATGCTGATCTTGCTGTTTCTCAGCCATGTGCCCCAACCTACTTGTCATATTGGTCCTGCCTGGGCTATTTCTGTCCCATCAGGTCAATTCTTAATCCTTTCTCTACCCCTTCTTTCTCCCCCACCCCTTCCTCTCTCCCCACTTAGTGGTTCCTACCTGACAGCCCAAGTCCAAGAACAGAAGCTCCACCTACCTCTCTTCTTCCAAACTTCAGGCTGCCCAACTTTTTTCTTAACCAGTCAGAGATAATTGGGGAGCAAAGTTTACACAGCACCGGTCAACGTACACAACAAGGCACTCATCCAGACTGCGACCAGCTCGTGGGTACCAGAGTCCAACGTTCACATACACAGAGCACCAGACCAGTCCCCAGCACTGAGGGTTTTTCCTTTAGTTTCTGATAAAATTGTCCTTTAGCTTTCGTTAGAGTCCATTCTTAAAGTATTTTATTAATAAAACTAAGAACCAGCTGGGCAGTGGTGGCATATGCCTTTAATCCTAGCACTTGGGAGGCAGAGGCAGGCAGATCTCTGTGAGTTCAAGGCCAGCCTGGTCTACAGACTTGAGTTGCAGTTCAACCAGGGCTACACAGAGATATCCTGTCTTGAAAAATGATAGATAGACAGACAGACAGACAGACAGACAGGTAGATAGATAGATAGATAGATAGATAGATAGATAGATAGATAGATAGATAGA
>NW_026593286.1:32149282-32221558 GCF_907164565.1 Psammomys obesus | reverse complement strand
AGATAGATAGATAGATAGATAGATAGATAGATAGATAGATAGATAGACAGATAGATAGATAAAGAACCTCAAGAGGAGACTCAGATTTCTCCGATTCTAGTATTTCCAAGCCACACTGAGGTAAATTTGAATGTCGCTAGGGGGAATCTTCATTGTAGAGCACTTCATCCATGTCTCACTCAAGCCGGCCTCCATCAGCAGTGAGCCACAAACTATGTGAGCCTTAAACTACGGTGGTACGCTCTGCACCTGCCCAGCACTGTACCGTTCTGACTCGGTTCATTCAAAAGGCTTCTGGCTTCCTGTTTGCCCTGTAGGTCCAACAGCACCAGCCCAATCAAATACTTTCTCCCATAGACAAAGCTGCCATTTTGATTTGGTGCAGGTTTGTGGTCCTGTCAGGTATGTGATGGCTCTGCCAACCCCTGACCCTGGAAAATAGGCCAAGGGACTTAAGATTAAGTACTGCCATAGTCAAATGAAGCCCTGTGGTTGGTCTGAGGGAGTGGAGGGAGACTGGAGACCCTCAGGCTGCATCCGGGCAGCAACGGCAGCACTGGGGTGTGCCAGGAGTAGAAGTGGGTGGAAAGCAGAGAGCAACCCTGGCCTGAGGGTAGGTGGGTACCCCATGGCTTCATTTTCTAGATACTTGCTAGAATTGTCCTGTCAAGGCTTTTGTTCAGGACAATTCTTCAAATTATTTTCAAGAGTGAGATTATTTTATTTCAAACTGGTTTTGGTTTTGCTGTCAAGGTTATATCAATCTTTTAAAGATTAAAAGTATTTTTATTAGCACCGAGAACTCCATACAATGTATTTTGAACGTGTTCACCACTTCAACTCCATCCCTTGAACACCCTCCCAGTCCCGCATCCTTCTCCACAGAATTTTAAGGTTGTTCTCATGTTGTTTTATTTTGTCTTTTTTCCATCGAGTTCAGTTTACATTGTTCAGCTGCTCTTGGGATTGGCGCCTGTCCTGTTGTGTGGTCAGCCAACCAGAGGTCACATTATTCTATATTAAAAAAAAAAAAAACAGATTTTCTCTCTTCCTGCAGCTCTATCAAATTCAAACAGCTCCTCAGCTGGCAATGAGATCGTGTCCTTCTTTGGTAGGATTTTGCCTGGCAGGAGCTTGCACAAGTATTATGTGTGCTATCACAACTGCTATGCGTTCATTTGTACATCTGCTCTGCTGTGTCTGGAAAGCACTATTTCCTTGAGGTTAGCCACCAGCCTTGGCTCTTAAGGCCCTCTGCCCTCTGTTGCACAAAGATCCCCAGGCCTTGGAGTGGAATGGGTGTTTTGCCTGCATGTATGTATGTGTACCACATGTGCGCCTGGTGCCCATGGAGGCCAAAAGAGGGCATCGGATTCCCTAGAACTGGAGTTACAAATGCTTGTGTATCACCGTGTGGGTGCTGGGAACAGAACCCAGGTCCTTCTCCAGAGCACCACTTGCTTCTAACTGCTGAGCCCATGCGAGGGTAGGTTACCTTCTCTTTCTGCTGTGGCAATTTACTGCAAACTTAGTGACATAAGGTGACACAACTTCATTATTTCGAAGTTCTGGAGGCCAGAAGTCCAAAGTAAGTTTTACTGGCTATGACTAAAACGTCATGAGGGCCACGCTCAACTCCAGGGGTGTGTTTTTGCTTGGACATTTCTGTCCTTTGGAGGTTGTGCTCATGCCTTGCTCAAGATCCTCTCCCCACCAACAATTACAGTACTCTCCTATCTTCCTTTTTCATTGACGAGGACACATGTCAGAACCAGGGACCCACCGTACATAGATCGCCTGCTATCTCAGGTTCTCAGATGACACTGCTGTGTTTGCCAACGCAAGTACCCTTGAGAAGCCACTATTTTACTGTCTCGACAAGGGAGCAAGCGCATCTCGAATTTTCTTCTCTGGGGAGATTTCACATGTGATCGAAATCATCTTTTTATTAAGTAACTGATGAAAATTTGTTTTGTTAAGTAACTGATGAAAAATCTGAAGCATTTTTTTAAGTAGATTTTTTTTTTTTAATTTAAAATAGGCCAAACTTTGAGTCTGTATGTCTGCTTCAGGGCAACCACAGCAATATTATTAAGTTGTCTATTTTAAATTTAAAATTATTTCCTTGCAGATTAAAATTAAGAATAGAATTATACTTGGTTGTTATTTTGCCCCTATTTATATCCCTCTATAGAAATGTGTTCTTTGTCCGTATCCCATCCAAACATTCCCCTTTAAATATTTTTAAATACTCCTATTTAATTGTATCACCAACCAGAATTACAGTTGGGAACATTTTTGATTCAAAATTCCTTGCGTTATTTTTTATTTCATTTAGCAAAGTGCCTGTATGGTTCTAATATCAAAACTGTAACTTCAAAGTTGACCCATCAAAGCCTTGTTTCCAGCCCTGCCCACCAACCGCCTTTTTCTTCCTCATTGTGTGAGTCATCATTTTAATCACTTTGAGGTTAATTATTCCAGCATGCTATTTTTCCTATGAAGAATTATGGGTATGTATGCATGTGTGGATATTAGTTCTTTGTTTTACTTATGCCAAAGACTACCTTATTAAACTTCCGGGTTATTACTGACATGGCAAGTGAAAAATGGTATTTCAAAGTACTTTTCATTTCTATTTCTATTTTTTTATGTTTTGAGGGAAATTAAGGGCTTTTTTGTATGTTTAAGGGACACATTTTTATGAATTATCTATTTAAAATTTTACAAATGTATGTTATTTATATTTTATACAGATCTATTGGCAGATACCAATCACTTTTATGATACAAATTATTAATATTCCCCAATATATCATTTCCTTTACTTTGATTTGACATAGGTTTTCACTTGTTTTTCAATTTTTTTTCTTGAAAGCTATTTTTACTTTGTATACCTGTGTAATAGAATTTTCATATATTTTTACATTTTTCAGTTTCATTTTCTCTATCCCCAATTTATTGAAACTTCTACCTATGGTTTTAAAAGTTATTACCTTATTACAACATTTTTCACAGAGTCCTGTCTTTTCTGTGCTGACAGCTGGTGATAACCCTTATCGTAGCCTTTCTTTCTTCTCTGGCTGCTGTGATAAAACATCCTGGAAAAGCAACTGAAGGGAAGAAGCATCTGTTCAGCTCACAGTCAGGTTACAGCCCATCACGACAGAGATGTCATGGCTGCTGGAGCTTGAGGAAACTGGTCAATGAACTCCACAACAAAGAGCAAGGAGCATGGCAAAGTGGTCCTTAAGGGCAATGCCAGATCCAGGGGCAAAGGTAGAATGACAGCTCTCACTGTCAGAGTCAGGAGGCTTGCATAGGCCAGGAATCCCTATTGCAGTGGTTCTCAACCTATGGGTCAAGATCCTTTTGGGGGTCGAATGACCCTTTCACAGGGGTCACATATCAGTTATCCTACATGTTGGATATTTACAGTATGATTCATAACAGTGGCAAAATTATAGTTATGAAGTAGCAACAGAAATAATTTTAGGGTTGGGGCAGCTTTGGGAAGGTTGGCAAGCACTCCCCACAAGGAATCACTGATGCCTGCTTTACCACCTGAAGTCATCCTATTTGACGGTGTTCTTCGGGCAATGGCTATATTGGGGGTAAGCATGTGCAGTCTTCTCTTCTGGCTCTGGGATGACCCTTCCAATGGCCATGAAGACACATGGATCACACTCTGTGCATCTCCATGTCCACCAGGAGAGGCCCTCCACCAGGAGAGATGACATGAACTGTGGTCATGGTTGCCTCTGCAATACTGAAACTGTCCTAGGCAACGTTGGCCAGGAACGTTGAGCAGCTGGTGATCCTCTGTGAGTTGTGCTTCTGTCTTCCATGTGCATCACAAACATGAGGACATCAGCAAAAGTAGCAGACATGGTCCGTTTGGTTCCCCCCTCAAGTGGGTCCTGCCTTTCTCTATGGTAGTGAAGATGCTAGTGAACTCCCATGATGCTCTGCACCAACATGGGATTTGTTGCCTTGAAGACAGAGATAGCCTTGTCATTGATGGCAAGGCTCCCATGTTCAGCCTCGACTGTGCTCTGTAACCTGGGCTATGCTATGTAACTTGATGTGGTTAATAGAGCTTGTGGTTGAGGTTCATGATGGGGCACTGGTGGCCTCAATAACCACTTTGCTGGGGTTGAAATCAGACCTTCTGTCACTCGAGTCTTTGCCATCATAACTCAAGGATGGCACCAGCACTGTAAAGGAAGTGATAGCTGTCAGTGCAGCAGGGAGTAGCAATAGCTATATTTTTGTCTGAACATTACAATTTTTATATAATTTAGATATTTCCTCATATCTATGTTCATAGTTGTTTTATTTTATTTTATTTTATTTTATTTTATTTCAGTTTTGCCCCTATAAAATTACATCTTGGCTTCATTGTATCTTTGAGTTGGTTATTCTTTGTATATATGTTATGAATTTATTTGTTAATTTTTTATAACTTAGAACCTTACTAGCTTCTCTTATTGTTTATAATAATATTGTTTTGCTTGATTCTTTTGAGTTTTATAGAGAGATAATCATATTGTCAACAAAGACAGTTTGACCCCAACCTCCCCAATTTGTGCTATTAATTACTTTATTTGTCTAATCACACTGTTTGTGCCTGTTTCTTAATTTTAGTCTTTTCACTTACTTATGAATTCAGAGTCAAATAATTTTCCCAGTGAATTTCCAAATGAGGTTAAATATTTTATTAAAAACACTCACCTTTATCTCAATTACACAAGACAGAGTAGGGCTAGCTGCTCTCATTAGCAGCATCAACACTTGTATGTCTGTATTTCTTCTTTAAGAAAACACTAACTGCAAAAGTGAAAAACTATTTTCACAATGGCACAACCAACACTAAAGAGTTGAAAAGGGCCATGTAGTTCAAACTGTAATATCAGACCTCAGATAATGCCCTCCTGAGGGGTCTCTCATGTGACCTTGTATGCAAATGTTGCCTCTCAGGTGGGAAAGCAATGCAAAGTTATTAGAAATAACTAATAGCTAACTGTGAGTCGTACCAGATTAGAATTTTCAAAGGTTGAGGACAAACTGTATTTTTTACAGCCAAGAATTTTCCGGAACATATTCTTCAGCAATTCTGTTATCTAACTATAAATAGTAACAATTTTCTTTTACAAAGTTCTGTGAGAGACTTTTATTTATTTCTTTTTAATTAATGTTTTAATTGATATGCAAAAACAAAAGGTCCTTTCGAGTATTTTTATACATGGGTGTCATTGTACTTTGCTTATACCTACCTCCTTATATTAACATCTTAAAGAAAGTTTTCAAATTTTCAATAAGGTTTGCTTTACAGTACATGTGACTATACATTGTGAAACTTGTGGGGACTATGGCACCCGGAGTGAATCCAAATGGAATCATGGACTTGTGGTGACAAGGCCATGTCAGCTAAGTTGACCGATCCTACAAGTGGGCCACCACTTTGTGAGGTGTTGATAGTGAGGGAGGTCGTAGCAGTGGGTATAGGACATACGCAGGACCTCTGGACCTTCTGCTCAGTATTTCTGTGAACTAAAAATTGCTTAAAAACCAAGGTCTGATAAATTACTACATAGGTGTGCACCAGCACAGATGAATAATCTACCATTTTCACTTATGAAGACTAGTTTATTGTTGTTTGACGCTTAAATTTTTGAGCATTTGTATTGCAGCTGAGGTCGAATAACCATGACCATTTTCAATTTCTAAAAAAGAAAAACCACGGAAATAAAATAATGGCTCTGGAAGAATGCACATCTTAGAAAGTCTTTTGATACTTACCATCACCACAAATCTGGACCTAGTAAATGTTCGCGTTTGTGGGGAGGCAGGACATGAAGAGTCAAAACAGATGGCCCTCCCTGGGGAAGGCCGGTCACTGAGAGAAAGCTGGAAAAGCGCAAATGCGTGATGTTTCCCTGTCTGCATCCTACTTTAATAGCTGAGGGCATTCTTCAAGGGAGGTTGCTGGAATGTTTGCGTTACACCCTATCTCTCAACGAGACCCATCCCTATGGGACTTGGGAGTCTGTGACAGTATATTGAAGAGCACAAGTATAACTCAGCTTTTCGCAGCAGAAAGAAATTCAACCTGTGAATCTACTATTTTGAGGAGGAGGGTCAATTCAGCAGGCTCTCAATTATCTGTGAGCCAGCATGGAGGAAGGAGAGGGGCCGAGCTGAGGTTAGCCAGGCCCCTTGGCTTTGGCTGCCCCCTCAGTCACTCAGGGACACTCACCATGCTGTCTAATCAACTCTCAAGGATAACATGAATACGTGTTCAACACTTAGCAAGCTGCCGCGTAACGCTCATTAAACGTCTCATCATGTCCATGTCTGTAACCAGAATGACCCACCATGATAGATTAACTCAGTCAGATGTGATATTATTTTCCACAGTGAACTGTTGTGGCTCCCTAAATGTTAAGATCACTCCTCTGGGAATGCACAAATGATGGCAGCAGCCTTGGCAGGCCCTTTCCAATCCCTGCTTCCACGCCACTTGTCAGTCTCTGTGAGACCATCTTCCCCAGCCTCTTCCTGTAATGACTTCTACTCTGGTGTCTTCGGTCAGTCAGTGTTGCCAAAGCCCTCACCTGCCCTTGATGGCCTCAGCCCCATGTCCTCGGTAGGTTGTTTTCTCTAGAAGACTCTGTGAGCTGAGCCTGGGCAGCTCCTGGAAGCCCCAGCTAGAGACCTTTCCCACAATTATCTACCCATGAACAGTGGCTGGGTTGATCTCACTGCCATTTTGTGACAAAGGAGTGGGCTCAGTAGGGAGACATCTTGACTACTGATTCATAGTGAGCTCTAGTTCCCATTCTGCCACACTAGTGGGGCTCTTGGCCTGATTGCTTCACTCTCTGTGGCTTAGTTTCTGAATATGCAAAAGGGGCAGATTGAACTAAATAATTCTCCTGCCACTGAGCAAGAGACTTATCAGGTGTCAGCCCTGTGCCATTTGTTTTATTCATGATGAGAAAAAAAATAATGACACACTGAATTTAGTCTCAATCTTTGGGCTTTCTGGAGTTACAGATAGCAAGCACAAAGCACCTTAGGCCCCAGAGCGACCCACCAAAGCCTCGGTCATCTTTGAACACCTGACCCAGCTTTCTTTGCTTTGACATGTGTAGTGTGATAGGGCGATAGAAGCAAGAGACAGCTCAGCTTTTCCAGCTACACAGTACGGCCTAATTCGATCCTCATGACAAATCTGCAAGGTTGGTATTATTCTATCTTACCTCTGGGGAAGAATTACAAAACGGGACATAAGGCCAGCTCATTAGTAAATGTAATCTGACTTCAGAGCCTCTCATTGAACTCTGCACCTCACATTGAGAGCTGTGAGCGTGATCTTTTAGCTCCTGTCTATCACTGTATCAAAACAGACCTTGGAAGAATCCTGGGCTCCAGCCCAGGGCTGTCTTAATAGGAGAATACATTTAGATGTCCTCATAACTGGACAAACAAAAGGTTGCATATATAACCTGTGTGTAGATTTGGTGTAATGACCAGCAGATTAAGTCTGTGTCAACACTGTCATCATAGCCACTCTTGCCTCATAACCAAGACACTTCACCTTCTTTACCAGCATGCTTTATCTATTCATGATCGATAGAAAACACTGAGTAGTTTTGCTTTAAAATGTCTATGAAACTGCCCCTTCCCTCCAGGTTTCATTTCTCCACCTCTCAGTCCCCCTCCTAAATCTGTCTCCTTTTTTTTTTTTCAGTTGACCAATGAGGACAACTCAAGCACACCAGATGAGACAGTGAGAAGCTCTGTGAATAATGAGAAGAGATCAGTAGACACAAGCATAAAACTCCCACAGCCACTGATTTTTCTCACAGTGTCTAAGGGCAAGGGAGGGGTTTCCTGAGACTGCTGGCCATTCTCAGCATGGTGCCACACCAATCCTGCAGGACAGGAGGGTCTGTGGTCAGCGCTGACCAGCCTCCATCTCAGGACAGAAGTCAGCATGACTCTTTTCTGCTGCATATCATTTATGCCAGACCTGAGGCTGGACAGGTCCAGGGCACTGTGAGGAAGGACCCAAAGAACTTCATTATCCTTCAAATTCTAGATGTGAACACCCAGACTCTCTTTCTGTTTTAACTTTCAACTTTGCAAGAATTCTTATTGCGGGTTTCTAATCCCAGGCCCCTTCTGAGAGTGACCTTGAGAGAGCCTCTATTTCTTATTATCAAAAGAGCCTGGCTGAGCTGATTAGTGATAAACCACCCCGAGCCCCTCTGGCCTCACAATGTTAGAAACAGGCTACAGCTCTTTTGGATAGATCTGCCAACAGCTTCAGGGCAACCATACACTCTCAGCTGACTGCCCAGCGCAAAGGAAAGTTGTTGAATTAAGTTATTGAAGGGAGGCAGGCAGAGGAAGACATTAAAAACGCCCTGGAGAGTGTTCCTGTGGGGTAGTGCCACTGCAGGCTTCCAGCAAACACCAGCGGTCCACACTGCAGACTCATCTGAGGAGAAGACGGGATGATGGGAGGTCCCAAGGTCATAAGACAGAGTTCCATACACAAACAAACATACCAATTTCCAGATACATCCCCAAGCCATGGGGTTTCAGGGCGGCAAGCATATGGCAGACATGCAGCCAGTGTCTGTGCCCTAGGTGTAATGGCCAATGGCTGCCAACCAGGCTCTTGCCTACTGAGCCGATGAACAGCTGCAGAACCCTCCTCTACACAGCTACTCCAAATAGGAAGACTGGCACTGGAGATGGAACTGAGTTGCCAGCAACCCCTCTCCTCACAGCAGAGGAGGAAACAGCCTCGGGGAAGCTTCCTGGATCTTCCACTCTGAGTAGTTATTTGGTAAGAGAGCTGTCAATAGAGTTTGGGCCTTTTGACTCGTTAGCCACTACCTTTTCTAGTTAAAACCTCTCACCCTTGAAATACCTATCCTTCAATAACACCTTCTGGGAAACCAATGTCCAGCCTGTACGGTTCAGATGTTGTTGTGGGAAGGCTGCCTAGCATCTGCCCAGGTCCGAGGAAGCAGAGCACATGATGCCTCCTTACACATAAATGGACTGAAAATAAGAGGCTGGTGAGATAGGAACTTCTGCACAACTCTTATCTCCCCTCTACATCCTGTCTGTGACACACCTATGGTTTCCCTAGAGGAGTGTAGCAATGATACCCAAATGGCGAAATAAGTGGTAAATTATAGGCCAGGTGTGGTGGAATCATCTGTAACCCCAGCATTTGGGAGACTGAGACAGGAGAATCTAGTACAGGTTGAAGTCAGCCTGTACTACATAGGAAAACTTGTATTTAAAAGAAAATAAAAAGAAGTGAAGGAAGGAAAATAAAAGATAAATTGTTCATGGTGGCATGGGCCTTTAGTCTCAGCACTTGGGAAGCAGAAATAGGCAGATCTTTGTGAAGTTGAGGCCAGCCTGGTCCAGGGAGTTTCAGACCAGACAGGGTTATGTAGTGAGACCTTATTTCAAAGGGTGTTGTAGAATATTAATATTTAGTATTTATCTTTTAGTTAAACAGCAGTTATTCCTAAACCAGCTGTATACCCAAATTACCACACAGAGACTAGGATTTACTTAGTTAACCTAGAGCACAATGCTGGGCAATAGTTACTCCATCCTAAACCTCCAAGCCCACATAGTTTCCTCCCATTCAGATTTCCCACATTATACTTGCTTTTAGTTGTATCTTAGGTCCGGCTCATCTCTCCTCATGGTACCAAATCCTGTCCTGCCAATCTCTGCTCTCCAACTACCCCCACTCACTTCCTTCTCCTCCCCTCCAAACCAGAATGTCCCACCCTATTCTCTCCATTGCACAACATTAGCTGGTTGTTTTATTGACAGCAGAGAGAACAAATGGTGGCATGCTTACATAAACTTGAGACAGGTGATGCTTAGAATGAACATCACAATGCAATATCTGGATTGAAACCAGATAGTGGGGAGAGAAATCAGCATCACAATGAACAAGGGTAAATTTTTGTATACATTCCACAAGAACATTATATCAAAAAAAAAAAAAAAGGGAAAGAGAAATGACTAGAAGAGGTAAACGCTGAAACAAAACAGTGCTCTGGGGATTTTCTGACTGATTCCTATTGTCCCAAGCCTTTTGCTTTGTAACAAAAGCTTTCATGTATATTTTGCTCTATTTGATTGCTCATTTTCTCATAAGGCAAAAAAGTCTTAAATCTTTCGTCTGCTTTGAACTCCATAGATTCATTTTTTTTTACCATGCAAATACACTATATTACTGGAAGAAGGTAATTACTTGATGAAGTTAAGACATTCTGCAACTCTATAATATAACGTCTTTAATTTCCAGATGCACACAAATTATATCTACCTCAAGAAAAATAGTAATTTCCTTTGTTTCTCTCACAAAAACAGGTAATAACAATCTTTCTCCTGCAATTATTTTAGACAAATTTTCCAATTTGTTATCTTAGACCTCTTAGAGCAATAATGATATATTATTTCAAGTTTCAAGTTTTACTTTTATCCCTGTATTGTTAATGATCTTTTAGACTGAAAATGATGCTTTCTTTAAAAAAAAAAAAAAAAAAAGCATTGACAGTCACTGTCATAGCTCTCCAGTTTCTTCATAATCTGAGAAAGAAAATCATTAATGATAATGAATTGAATGGGCTTATTGAAAAGAATTACGCCATAGAGAACTTGCCTTCATCAATACTGAAACAAGGATTGTTTCATACAAGACATAAATAGACAAAATTAATGGCACAGAACAGAAAAGCTTAAGGAATCGTGACTAGGAGTGGCTTATCAAGCTGTTGCAACATTTATTAGAATCTCATGTTCATTAAAAAAAATCAAATATTATTGGCACTTGTACTGTAAACTCCACTGTTTGGGGGGCACAAAGTCACTGGACCTCTAAGAGCCCAGAGTCTTGCCTGGGAGATAGAATGTAAGAATCAATACAGAGGAATGAACGATGCCCTGAGGCCAGACTTGCACTAACGAAGTAAGACTAGGCACCAGATGAATCCTAAGGGAAGAAATTCTACATTCTACGAGCGCCAAAAGGAAAGACAACGTGAGATCTGGGCATAATTTCTGAGTGGGGAAGGTTTTTTAAGCGAGCACAAAAGACCCCTGAGCCAAAGCTGAATCTGATGAATCAGCATTCGCCATGAGCTCATCTGGTTCTCATCTTTATCTTTCTACACATCACCAGCACTCACCTTGTCTGCCCTTACTTCTCTCTGTCTCCTCTTTCTAACATCGCTAGCTTCCACGGGCTCAATTACCATGCGATTAAGACACACTCTCAAACACGAGTCTCCAGAAAATCAGCACCTCAACACCTGGACTGTGAATACCTCTGCACTTCCTGCAGTAACCGACCGGCCTTTTTTCCAGGCTGGCTGACTAAATCTTTTCTGTCCGTGCAGGCCAGTTCAACAACAGCTCTGGGAAATGCCCTCTTGAGCCCTGGAAGCCCCTCCCAGAAGGTCTTGGAGCACCTCTTCTTGTTCCACTTTCTGCTTGCCGAGAGACGTGGTTGTTGGCTGTGTATTTCCTCCCTCAGGTATTGACGCAACAGCACTAGCTCCACCACCAGCGGAGGAGAGGCCTGCCCCTTTGCTTCCATCCTTGGCTGCTGGCGGATATTTTCTTCTAAGTGAGCAAAACCAGTTTTCCATTCCAGAAATTCTAACTGAGGTCTAGAGAAGCAATTGCGTTTCTTTTGTTTCTCAGATTAAAAAATTCAATATTGGGCTGGAGAGATGGCTCAGAGGTTAAGAACACTAACTCTTCTTCCTAATGGTCCTGAGTTCAATTCCAAGCAACCACGTGGTGGCTCACAACCATCTATAATGAGATCTGGTGCCCTCTTCTGGTGCACAGGCACACATGCAGGCAGAATGCTGTATAAATAATACTTAAATAAATCTTTTTAAAATTTTTTGATATTTAGAGTCAAGTATTTTAAAATGTATGTCTTAAGAAGAGTCATGTATGTCCAATACACAAACCCTTCTTACAACTCAAAAATAAAAGACAGCCCAGTTGAAGGGAGGAATTTAAATAGGTATTTCTATACAGAAATTAAATATCTTGCATTCATATGAAAAAATACTCAATGTTATTTGGAAAATATACATAAAAAATACAATGAGGGGCTGGAGAGATGGCTCACCAGTTAAGTACCAGTGGGCTACTGCTCTTCCAGAGCACTCAGGTTTGGTTTTTAGCACCTTCATGGTGGCTCACAACCATCTGTAACTCCAGTCCTAGGAGTTCCAGTGTCCTCTTCTGGCCTCCTCTGGCACTCCGTGCACGTGGTACACAGACATACATGTAGGCAAAACACCCATACATACAAAATAAAAATAAACAAATCTCCAAAACAGATTTAAAAAAAAATACAAGCACTATATCATTCTCTAAGAAGGCTCTAATGAAAACTATAGTGTTGTATCTCAAGGTAAAAATATTACCCATGGAAAAATTAGCATCCTGTATGTTGCTGGTGGGAATATAAAGTGATGCAGTTGCTATGGACAGCAATTGGTTCCTTGGAAAGTGACACACGGAAACACCATTTGACCCAGCAATCCCATCCTTGCTATATATTCAAGAGAACTGAAAGAAAGTCTCCCTCGTTTCCCCTGTCCTTCAAGAGCGGCCTCCAGTCATAAGGTTTGCTGCGTCTCAACATTTGGTTTTCACACTTATATTCAATTGGCTCTTCTTAATTTTAAATTGCATTTAAATTTATTATGTGTGTGTGTGTGCACGCACACCAGCTTGCACACCACATCTACACTGTGGCGTCAGAGAGAACGTGTCGGAATCTGTCTCCCTTCTACCACTGTGTGAGACTCAGGGACTCAGCACAGGTTCTCAAGCCTGGGCCCTCACTGACCCTCAAGTACCTCTTTGAAAAAAGAAAGATTTCTTTTATTTTTAGCTATGTGTATACTTGTGTGGTTTGTACCTACATTACTGCGGGTGCCTGCAGAGTCCAGAAGAGGGCATTGAATACCCTGGAGCAGGAGTATAAGGACGCAAGCTGCCATGGAGATCACTGTTGGGAACCCAGCTCATGCCTCTCTAAGAGCAGGAAGTGCTCTTACGTGCCAAGCCGTTTCTCCAGCATCAGCAACTTCTCTTCCTCTTTCTCAGATTCCTTCTCCCCACCCCTCTGTAAAATTCACTTTCTAAAACTCAACAATTTAAATGGATTTCTGTGACTGTGTCCAAAGGTCCCCCAGGTTTCTCTTTTGTCCTTTGAGGGCTTTGCACACAGAAGAACCCATCTCCACTTTGTGTCCATAGAACCCAAGCAGTATAGCATCCCTTGTTTAACTGGCACATGGAATGTGTGTGTCAAAAAGAAGGATGGAAAAACAGACTGGAAACCAACACAAGCAAAAAAACTTTTTGACCTAAGTAAAAACAGACCTAATGGAAGAAATTCATCCATTTCTCATAATAATTTAAACCAGGTTGCCTAGTAACCATCATCTTTAAAATGGCTCTTTATATAAAAAAAAATAGTGTTTTTATAAGAAGCTGTGGATTTCAAGACAGGTTTTATAACCTCATGCAGACCCATATGTCTTTTTCCAGGCAAAAGTCCAACTGGCTTTCAGAGGAGCATGCACACTGAAAGGCAATCTCAGAGAGGAGCGGGGGGTCTGACTTTTGGAAGGGTATTATCTGAAGGGCATCTTAAAATGAAAGGAAGGTCCTGACCTTTTTTGCTACACTATGCATTCACTTTTCTGGAAAGAAAACCACTGGGGGCGTTGACAGAGCTGCTATGCAGCGACTACCCACGGTGGTAATGAGCATATGGCAAGGTAGCCAGAGAAGGGAGATGGGAACCCAGTTACTCAGAGTTAACGTAAGAACTCTACACCCACTAACAGAATGTGACATAGGAGGTGCAGTTGTTTCAAATTTTTTTCCTGAATGTAATTGGGCTATCCATTCATCATTATATAGGGTAATTACATTAGTATTACTCACTAGTCTTATTAATATGTTTGTATTATACTTAACAGCTTTCACTAACCATCTCCAAGAACAGAAGTACACCAAATTAAAGAATGAAGCATTATTATAATGTTTGTTTCCTTAAAGCATTATTCATATCAATTTTTGGTACCCTGTGGGCAGAAAGAATAGCTCATTATAGTTGTTTCTAGGTTGTGGCTTCCTTCTCTACGTGCTGCAGGACAGAGGGTGGAGAGTGGAAGAAAACAACCCCTCTCGGGCCTTCTAAATCGGGGAACTCAAAAAGTCAAGTAGGCAACACTCAATTGAAGTAATTAGCAGAATAGTCCACCTAATGTCACAGTGCCAGCAGGGAACCAAAGCCATGCCATGATGATCACACAGTTTAAATGTGTTCATGACATCATGCTCTACTGCTGCTAAAGAGCCCCTGGTGTTTTCCAGGCATGCTTCCCCCTAAGAGTCTGGTTCAGTCATTTCTCCTGGGGTTAAGAAGAAGGCTGGACAATATATCATTGGGAAAAAATACAAATCTCTGTAAGAGCTTCAATCAAAATATGGCGGGAGCTCAGGAGTGTCTGTGTTTATCAGTTTTAACAACTAATTATTTGTTCTTTCTGTGTGACTTCTTCCTAATGGTGTGACAAGGATGGACATGTCCCAGAAGCAGACAGACATTATTCTGACACACACCGGACAGACATCCCTGGTCCCTGTGTTCAGCTGAAGTGCCTGCATTTCTCCTCCTCGGTCATCATGACTGGTTTGCACACACATGTGAACAATGAGATCAAGATATTCACACAGGCCAAGCTTATAGGCCGTCATAGGCAGAGAAGCTCTGGACCACTGGACTTCACTTGGAAGCAAGCAGCGGTCTCCAGAGATATACAGGAATCTTTGTTGGCCCAATGGTTCAGGAAACACTTCCAAAGCCTCTCACAGCCTGGCTCCCTGCTCTCAGCCCAGACGCTCAGAGCAAACCCCAGCTGTTCAGAAATGGAACCACGCACTTGGGGATTCAGAGTCAAAATATATGGCTTCTGTTCACATATAAGTTATTTAGCACACCAAACTTGTAAAAGAGTCTATTATATCTTACTACACAATGAGGCACACATACTCTTTCAGATCAAAGGCTGTTTTCTACAGGCATGGAAGCACATACCTGAAATCCCAGAACTTGGGAAGTAGAGACAAGAGGATTGTGAGTTCAGGGCCAACCTTGAACTACATGGCAAGCCCCTGTTTGAAAAATCAGAAGGAGGGGTTATAGGCTTAGATTTTTCACCAAACCTACTTTATTTAGGGGCCTCCCCAACCCCTACCCTGACCTTAGATAGTAGATTAGGGCTGACGGGTCTTTAGGGAAATTACCAAACTCAGTCATCAGGATACTAGCAGTTCAGTCCAAAGGCCAACACCAAGCAGCACCACCAATCAGCATGACAAGTCAGTAAAAGTCGTAGAGACTCAGTTGGATTACCCAAAGAAGCTCTCTGGAATGTTTCTTTCTGTGAAGCCAAACATCAAAAAGCACGAAGATCAGCGCAGCGATGCCAATCCAAAAAAGCGATGCCTCACTCTGCATGGGCCTCTACATATGTCCTCTCCTCAGAGTCTACCTGCCATGTTCTCAGCTGGTCAAAGTTATGCCCCTGCAACGAGAGAGCTTACAGGAAAACATCACGTACCCTCTCACAACCCAGCCTCCAGACAAATATCACATGATTCAACTGAGTCTTCAAAGAAACCAGAAACTTCCACTTCATAGGGCTGAAGATGTAACGCGGTGGCAGAGGCCTGCTTAGCATGCACAGAAGTCTGGGTCTCACCTCCAGCACTGCAAGCCCAACCATGACAACAGGTTTGTTTCTTTGCTTGCTCGTTTGTTCTTAAAGATATTTTTCCCTTGTGGTAGTTTGAATGAAAATGGCCCCCGTTGGCTCACAGGGAGTGACATTAGGATGTGTGGACTTTTTTGAGTAGGTGTGGCCTGGTTGGGGGAAGTGTTTTACTGAAGGTGGGCCCAATGTCTCTCCTCTTGTTGCCAAATGGATCCAGATGTAGAACTCTTAGCTACCTCGCCAGCCCCATATTCGCCTGCGTGCCACCGTGCTCCCCAGCATGATGATAATGGACTAAACCCCTGAACTCCCTAAGACATCCCTGCCAATAAACCATGTATAAGAAGATGGAAGAGACAGGGATGGATGGCAATCCCAGGTCCACCTAGCAGTGGGATTGTGGGCATATCTACCTTCCTGGATTTCTATCTATAAAGGTCACATGATCTTTAAGTCACCTTAGCTCAAAATTCAGTATGAATAGAGGGGTAAGGTCTCTAGTATGGGCCATCTGGTGATAAAGAACATCCCCAGCGAGGCTGAACTTTAGCTCAACAGTGTCTAGGTAGCATGTTTTCGTATCAGCTGAAACTTGACTTGAGCTCCCCTTACAATCATGTGAGCCCATGGTGAATCGCTTGGACTGCTGCAGTGAGCAGCTTTTACAGTCACCACTGCGGACCAGGTTCTGCTCGGAGGTAGGTGGAGTGTGAGTTACGGCCACAGACAGGGCCAGCTTAGGTGGAGAAGCCAATGAGAGCAGCAGTGAGAACAAGCTGTGACGTGTGTCCAGCAGTAAGGGCTCTGGGCAGTGCAGAAAGGGCTTAGAGGGCAGGAACACATGGTCTGGAAGAGGACCCGACAGAACCTGCATGCATCAGAGGGGCAAGGACAGGGCAACGACAAAAGGAGGCTCACGGCGTGGGAATCATGAGTGGACTGAAGCTTTCTTCTCTGTCTCTTTGTTATATCTGACTATAATTTCTTTTGTTTTTCATTTTTACTGAGAAATACAACATTGATTGCGAAAATGAGTACCATATATGGTGAAACTCACCTGTTAAATAGTCTAACCAGAAGCAGTGCTGCTACAGTCTTTTCCTGATCACAGACTCTCCTCCTGAGATGGAGGAGAGGAATCTTGACCTTCTTAGTAGGTGACTTTAACAGTATATTTCCTACTTACATTGTGCATCTCCAAAGAGGGAATTTAGTTTCCCCTCCCGTTTTAACTGTGTGTGTGTGCACGCGCATGTGTTGTATTCTCCCCTCAATACTGTTTTTGGTCAATTATATTTGTCACACGTATTTGTAATTGGTTTCTTTTATTGCTATTCTGTATTAGTGTATCAGAATTTATACATCTATTTTATTAGTAAAAGATACTTGAGTTCTCCCAGGTCTGAATATAAATAGTCCACATTTTCTGGGTAAAGGAACAAAGAGAGACAAGAGATTAGCCTGGTAGCTGGTAGATGCTTTGTAGTGCTCTAACAAAGTACCCAGGGCAGGGTGTCTTATGAGGAAGAAGAGGTTTTAAAGCTATGAGAGCTGTCTGCATCTGCCGGGCTCTTGTGATGACGCCACAATGGCAGGAACACATGTGACCGCTTGTCTCAGGACCTGACTCATCCTCACACGGTCTAACCCAATCCTGTACGACAGTATTAATTCATCTTGAGGATTAATATCCTTCCCTGACCCAATTATCGCCCAGTAGTTTCCATGTCTTAAAGGTTTTTAACACCTAACCACTGCCACACGAGGAACCAAACTTCTAGCACGTGGATTTCTGAGGGACAAAGTGTGTTCATATCATTAAAAATATGATATGGGGCTAGAGAGAGAGCTCATTGGCCAAGAGATGTTTGGGAAATTGGTGGCATCCTTGGGATGTATTGCTCATTCTTTCAGTCCTGAGTTAGGAACACTAAGTAGGGCATCTCCTGGGCAACAAGACCGATGTCGAAGGAAGAGCAGACTCCTCCTCCCTATCACTCATGCTGCAAGGCTCCTCATTGCTGCACTCCTGTGTACCCCAACCCTGCCCCATGGGTGTCAGGCTCTATGGCAACTTTCTTTCCTCTTGGTTCTCTGGGAAAAAAAAAAATAAAGGTGTTAAAGCTCTCTCACGTGATGCTTTGAACAGCCAGCAGATGTGGGATTGTTTATAATTGTTTATAATTCTTAGAAAACAGACCCCAGGGAGTCGCCCAGGGACACACAGCTCGGGTGAGCATGTGGCCCTTGATTCTGTATCTGCGTTAATAAGCCCACCTAGATGCTTCATCATCGTCAGAGCGCAAGGTCCACATCCCACACCAAGTGTGAGCGGCTCTGTACATCTGATGGATGCACTGACAGCCCAGCCATCTTTGAGGAATTTTTATGTTAATCGCATGTTAAAGTACTACATGGAGGAAAAATACCCTCCAATTCCAATACCTTCATTTTGTTTTAAGAAAAATCTAAGCTTCTCAGTGACTTGTTGTCCCCCAGTCCCGTGACACCCCCCCATTCCTCCCTGTGCTATGAACTTTGATGCTTTCTTCATTTCACAAAGCACCTAAGAAACAAAGAATCCTATGACTCACAAAGGTTTTAGCCCTTCATTGTTCTATCTCAGAGGAAAGGGAGAAAGGCAGAATTTCCCCTGTGTTTCAAAGATCCAATTTTTGGTGTGAAAGAGTAAATGGCTCAGAGCTGACCCCTTTGAAGCATGTGGTGAAGAAAGAAAAAGAAACAGACAAGCGAAAATCAATATTCCTTTGCTATTGTCTATCAATTTGGGAAACCAATCCTGAGCATACATTTCTCTCCCTGCTTCAGTTGCTTGTAAATATCACATCCTAATATCAAGATTCGTGATACATTTTTGTGTATTCTTACATCATTTAGGAATGTTTTTTTAATATATATATTGCTGTGCTTGATTTTTAAGAAAAATGCAATGCTAAAATTGTAACTGGCAGAGTAGAAGAGCTGGTGGGCTACCACTGTATTGCAAAACCATCCTTTGTCTTAGCAAGCATGCATTGGTGACAGTCTGTCTCTAGCTCTCATCCAAAGCTGTAAAACAGGATTCAGCACCCCCTGAACTTGAGGTATTATACAGCATTTTGAGACCCATCCCTTGCGTAGAGAGGGAAGTATTTGCACACTAATTTGAATGGCGAATTCAACAAGCATTCATAGAAAGTACTTCAGAAATGATCCCATCACCCTCCTCTCCGAAATCTGAATCCTGCCTATGCTGTCACCAAGGACAAAGAAATATGAATATGAAAAATACCCATAGTCATTTCCATGCATAAAAAAATTACTTTAGAATCTTATGTTACAGTCAAAATCAACATCATGATGGATTTAAGTGTTTTAAACAATAAGTGAAAACAGTAACTTCTCTAAGTCGTGATACATGTTCCTGTTTAAAACGCAAGATCCATTTAAACTATCAGGCAGAGCTTTTGTTACATTACTTTGTTTTGATTTGGACAATGATAGCAACATCGCTAACATTTTCATTTCAAGCAAATATCCTATCTATTGAACAGAAAGCCTTTGTTTAATCTGGCATCTTCAGAACCATTTCCCAAAGCCCAGCCGCAGTCATCTTCTAATCAGTGAGACTAGGAAAGGGAGGCAGCTTTGGCAAGAGTTTCCACTGCAAAGGACCATGGGTAATTTCTTTCCCCCTCTCTAAATTTCTTTTCTAGTTCATACAACTTAATTATCAGGACCTGCCTCATAAGATTGTTGTGAAAATTAAACTCAATGAGATACAGGGAAGCTTTCTGTACACTTTGCTCAGCAGAAAATAAAAGAGAGTTTGGGGGAATGGGGTAGGAATTAGGGGAAAATTGGTCCTATTACTAACTCAGCTGCAACTAGTTACGAAGCTACAACTGACCTTCAATTCTTGCAGGCCTAGGTGTACTCGTGGCAAAATGGACGCTCTTGGAGCCACAAATTGCCAGTCTCGCCCAAGCTCTTAGGTATCCGGATAGGCATTAGCAGTCTTGAAGGTCACTGGGGATGGACTTTTCCCTTGTGTGCAGCTCTGTGCCTCACTTCCTTAATCCCTGCTAATTTTACAGGTGAACAACATTGACGGTAAAAGAAAGGAGAATATCCAACGGCTTTTCCTTAAGATTTAAAATATCGGAGCTGGAGTGGTGGCTCAGCAGTTATTCAGAGGACCCAGGTTTAGTTCCCAGAACCCAAGATCACAACTGCCTGTAATTCCAGTTCCAGAGGATCTGATGCCCTGTTTGGGCCAGTGTGCATTCGTGCTGGCGAACGGTATAGTGTATATATAAACCCAGGCACATGAACACACACACACAGTAAGTCTTTGAAAAACAATTTTAAAACATCATCTGAAAGGACAGCTATAAACCAGACAAAAGGGAGGAAGGTGCAAGAGGGGATGTTTTGTTGAACCCCAACAAAAGATGGCTGTTTCCTCCTGGTGAAGTCGACTGTCTTCATAAAGTCATTTTTATTCTCTTTTTTTGGCCCCTTCTTAATCTGCTCTGTTTTGTGATTGTTGGTCAAAAGAATGTGATCTGAGTTCTATCTCTGGCTTTGCGTAGAGATAAGACTTTTTGAGCTGCCTAGAAAAATCACAAGATTACTGTCTATCAGGAGGCCTTCTGCAAAGGAATGAAGACATGCCTTTGTCTTCTCCCTGAGTTAATCCAAATTAGCATGTCATTCACCCAGGCAGAGAAATCAGGAGCCTGTCTATTCCAGGAACTTGGAGAAATGATATGGTGTCTACTTAAAACTCTTGCTCCTTGGAATTATTTATCTCTACCATGTTCCTTCTGGCCACTGGCCACTCTGACTCCTGGAGAATATCTCCACTTTGCCTTGCAATAAACTTCACCTATCTTCTACACTACTCGCTGTGTTTCTCATCTGAATTCTTTACCAGGAGACTGAAAGACCATAGTATCAACCCTTCAGATATCAGGCCTCTGAGCCTTCCCAGAGAAACAACCCATTCCTCGACTCTCAACCAACTGAACATCCAGCAATGAGCTAAATCCTGGTACTAACTCCCTGAGAGTATAACTAAAATTTTATGGCAAATGTCTAGGGTCCAGCAGCCCCAGAAGGCTAGGTTCAGCTGTCTATTCCAATGTGCTTAAGGAGAATCAGGGTCCTCCAAGTCACACTTCAGCTTTACCCTTCGGAACAATTGCCCCTGTCTGGGGGGTTGGTCTGCCCTTAGAGATCTCCCCATTTTAGGAATCCAAGGTGATAGCAGGCTTAAGACAATGCCTTAACTCTGTCCCTTTGGCCTTTAAGAGGGAGGGCATTCCTTCCTTGTATGAGTAACATGCCTAATGTAGACCCAAAGTGGAGTGAGACCCAAAGTAAACTGGGCAGGGCATGTAGCTCAGTAGTCAAAGCTTGCCTGGCGTTCACAAGCTCTGGAGCAGACCCCCGCCCCCAGTAACACATAAATCAGACGGGCTGGTGCAAGACTGTGAACTCAGAAGTGTATAGCTGGGCAGTGGTGGCACACACCTTCATTCCCAGCACTTGAGAGACAGAGACAGAGGCGGGCGAATGCCTCAGTCTCATCTCTGAGTTTGAGGCCAGCCTGGTCTATAGAATGAGTCCTAGGACAGCCAGGGCTACACAGAGAAACCCTGTCTTGACACCCCCCCCAAAAAAAGTGTGGGGAGTGAGGAGAGAATCAGAAGTTTAAGGACAGTTCATCCTCAGCTGTATAGTTCAAGGTCAGCCTGGGATATGTGAGAAGCTGTCTCTAAAAAAATAATAATAATAGTAAATGAAACAGACACAAGATGAAGGTCGAGGTGCCAGGCTTTCATTCTGTAGTTGCCTTGTGAGAACAAATGAGGAGCCAATGCTTTTCAGGGAAATCAGCTTCTAAGTGACTGCTCTGTGATTGCCTAGACCCCGCAGGTTATGGCCTTGACCCCACAAGATGATCTAGTTTTAGACATTACTGGAAGTCCTGAGTTTTCTGTGTTTTTTTTTCCTGACTGACCAGCTATAAACTGGGGTGTCCGTGACCTCTCCTTAAGTTCAGTCATTTGCTAAAGTGCCACACCAAGCTTGGGTGTGTCACTTAGGTTACTGTCATTGAAGTTTTGCCCAGTCGACAGCCTAAATAGCTTCATTTTGTCCCTTTCTGGACTTTTGTGGTTTTTTTGTTTTGTTTTTCTGTTTTTTGGGTTTTTTTGTTTGTTTGTTTTTGTGGGTTTTTTTTATTTTGTTTTGTTTTGTTTTTTTGCTTCTTCATTTTTTCCTTCTCCCAACCCCTCTTGCTTCTGAGTCATCTACTGCTTTCATGGATCCCAGGAACAAATCGAAAGGACCAATAAAGCTAGAGGCCCAACCTGCCCCCCAAGCAGTGGTAACCATTGTAGAACAAATTTCCTCATGGTGGGATCCTTTCCCTAAATGGGAGAACCATCCCATTATAAAACCAGAGGGTACCCCTTTGTCCTGTCAACTTAATACATAAGAAATCACCGGAGTGGAAAACCTCAGCTGAGGAACTCTTAAGATTTAACTGGTCTGTGGGCATGCCTGCAGGGGATTGTTTTTTATTGTTAATTGATGGAACAGGCCACTGTGGGTGATACCATTCCCTAGGCAGGAAGTCATAGATTGTCTAAGAAAGCTAGCTAAGCATGAGGCTCTGTGCAAACTATCTTACAGCAGTGTCCGATGGTTTCTTCCATATTGCTTTGGTCGTGTGTTTGCTAATGTGATGTGGTCTTGCTTGAGCTGTTGCCCTGGCTACCTTCAGTGATGAACTGTGCAAATTGCAGCCATAAGCTAAAATGAAGCTTTTGGTCAGAGTATTTTATCACAGCAACAGTGAGGAGCCAGGATACCCCTAATCAGGGCAGTTATCAGGGAAGCATCTCAGGGAACCAGATTGCCCTCTCAAGGGAGAATAGCAGCTGCTACTTATTTAGACCCCGCTGAAGATCAAAACTGAGAAAATGATCCAGCAGACACAGCCTGGCACAATTAGTTGTTCTGTCAGCCACACAAAGACTCAACCTAACTCTTTCTCCCTCCTCAACTTATATATCTCCATCTCCATCACTATCTAGCTATCTGTCTGTCTCTGTCTAGCTATTTGTCTATCTACTTATATATTTATAGTGGATTCTAAATGTGTCAGCATTCTTATCACCCTCTCAAGAACAGAGCTGGAGGCCACTCAACATTTTTATCTGTTCCTTCTTATGGGGCCACGTTGATTAAAGCTTTTTCTGCCCTGTACCGCTGTTTGACTCTTTGACACATAGGGATAGATGACAGAAACTAGTTTATTGTCAAGCTCTCGGAGCTGAATCTCTTGCTTTCGAACTCTGGTGGCATCACTAGATTATTATAAAGGACACAACTCAGTAATGTCAGCTGGAGAAGAGGCCCGAGGCACGCTGCAAGGAAGGGCTGAGATGTTCACACGCCCTCAGCGCACCCTTCACCCAGGAGCCAAATGTGTTAAACAAGTTCGGTTCTTCACAACCTATCTTTTAGCGGTTTTCAGGGGAGGCCCAAATGATGCAGTGTGGTTGATTATTCGTTACCCATTAATGTCTGAGCTCAGACTTTTGCTCCTCTTTCATGTCTGTGAGTGGAACTAGTATCGAGTGGAAAGTTCTTACGCTCTAATTGCACAGTTGGGCCATCTTGAAACTTACCCAGAGCCCACCAGGAGTGAGCTCATTATACGCTTGGGTGTGACTGAAAGGGGCTGATGGATAATGAAAGATGCTCCTTCATTCCCACTTCTCAGGAAAATGTTAGGGGTTTTGAAGCTCTGTGCTGTGCAGGCGTCTGGGAACAAGGACTGATATTTATCATATCACAGTATCATTCTACCTCAGAGCCCGAGGCCAAACAGAGAAGACAGTAAGTAGAAATGGCCGGAAGCTCTTGAGAGCCAGAGACATGTGGGTTCTTAATGTGTGAAGCAGCCTGCCATACTGTCCACAGCCACTCTCATTCTGAGCATGAGTTGTTCGCTGATAATCCCTGATGGAGACACTGGTGAGCTTGGGGGGAGGGGGGAGGTTCCCTTAGTCTCCATTTTCATGTTCATTCTCCTCTCCATGTCCACCGCAGGCAGATGAACAGCATCTCAATCGAAGGGGTGGGTGGTATGGGCTATTGCTCCCCATGTCTGGGCTGCTCCTGTTTGCTCACTTTCACGCCAAAGCCCACACACAACTCCCTCCACCCCACACCAAGATCATTTCCTATAACCACCATGTTGGGTTATCTATTTGCATGAACTATGCGTACATTCTTTCTGCCTCTCTGCCAAGCTGCCTTCCTTCCTCATTTGAGTATTTTAGGAGAAACACATCACCCTGCATGCTCATGGGTTCAGTTTTGTGGCCACATAAGCTATGGTAATGAAAAAGTGTGCCAAGACAATTTTTTTAAAATATGCAAGTACAAATTTTGTCTTAAATGCGCCAGCTTCAGGCTTCCGGATTTTTCTTAGTTCCCTGAGCAAGTAGTGCAATTAGATTGCTTTGTAAGTCCGCGGCACATAAGGCTTGTTCCAATGTACTGAATTATTTCTCTGCCCTGTGCTCCCCACTCAAGGCCTAGCTGATATGGAACCATTCCTTAAAGCTGTCTTTCTTTGACAGTACAAACAACACACAGTAAAAACATTGTGATGCTCAAATATATGAAGAACACCTCACACCTATAGAAAGGAATGAAATACAAAGAGTGGAAAAAGAGCTACCTATTTCTCAGGGCTTGTTACTGAGGAAAAGAAATCCTTTTCGGATCACTTTCATTACCTCAGAGATGGAGGCAAATGCTTTAAGAAGAGCCATATAATACTTTGAGAGGCCTGTTGCCATAGTGTGGTTATTAAGCCCTTGGGAAACAATGGGGTTCTCTAATGTCTGCCGAACAACCATGCCCCCCCTGAGAGCCGTCTTAAAACAGAATCTAATAAACTGGTCACTCTGGAGAGCAAAAAAATATGATTGATTAAAGCTTAAAATCTGTGGTGTTTGGATCACTCATTTCTGGCTCTTTCTGACATAGCCTCAGCCCAACAGAACGCAGGCCTGGCTTGACAGAAGCTCTCAGGTTCCCAGGATAATGTAATGTATAATAAAACGAACTCAGCTCCGAGTTACGTATTTCTTTTCTTAATCCTCCAAGTAAGACTAAATTCCAAGAGTGAGCTAAAAAAAGAGAGAGAGATGGCAGACAAATAAACGCAAGCAGAGAGCATGAGCGGGAGTTGCAACCTAGCGTTCACGTTGAAGAATCATGAAAAATGTATAGCAGTGAAGAACATGAAAGCCTCGGATGGTCCCTTTTCAAGCTGTTTGCACTCACTTGCCTGGTTCTGAGATGTCTGGGTGAGCTAAGCAACCCTTTCGGGGTTCAGCATAGGGTCTGAAGGGAAAGACTACAATAGCCCCCCTACTTCATAGAAGAACATCTCCGTAACTTGAATCAGCTATATTTTTTTAAACTTAACCTTTAATGCCATTTCCCACTGCCCCATAAGACATTTCTACAAGTCGAGCCAAGACTGTAATAAGAAATGACCTCAAAAGAATTCTTTTTCCCTTTTACCCTGTGGTGCTGAAAATTCATATTTGTACAGGCCGTTTGGTTAGTGGTGTTCTCAACAGGCTCTTGCTGAAGCATCAAAGCTTTCCATTTCTTCTTGCAGGCCGGAAAGCTGGACATCTGGCTGGAAATCATAAGAGAAACAAATAAACAATATACACCATGTAAGAGCTACTGCTGACGGTGACATTTGCTGTTGCTTTACATTTTGGGACTGCAGTGCTAGCCTCATGTTGTCTAGCTAATACCCTTGGGGTTGCCCATAATGAGGTAAAAGGGCAGCGGAATACGGGAGGCAGTAAATTAAGTATTTTGACCTGTAAAGGGAAGGCGTGGTCACAGATGAGAACTCCAAGGCACACTGAGCTGCCTCTGATGCTACCCAAAGTCCCCTCCGGTGTGCAGAGCCTGAACACCTCTGTGTCCTCGGGGTGAGTTTAGCAGGTAAAATCACCAGCTAGTCCATCAGGGAAGACACCAGGAACAATGCATTAATTTGAATCTGAACACACATCACGGATGTCTAGCAACTTTGTGATGTTTTAATAAAGGTTCTGCTTTGTGTATGCGTGCATGGAATCATGAGTGTGTTAGGCATGTTGGGCAAATGCTCTACTTATATTCCTAACCTGAGAGTCTTCTTTCACTACCAACAGAATGCGCAGGATGAATTCTTTTGGACTGGGATCACTGGGCCGACAGGGATGAACACCTTGGGTGAGGGTGGGGGTGGGAGGGTGTCTTAGTGTCCCACTGTGTTCCATGATGATAGTTGCCATGTACCAGCCACTTATCAGGCACAGCGTAACAATTTCTCTAGGACCTTGCCAGCGGTGAATTCTTGTTTCACTTTCAAATAAGCTTAAGAAGGAATTTCAAAGTTACTCGACTTTCATTGCATTTCAAAGAAGTCTTAAAGTAGTTTTATCTCATTAATTATACCAATAGGAAGAAATTGACTCCTCATAACAGCCTATCTTCCCTTCAAGATCTCATTTTCTGCACTCCTCTAGTCAGTCCCAAATTAGGCTATGGTTTTAAAAATGAAGCATAGTTCTGAGGCAATTATCCTACTCTCTGCTCTATTTTAGGATCAACAACAGAAATCACTGTTGCTGGAGGCTCCGATCGCAGTACACCATCAGAATTGGCTGTGGGGTCTGGATGCTACCCTCATCAGCTGGGTGGGCTTGGATGGACCCGTAGAGTGGATTCCACTTGGTCTGTTAGAGTCACAGGCTTGCTGTAAGTACCTAGTCAGGCAAGAATAACAGCAGTCCTTTAAGAAAATAACATTTGTTCAAAACAGAACAATCTCATCCCTCTCAGAACTGCAGTCATTAAGAAAACAACAGCAAAGGCTGGGAGGATGTGGGCGAACTTGAACCCTTATAACACTGTTGGTGGGGCTGTAAACCAGTCCAGCCACTAGCAGAACAGCATGGAGATTTCTGAAGGAAAAAAAAAAAAAAAAACCCAAAAAAATCCAGTAGATTTACCATATAACCCAGCTGCACCATTCCTGAATATTTACTCAAAGGCCTCTGAGTCAACCTACCAGAGAGATGCTTACACATTAATGTCTATAGTAGCCAAGATATGGACCCCAACCTAAGGGTCCAGTGTCAGAGGAACCAATAGAGTAAATGTGCTGTAAGTACACAGTGAGATTTTTTTTCTTTTCAGCCATAAAGAAAATGAAGCAGTTTGCAGGAAAATGGATGCAACTCAAGATCATCATGTTGAATGAACTAAAGCAGTCTCAAAAAGACAGATATCGGTTGCTGTCTCCTATTTGTGGTTCTGAGGTTTGAAATAGATCCATAAAATCAGGTGTATACAGACAACATGAAAGCAGGAGCAGAAAGGGCACCTAACTGCAGGGGAGAAGGCAGAAGGCAGGGGGTCTGAGAGAAAGCTGTGGCCGAGAGAATGCATAAGAGCAAAGTCAAATTACATACATGTATGAGGATACAGTGATAAAACCATTTCTTTGCACGCTGACCTGGAAATGTAACTTTTTATAAGGTGGAGAATTAACTGTAAAAACTAAAATGATCATCCTCCTGAAGATAAGAGAAGGAATGCTTTTATCAACTTTGAATACATATATATATATATATATATATATATATATATATATAATTTTTTTTATTTGAGGCTGGGTTTGGTACCTCATACCTTTAATCCTAGTGTCCAGGAGGCAGAGACATGTTGATATCTGTGAGTTTGAGGCCAGCCCCGTCTATATAGTGAGTTCCAGGACAGCCAGGGATGCACAGTCAGACCCTGTCTTGAAAAATGTTTATAAAATAGCATACAAAAATGTCTATAAAATAGCATACAAAAATGATAAATTAGATTTTTATAAAAATCTATGTCAATGTACAAATAATATTTATACATATTATATTTATATACTTTTACATATAGTCTACAAATATATAATACAACACACACATAATTATTTATGATATAATTTTATATGACTATCATAATAAGGTAGCCAACATTAAAAGTATATGCAGAAATCATGTCTGGTAAAGCATACCTCTAAAGCCATTGCTTGAGAGATTAAGGCAAGAGAATTACAAGGTAAAGGCCAACCTAAAAAACAAGCAAACAAACAAAAAACAAAACAAAACCTTTCAAATAGAGCTAGTTCAGTTGCAAAACACTTGCCTAGTGTGATCACTCTCCGTTATCACACACACAAACACACAGAATATGTAAAGATCTCTACAAACCCAAAACAGAAATGCCAAAGGACCCAATTTAAATCGGGGAAAAGTCTTGAACAAGCATTTCTTGTCACTTCCCCACAATAGAGTGTCAAAACAAACAACAAGCATAAGAAAATATCAACATACTAGAGAATTACACATCAAAATATTTCTGTCACCACATAACAGTAACTGTTAGAAAGGCTACGGAGCAATCGAATCCTTTGAATATTACTGTGGGAAGGGAAGTCTGGCCTAGGAATCAGCAGTTTTGCTTCTTGGTGCATGCCAAGGGGAAATGTGGTTATGTTTACAAAACAAACAAAGACATAGAGCTTAGAGCTTTATTCATGCCCACGAATAGCTCTAAACTGCCAATGTACTCAGTAGTAGATGGTATCTGTGTTGTGTCTGGTAATATACCATTACTCATCAGTCAACAAAGACTACTTAAATGTACAAAAATATATAATAAGCTCAAAGACATTATGCTGAGAAAAGAAAAAAAATCTAGACACAGTGAACACTGTATGGGTTCATTAAGACAAAGTGCAAAAACAAAAACTAGCCTGTGTTTATAGAACTTAGGTTTGCCTTTAGGAATTATTGATTGGGAAAGTGTTACTTTTATAAAACAGTGTTTGTTTCTCAGTTTCCCTCTTAACCCGGCTTTGGCACAAATAATTAAAACGCTATTATATTATTGTAACAAGCCTCACAGCGCAAGAACCGGGCACTTTTAACTCTATTCTTAACTCTAAACTAATCTGGCTTTTTCCCAGCACTCATCCTAGAGACCTTTGTACTTTGTAGCTTTCTTGCTACTTCTCCTGGTCCCTCCCCAATATCTGCCTGTCCCTGGATCCCCTACATAATCTTCTAACTCCTCCTCCCCTGGCTGGCAGGAAGTCCAGCCCTATTCTCTCCCCTGCTCAGTGATTGACTGGAAGCTGCTTTATTGGCATATTGGGGAGCAGCGCTCACACAACACTGAGACAGGAGAGTCTCAGAACAAGGATTGCAACCAGATTTCGAGGGTTCAGAAAGCAGCATTTAAATTACACAATAACCTTATGCCTACAGAAAAGTATACAAGGGAGTAAACAAAACAGCCCGTACTTTCATCTTGGTGGTTCTTGCAATGGTTGGTGTGTGTGTGTGTGTGTGTGTGTGTGTTTCATTAATAACTACTTAAGAGGGGTTCATGACTTCCTGTTGTATTTCACTTCAAAAAGAAGACAATGGTATTCTTACTTTAAAGATGCTGAAAATTTATCTCCCTTTTTGTTTGGGTGCCAAAACCAAGGCCTTCACATGCAAGGAAAGCACCACCTAACATTGCTGTATCTCAAGCTGTCCTTGCTGAAGGAGAATTCTGGACTCTTTATGTTGGAAAAATGTCTTAAAGATTGGGACTCTCCATCAATGGTCCTTGGTTGGATTATCAGTCTCAGAAAAGACCCCTGTGCCCAGATTTTTTTGGTTCTATTGCTCTCTTTGTAGAGCTCCTGTCTACTCCAGGTCATATTACTTCCTACTTCTTTCATGAAATTCTCTGCACTCTGCCCAAAGGTTGGCCATAAGTCTCAGCATCTGCTCTAAACTAAAACCCCTGCACAGATGTTGTCCATGGCAGTTCAGTGTCCAAGTGGGTTCTATAGTAATGGGATCAGGGACTGTCTCTGACATGAACTGATTGGCCTGCTCTTTGATTACCTCCCCCTGTGGGGGAGCAGCCTTACCAGGCCACAGAAGAAGACAATGCAGCTATCCCTGATGAGACCTGATAGACTAGGATCAGAAGGAAGAAAAGAAAGACCTCCCCTATCAGTGGACTTGGGGAGGGGCATGTGTGGAGAAGGGGGAGAGAGGGTGGGATTGGGACGGGAGGAGGGAGAGGGGGATTCAAAGTAAATAAAGTGTAATTAATAAAAATTTAAAAAAAGAATTAAAAAAAAAAGATTAGGAGTCTCATTCGATAGTCATCTCTAAGGCCTTGAGTTTCCAGTTTGGGTCAGACACCAGAATGACCTTACTAAAGGATTCCTAACCACCCTGCCATTTCTTCTCTTATATTCCACTTCCTTAAAACATCCAAGTGAGCCTTCAGCCAGCCCTTCATCCTAGTAAAGCACATGTATATTGGCCCATGAATCGTTATGATCAGAGTCCAACTGAGGAGCTTTGCAGATCAGGTTGGCCTATGGGCATGTCTATGTGTGTGTGTCGGGGGGGCTGTCTTAATTACTGACTGATGCAAAAAGATCCAGCCCATTGGGGCAGGACCATCTCCAAGGCCTGGGTCCTGAGCCATAGAAGACAGAAAAAAGCTAGTGAAAGCAAGCGAGCAGTGTCCTATTTCTCTCTCCTTTTCACTGTGAATAGGCTGTGACTAGCTTCGTGAATTCCTGACTTGGCTTCCCTTCAGAGATGGATTTACCTAGACTTGTAAGCCACATAGAGATTTCCTCCCCTGTGTTGCTTTTTGTCCTGTAATCATAGCAGCAGAAATGAAACTAGAGTACCCTATCATCAGTGTGGTTTTCAAAACATTGTTTGAGCTTCCCAGTTCTTACACGGATTTCTCTATCCTTTCCTCAGGAAAGCTGGTCCCTCTCTGTCTGTGGTATTGCTCTTGTCTTCATGTCAATCTCCATTAGGCATCACTGTGTACCACAGGTATTGCAGCTACTTAGTTTTCAGTACAAAGTACCTGTCTCATTGGAACTTACATTTGGGTGAAAGAGAAATAAAGTTAAGAACTAGCAAGCCATAGAGAGGAGGATGCAGAACAGTAGTTACAGGAGTGCTTTTTAGATCAGTTATCCATACATGTGCCCCCTAGGAGGTGACAGTTGAGCAAAGACCTGCTGAAGATGGGATAATGAATCTGTATGAAAACAAGATCCCCAAGGCATCTTCAGGATTAACCTGAAGGCAAAAACAGGGTCGTACCTTTTTTTTTTTTTTTTTTTTTTTTTAGTTCTTAGCTTTGTATCATGTAGAAGATATATGTGTATAAGAGAGTGTGTAAGTGACATAAGCAAAGAGGGAGACGTAAATAGATTTGACTTCGTTGACATTTGAAAGTCTTTGTGTTACAAAGGGCACAATCAGGAAAGTGATAGAAAATCCTCAGAATGGTAAAATGTTTGCAAATCATATAGCTGATAGAGTTTAGATATTGAAGAATTCATACAACTTAACAAAAAGACAATCTAATTTTTAAATGGAAAAAGGATTTAACTGACAGGTCTTCAAACACACACACACACACACACACACACACACACACACACAGAGCCTAAAAGGATATGAAGAATTCTCAAAAGTACTGTCATTAGGAAAGTGTAAATAAAAACCATAACGATATACCACTTCACAATCCCTATGATGACTACAATCAAAAGACAATTACAAGTGTTGGCACATGTGTGGAAAAATAGGAGCTGTCATTCATGAGAAGGTAAATGCTACAGTGGCTTTGAGAAACAATTTGGAAGTTCCTCAGAAAGTTACCACAGAGGTATACACAAGACTACGTGAACATAAATAGCAACATTACTTCCGATAGACAATAAGTATAAACAACTAACACGTCCACAAGTTGATGAATGGATAAAGAAAATGTCATGAAAATGTCTTATATCCATACAATGAAATGTCAGTCAGCCATAAAAAAAAGAAACAAAGTGTAAATGCTACAACAAGTATGACCCTTGAAAACACTAAATGGCAGGTGAAAAAAAAAAAAAACAACAAACAAACAAACCAAGATGTAAAAGGTTATAGAGTCTATGACTTTATGTATAAGAAGTGCCCAGAATACACAAATCCGTAGAGGCAGAGAGTAGATAAATGCTTGTCAGGGTTTGGTGTTGGAGGAAGGGGAGTGACTACTGATGGACATGAGGTTCTAAGTGGGATGGAGAGGACATTCTGGAATTAGGAAATGATAATAGTGCACAACTTTGTAAGCAAACAAACAAACAAAAAAAAACCCACTCAATTGGACATTGCAAAAATAGCGAATTTTTAGTGTGTGAATTGAATTTTGATTTTTTTTAAATGAATAAATGCATAATAAAAACCTGAAAGAGGACAAAAGGCTTTGTAAAGTTATAAGAAATACAAGTTCCTCAACTTTTGTATCTACTGTGAAAGCACAAAACACTGCTATTTGGTTCCCACAGTTTCTCTCACACTTGCCAAAGAGGCTGCCAGCTGCCCCCCCCTCACTGATGAGAGCAGCCAGCCCATCAGACCCAGCCAAAGCAGGGTCTTGGCCACAGAGTCAGCCTTTCAGGGTGAGAACTTACAAGCCCATCTGGATGTGGCCACACAGCCAGTTCAGACAACACTCACTCTTCACCTGATTGCCAATCCTTAAGGCCCTAAAATTCTACAGGGGAAAAAAAAAACTGACTCAGAACAGAGGGTGTTGAGTAAGTTCGCTCTATAACAAGCCAATCAAAGGTAAATAAAGCAAAGAAATAAGAAGAAAAGAGGGAGAGGGGGGACTTTGAACAAAAACAGCAAGTGCTTTTGATCCAGTTGTTTATGTCAGAAATCAATAGAGATGTTTTCTTTCACTTTGGAGAGTGAGAATTGGAATTTGTTGAAATTGGATCTCGAAGCACTTAGATTTCTTTTTCCTTGGTACTGGAACAATGGAACACATTCTGTTTACAAGAAGTGCTGAGCACTGGGGCAAAATTGTAGCAATTGTAGTGATTTTATTCTCAGCTCTCTGTTTCCAGGATTGTATAGAACAGGCTCAAAGGCACAAATGGATGCTATACAAAGCAAACCCTTAAGACATTTCTGGAATATGTAAAGTATTTCCCCTTGGTGAATGCTTGTTTCTAGAAATATCAAACTATGTTAATAGGATGGTGTCAGAGATGCACCACCATTGCAAATTCTCTGTTTCATCATCTCAGAAACAGAAGGTGCTTGTAGGAAATGAATGATCTTGAGATAAATCCTTTTTATGCAACAAACCAAAATTAGATGGCAATTGCAGTCAGCTTACTTTGGGTGACTTTGTTTTAATTTAGGTCTGATTACTGCAGCTGCCATTTGTTTATCTAATAACAGCGCTTTGGTGTATTAAAATCAGAGAACTTCAGGGCAGTAATGTGGTGTCTAAGCTAGAGGAAGTACATCTTGGTGACCTTCACTGCAAGGACTGTGAATTGCTGTAGGGTTTTGCCTAAAGCCCTGTGAAATTCATAGCAAAGAGAGCATTGTGTTGCACTATGGAATAAGAAGCAGCTGTCAAGTGATGGTTCTCATCTAGCTGGTATAGGCTTCTGCATTCCGCTGCCGTGACTCAGAACATTCTTCATCAGAATCACATTTGGCTGCTTGATCCCTGAAAGATTCTCTTTCTCTTTGAGCAAACGCTGTGACCGGATCTGAGCGCCTGATAAAAGGGTATATCCAAGAGGAAGCACAAGTGTCCAAATAGATTCTTGGGGGATTGATCTGATTATAGTCCAAGAGTACAAAGTCTGCAGATTCTCAAATCCCTTATGCAAAATAGTGTAGTCAAGGAACATTGTGGAAGAGAGGGTGGAGAGATTGCAAGAGCTGGAGAAGCAGGGATTTTATTCTGAGATCATGTCTCCTAGTAGCATCAGAAGCTGTACCCTTCAAGTCTCACCAACATGCCCACCCAAATGTGAACCGACAAGGATGACATCAACAAGCATGCCACATTGGATTAGGAAAAGCCTATAAGGTTGCAACCTTACATGAAAAACTACAGACAACTGAGGAAAGACAGGAGTAGGAAAGGTGGCTATTCCCAGGAAAACCATGCCATAAGATATTGCAGGATATTGTGTTGTCTAGTGCCAAAGGATCAGCACTGAAAACATAGATCCAAGTAACATAATAAAGACTCACTTAGATGTGTGTATGTGCATGTACAAATACATATATGCATATAATAATAATTAATTAAAAAAAGCACAGTATTTGCCAGATCCTACTCACAACCTTCCATGTATTTCAGTCACCTCTTGATTATTAATGATGTGTGAATACTATGTAAATAGTTGACATAGTATAATCTTAAGGGAATAATACCAAGAAGAAAAGCACTCAGTTTTTAGGATGTTAACATTTTTTCTAATATCTTTGTCTACAGTTGGATGAATCCATAGATCCACAACCCAGAGACATGCAAAGTCAACTGTAACTTGGTGTAACATGTCTCAGAAATATCAGGAAACAAAGAAACTGAATTTCCTTAAAAGACAGTGATATGGGAGTTGAGGAGCCAAAATATATGATGATTGGTAGAATGACTGTTCGAGCCAGTTAGAACCCACACGTAGGACACACACCCAGACAATTGTTTTTCCTACAATAGTGGGAAAGTTTAGATGCTTAGCCTTTTGATAGAATGAAGCAGAGACCTGGGGATATCGTGCACAGCCGAGAAGGGATAGGGGACACCTCTCAGATTGCTGGAGGATTATCACAGAGTCTGCACATTGACAACTTAGACAGCCAGGCTCTTTCACTCTCTCAGCTCCCACACAATAAACTTACACCCATTAGAAAAATTATTCAAGGGGAATATTTTCCACAGACTCTGGTGGTAGTGAAATTCCAGTGACACACTCATTCTCTCAGAGTCAGCTCACAAAGCAGGTCAGTCACTGAAAGTTTCCCCCATACAACTCAAAGTCTCAGTGAGCGTAAGCCCTTCACTTGAAGATGTACGATAGCTGGAGAACACTGGGGAAAACCCACTGGAAGGAATATACGGTGCCTGGGAATTAACAAAAACCAAAATCAGAGAAATGGAAGACTGTCTAACATGTAGGGAGCAAAACAAAATCTTCATAGTAGTATGATTTGTCATCTGATGAGTGAGGGCATGCCATGATGGAGCAAGAGCATGGACCATAGGAAGGAAACACTAACACAGAATGTCTTGTAGCTCCACCCATTTCCTACAACATTCATGATTTCAGTTTTCTTCCTAGCCGTATATGGATGTACATTTTCACTGTCCATTCACTGGTTGAAGACAGTGGGGCTCCTTCGATGTGCCAGCTATTTTTGGATACATTGAACAGGACTCAGCAAGTATCTGTGGAGTAAGACATTGAGTTTTTGGGCATATGACAAGGTGCGATATAGCTGGGTCATGTGGCAGATATGTTTTCAGCTTCTTGAGGATTTTTCCCACTGGTTTCCAGGGTGTCTGAACAGTTGACCGTCTCATCAACAGTGAAAGCGTGTTCCATTCCCCAGAGCCTCTCCAGCCTTTGTTGTTGGTTGTTTACTTGGCCATAGCCTTTCTGACGGGGGTGAGATGAAATCTCAAAGTTGTTTTAGCTTGTGTTTCCCTAATTGCTAAGCATGATGTTTTTTAATATATTTCTTAGCCACTTTTATATCTTCTTTCTGTTCAGATCCATAGCCTATTTCTTAATTGGGTTGTCTGTTTTCTTGACTCTTTGTTTTTGAGCTCCTTATTTATTCTGGATATTAGCCCTGTGTTAGAATGTATAGCTGACAAAAATTCCCTCCCCCTCTGGGGCTTTCTCCTCACTTGATTGCTTGTATCCCACACCTAGATAAAGAGATACAGGCAGTTAAGGACTGCTGAGGGAGGATGAATTCGTTTTCCCTAGAAATGAACCTCCTGGCTGCTTCTCTAATACCAAGTGGTCAGTCTTAAAACACGCATATGAACAGCACTAAACTTATTCAGCAGGCTGTGGCTTTCCATCTACTCATTTATATGCATGAATATATGTAAAACAATAATTAAAGAAAAAGAGACAGTGGAGCTGAGGGGGATGCCATGAGAGCAATTGGAGGGAGAAGAGGAAGGGGTGGAAATTACATAAATAAAACACCTATGAATGAAGTTCAAAAATAAGTTCAATTTAATAAACATTTGAGAGACAATAAGATATATTAAGCGTGTAACTCCATTAGTCTGTCGGACTCTATTTTTAAGTCTTGAATGCACATCATTTCAGTTGAGAAGCATTTCAGTTTCTTTCCCGGGACTTACCACCCGTTTGTGTCTGTCTCTGTCCCTGACCTCTCCTGTATGATTCCCACAGACCCTGTTTGACATCCAGCCTCAGGCTCTCTCAGTTTTTCCAAAGTTCCAGGTTCTTCATTGGCCGACATCACCTCCCACACATTCCTGTCTGTGCTGATGCACCTTCCCTTTGTTCTGCATGCCTGCCTATTGCTGCTCCTTTGGCTCAGACTCTATCCTTTTATCCAGTCGTGCCCATCCACCTCACCAGGGTAGGTTCCTCTCTCCACCAGCTGCTTTCTCCATGACAGTCACTGGCTCCCACAATAACTGCACTTACTTCTTGGTTGCTCAGTTTTCTGTCTCTGCTTCCCACTCATCCAAAACTTCACAGGGAGAGAAAGATGAGGAAGAACTGTATCCATCAGGGTTACAATCATCCTGGAGTGTACACGGCCCCCAGTGAATCATTCAAGTGCTACAGTGCCGAGGATTTTTGCACTGTCTCCTAAGTTCTGCTTCCAACTGTGTGACCTCCATTACTGTGTAGCTTCTAAGAGTCCCTTTCCTTATCTGTAAAAAAGAGGATGCAACTGGCCACATGCCAGTTTTGTTGTGAGAAACAAGGTCCTAACATGTATGAAAACAAATGCACAAATAGCTAAAACAGAAAGTATAGGTTTGCAACTCAGTGCAGTGATATTAATACTTCCTCATATTCATTTCCGATAACCTTGAGACCACCTCCGACTGCCCAGCCTCACTCCCATGTTGTTTTTTAAGGCAGGTCTTGCTATTTAACCCAGAGCGGCACAGAGCCCTCTGTGCAGCCAACACCACACTCAAGGTTGTGATCCTCCTGTGTCAGCTCCCACGTTCTGGGGTTCCAGGAGATTGCAGCGTGCCACCATGCCTGGCCCTTTTCACTTTTAATCATGGATTTAGGATGTGGAAATATAATTAATCAAGGTGAAGGTTCTTAAACTTCAAATATTGTCAACCTTACTAAATTAGCTTGTCTGTAAAGGGTAATTTCAGGTTAAACTGAAAAGCTATTCCATTGAAGTTCAGCTGATAATTGGGAAGAATTAATTGAAGTTAGTAAAGAATTCTGACTTAATGAGATCCGTCAATACGGTGCAGTGCTTTACTTATCTTATTAATTGGTGTAGCTCAGAAGCTGGGATGGTCTCATTAGGGAACACTTTGGCCTCCTACAAAAGCACGGAGAGGTCTGGGGCTCAGCATTCCCACCACTGGGGAGGGTCTTGTGCCCTGGAGAGCAGTGGTTCTGAAAGTCAGCTTGCATCAAAGCTACCAGCGGGCTAAGGCATTCAGATCACCCTCCGACTCCAAAGGTGTGATGCAGAAGCAACAGATCTTCACTTCGAGGTTCCTGACAGGGTCTCAAGTGTCGTGACATGGCTGCGGTGAGGACCTCTCACCCTGAGTACTCATCAGAGTCTTGGGGAGAGCATCAGGGAGCCAGCACCCGGAAAGCTGCAGGCCACCAGCAACAATGTACAGGAACTATACATCTTAGAGGGCGTGTCACTCAATGCGTATTTGCTCAAAGTGTAACTAGGAAAACAGAACAGAGGTGATTTAATTACTGGGAACTGGCTACACTGGGCAAAGGCCGCAGAGCCAAGTAGAGAGAAGGTAAGGAAGGACAGAGAGTATCAAAAGAAGACAACACTGGTCCCTAGACCTTCTGGACAGTAGGAGGAGATAGTATTACTCAGAATCCAAGGAAGGGGGTCCTGGGGAGGCTGGAACCAGTGAGGGGCCTGTCTGGACTGGAGCCATGGAGGAGATGCAGCTGTCATGAAGGATGTTGCCCTAGGCAGAAAGGAATGTTTCTCTGAACATTCTTATTCCACACATTCAGGCACTCCATGCACACCCCAGCAGATCAAGAAACACTCGAGAGGGCAGACAGGTGCTTAGCTCCCCACAGGGTCTAATGATGGTGGTGGCTGACACAGACACACTCCCGCTTCTGCCCCTGCCATAGTTTGAATGCCAGGGAAACACCTCTGTATCCCTCACAGGAACACCAACTCCCTTTGTTGGGGCTCTGCCGTCCTAGACAATAACCCCTTAAATCCCAGCCCCCCAAATGCATTAATCAACACATGAGTTTAAGGGGACACAAGCCTCCGGTCTATCACCCTCCCCAGGGCTTGCAGGGCTGCTAAGCTCTGTGAATTCAGAGGTGGCAGGGTGGGGGTCAGGGGAGCAGGAATTGTGCCAGCCTCACCCACCACATGAGATCAGAGGTGAGAGTCTGCAACCTGGAAGAAGGCTCAACTCCGTTGTGTCTCCGTCTCAGACTTCAGCCCCCAAGATGTGTGAACTGAAGTTCTGTGGCTGATAAGCCACTGGTGTTTGCAATTTTTATATAACAGTTCAAACAGATGAAGACAAGAGGTATTAAAGTAAGTTGATTATGTTGCTTTATAAAGCAAGATACGAAAAGTAAATTTACAGGGGACGTAGGCTTTGAAATTATTGAAATTATAATACAGCACGCTCTCCCTTGTCTGTTTAGGGAGAAAATTAAGGAAAGACGTTTTGTACCCAGACAATCGTATTTTATATAAAATTAATGTTTTGAAATGAGAAAGCTCTAGAAGTGGTACTGGTTATCTTTTGAATTTATGGATATTTTTGCCGGCATGTAAGTCACATTAAAATTAATGGGAGCCAGGCATGTGTATTGAGGGGGAAGGAATGGAACCCTCGCTGAGCTTTTGTTGAGGGCTGCATTTGTGCTGAGAAATGGAATTGTAGGCATGATGTATAATCAAGCATGAATTAATGGCACGGCAGAGTCGGGGGGCTGTGATAAAGGCCCGTGTTGTCTTTCACAACCCATGTGCCACTTTACTCAGGATCCTAAAATTAGGCACTTAAATCAGATATCTTGTGCTTGGTTTGGTTTGGGGAGGGGCAAGGGGTAAGGGGCAGTGGGACAGACTGTTCCTTTGAGTGCTGCTCCTGTAGAATCTATCTGAACCATTCTGATATTGGGGAGGCTGGAGGGAGGGGAGGTGTCATGAGGAGATAACTGAAAGCCTGTTCGTGAGGCGGAGTCATCCGATAATGACACCAGCTTCATCTGGGGAAAAAAAAAAAAAGACAGAAAAAAAAAAGCTGGTTTGCCTAGACAAAATGACATGAAATTACACGTATTTTTCTAGAGCTTCCTGGTAGTAGCATTAGAGGGATAGATGTTTGTTTCTCAGAAAGCAACTGATTTGGAAACATGGCTTATAACTAGCATATTGCTGTAGCAATAAACAAGTGTCAGGAAACATCTTGTCACTCTTAGGATGGGCCACCACTGAGCAGCTCATTTAGGGTTATGGCACGTTTTCCTCCACTTTGCAGATGGGGAGTGGCTCTATACACCTTACTTTCAGATTATCAGCTGAGTCTGTTCTACGCTGGTGAAGGCAGTGCAGAAATGCCTGTTGGTAGAACACTTGTCTTTCCTCTGACAGAGCGGGGAGGGTGCTAGCCCATGCAGAGGTATGCTTCACGTGAGAAAGGAAGTGCGCTCCTGAATGGGGAGAAGGAAGTTGAGTCATCTTCCTACTGGCTTACATCATCTTGTCAAAGAAGCTTGTCTCCCCTCCAGACTGAACCTTAATTAATGGCCAACGACTTGACTTCCAGTTTCTCTCTAGTCCTTTACTCTTTTTGAAGTGTTTTGCCTGTTAATCTTGCTAATTGTTTTTAAAATTTTATTTCAATTTATTTACTTTATATTCCAAGGGTTCCCCCTCCCTCCTCTCCTCCCAGTCCCCCCTTTCCTTACCTTCCTCCTTCTCCTGGCCCTTTCCCCAAGGAAAGGGGAGCTCCCCTTCCCCCGTATCAACCCTTCCCGGCACATGACTTGATCTTGGTAACCTTAAAAAACAGAAAAAAACAATACTCAGGAAGTCTCACAATTCAGACCACTTTCATTCATACAAATGACTTCCTTTTTTTTGTAAACAACGTACACATTTCTTTTACTGAGAGAAAAAAGACGTGCAATGACTATGTATCAGATGAAACATGTTATGTTTGGCTGGCTGTGACTGAGTTGTCATTGGCAACTACTGGATCCCAAGAGAACAAAATGAAGTCACAGACATCCATCCTCATCACTTTGAAGCTGCTGGGACGGTTCACTACTATAAAATGTTCAGAATTCTTCTCAAAGGAAGAAATAGTGAGGGGACGACAGGGCGCATACGACCACTCTTCTGCTGCTATCTACCAAAGTGGTCGTGGGCTCAAAGCGCTTGTCCGAAAGCCAAGGTTGCGTTCTCTGCCATCAGCATGTACGTTGATTTTTCTCACCAGTTTTTCATTGCTCCCTAACATTTTCCTACCAAACAACCCACTTTGTAACAGGTTAACAGAGTCATAGGAAGCCAGATTTGAATCCTACCTCTGATATGTCACAAGCTGTTACACAGGTTAGAAATGATATGTTCTAGATACCTAACACAGCACATACACATGAACTAATGCACACAAACGACAGTTATCATTACACTCTTCCTCTTCATAGCCAGCAGCAGCAGCAGCAGTTAGTTCCTGATAATCTCTTTCTTGCCGGTAGATCTGGAGACCCGCAGCAGCAGAGCCTGGCAGAGGATCCGGTACAGCAGATGCTCAATGATTACTTATCGACGGGTCCAGAGGTAAAACGTAGCATATAAATTACACATCTGTGAGCTTGAGATTTCGAAAGCACTACCAAGCCTATGAATGCTAAATGACTCAGGGTTCCTGGCTCTTAAACAGTGGTCCACAGATCCTTCATCTCTGAGCATCGGCCTCATGAACATTTCTGGGAGTGTGCAGGATTCAGTGACAGCTACACAGGCAGACGGGCCCAGGGGGCTCCTGCATATCATCATTCAGCTGGGTCCACAGCAGCGGTTAGTGCCAAAGGGACTCGGGAGTGCCTCTCTCCACCCGGCGCTGCGTCACTTAGAGGGCCTCCATACAGTTTGGGAACTGTCTTAGTTACTTATCTATTGCTATGACCAAACACCATAACCAAGACAATTTATAGAAGAAAATATTTCATTTGGGTCTCATGGTTCCAGAGGGCAGTAAAGTCTGTGACTGTCATGGTGGGGAGCATGGCACCAGGTAGGCAGGCATGGCACTGGAACCGTCGCTAAGAGCTTACAAGTTGAGACACGCAACATGGCAGAGAGACAGGATTCATTGGGAATGGCAGGGCTTTGGAGCCCGCAAAGCCCACCTCCAGTGACACACAGCCTCTAACAATGCCATACCTCCAAATTCTTCCCAGTTTCACCAAGTAGGCACCACGCAATTGAATATATGAGCTGATGAGAGCCATTGTCATCCAAACTACCACAGGAACCGAGGTCACAGACACTAGTGTGAGGCTCCAGCATTAACAACTTCGTGTCACATTTGACACCATCTGCCGTTTTTAGACAAGGCCCTGGGCATCCTGCCTGCTCCTCCCTGACGAATGAGTCTCCAGGAAGCAGCCTAGCCACTCCTGAAGGCAGATGTGGCACAGTGCAGTTTCTGTGGCTCCCTCAGCACAAAAGGGCGTACCTGAACTTCAGTGGTGCACTTTATCCGAATGTTAGTTGGAAATCAGTATGCTACCTTCCTGGGGATCTTGACAAGCCTAGACATGACACATTCTGTCCTGTCCATATGAATAGGCTGTCTAATAAGAAACCTGAAGTTTCTTTCCAGGAGGCTGTATGAGTGGGCAGGAACTCACAAATCCAAAGCACATCTATTCACACCAGTTTTTCACTGGACTCCCCTGAGCATCAGATCACTGTGCTTCAGAGGCATGCCTAGAAAAGTTTGTAAGCCAGGCAGAAACAGCCCCTGTGAATGCCTCCCAACGGGGCCACAGGGCCAGGAACTGGGAGGCAGGAGGCAGGAGCCAGGAGCCAGGAGGCAGCCCCAGTGTCCCAGGGGACAAGAGGGGAAATCGGGCTCAGGGTTAGATGGAGAGAGTGTAAAAGCCAGCATTACAGCAGCAGATGGACCCACAAATGACTACTAAGCATTCTGCAGTTGTCAAGTTCCTGGGCCCTGAATAATAATGCAAGGGACTTCCAAAGGGTAATGACTAATGGCCCCCTCAATTTCCTGCTGATGCTAGCAGTTTTGTGTCATTTTGTTTTTATGTTAATTTATGCACAAAGGATTAGAATGTAGCTTTATGTGGTCATTTAATTTAATTGAAGTGTGTGGAACTTCCTGGGCCCAGTTTTGCGTTCTCCTTATAGATCTCGGTGGTTCTTTATCTTTAGCATTTAATCCCCATCCCCACCCCCCACCACATTCCTAATGGCAATAATAATACATTTACACTAGCATCACACTCAGCTCCAAGGAGCTCCAGGCACGTCATGGCCCATTACTTGCCAAAAGCCCTGCAAGGCAAATGCCAGGGAGGATTTGAAGCGCTTTCCTTAGGTTGAACACACATAAAAAAGGTGCAGCCCTTATCACAGAGATAAGTTCGCAGCCATTTAAATTACTTCTGAGTGCAGGGGGAAGCTTTGCTTATGCATGAGGCTTCCGCTCTGCTCCTTGTTCTTCATCGCTCAGAAACATGTGACCTTTAAGGCTGACAGCGGCACGTGACTTGTTAGGGAGCCCTCCTCCACTGCCCACCCCCTCTTCTAGAGGAATGTAGCCTTGGGTTGGTGTCACCCTGCCTGGAACAGCGGTCAAAGGGCAAGGGGGAGCACCATAGGAGAAGTGGAGGGAGAGAAAACAGGGGCAGTGAACTCACCCTTGAGAAAGCTGCAGTCGGGAACTTTCCGTGGTCAACACAGACGGGCCTCAGACACCCTTCTTTCTTTTAAAAATGATTATTGTATTACACTGGGTCACATAATATCATTTTCATGCATATATATATATATATATATATATATATATATATATATATGTATGTATATGTGGACTTTGAGCACATCCCACTCCTGAATACTCTCCTCCTTCCTGCCCCTCCCCCTCCCCATCAGTTCTCTTTGTTCCCACACACAGTTTCATTTCGATTTTCATGTCATCTCCACGTATATGATCTGCTTTGGTATATGCAACTTCTCCCCCTACCCCTTGTACCTACATTCTTTCTCTTTCTGTGCAAAATCTAAAACCCACAAATGAGCCAAAGCATAATATCTGTCTTTTTGAGACTGACTTAATTCACTTAACACCACTGTCTCTGGCTGAGTCCATTTTTCTTTCATTGCAAGTGACGGAACTCTATTCTTTGTATCTGTTACATTTTTTTTATCCATTCCTCTGTTGATGGACACTGTCGAAGCAGGAAGGTAGATATGAGTCCCGGATATGACAAAAGTTGTATTTTTATTAGGTGGACGGTGGCACAGGAGGTTCACAATCTAAGCTCAGCAGCAGTCTCTGGTTTGAGGGTCAGGATCCTGGGGAGACTATCCAGCTGCAGGGTAATCTCTCTCCAGATGTGCAGAGCAGAGCATTGCTCTTGGTCTCTGCTTCTGTGCTATCTAGTGGGCGTCATAAGGTTCTCGGACTGTGCCTGGTTATCTTGAGTGAGTGACATCACTGAGTTCTGGTTATCAGGCCCAGCCTTGGGTGTAGTAACGATCCTGATTAGGCTATTTTTACACGCCTGTAAGGCATTTTGTGCTCAGTACAGGCACCTAGGTTGCTTCCATAACTCAGCTACTGTTAAAAGCAGTCCTCTTGGTTTTCTGAAGGGCAAAGAGATGGAAGAACAGTCTGTGTCTCTGCGCAGCGGAGGAGGACGCTTGCCTCTGCCTGAAGTTAGATGCCACCGAGAAAGAAAAGGCAAACCTAGAGGTGGCCTTGTCGCACATGCCGTTCCTTGAAGGACCATAAGCCAGCCAGGGTTTCTTCCTTCCTCGAGCATCACACAAACACATCTAGGCAGGTTCTTGGATGCTCACGAGATTCTGCACCAATAGTCTGGAATACTCTGTAGCAGGAAAGGCACGGGAGAAAAGGACCCAGGGCAACAGCCGGCACCTGGACTCCAGCGCCACAGCTGCGGGGCTGCAGTGTCACCTGCAATGTCAACCCCCACTTGTACTCTGTGGCTCAGTTCTGGTGCTGAGCGTCCAGAGGGACTTGATGCACACCCCACAACTTAGTCCCCCGCAAGACTTCAGGCACAAGCTACAAGGAGGGCTCCCATCATCCTCATAGCTGACTCACAAACGGCACCTCTGAGGGCTTTTCAAGACCTCCTTTGGTTCAGCGACTTAATAAAGTGACTGATAGAACTCACAGGAAGGGCTCCAGTTAAAATTCTGACACATTATAAAAGCTACAGATGGGTCCAGGCAAACAGAAAGACATAGGAGTCCAGGTTGGGGAGGGTCCAGAACAGTCCAGTCACTTCTTTTGAACTCTGACTCAGAAGTCTTGTGTGCTAACCCATTATAAAGAATTTCATTCCTGGTCATTATGGGCCTTTTCACGCCTCATCCTAGTAGTCATGACAACAAAACACCCAAGAATAAAAACACGTGAGTCCGTTTCTACTTCTGCTTTGTGCTGTCCTCTCCTCCGGGACGCGTCACCCTACTGGCAAATCAGCGAGTTCACCAGCCAGGCTTGAGGGTCCTCTAGAATTCATATTGGTACTGCATCAAAATCAGTTAAGCCACTGCCACAAGCAGTAACTCAGTCCCCTCTCCTGTTATGGCCCCACCCCCCACATTGGGCTGGGTCAATGTTCAACCCTCTAGTCACATGGTTATTCTTTTCAGTGACCAGCAGTCATCCTGAAACCTCCTCAAAGTATATGCTCAGGAACAAGTGAGAGGCCTCAGCAATAACCAAAGCTCTGTCACTCAGAATGGACCAAGTTGCAGCGGTTCTGCAAGTTCTGGGCCCAAAATCTGAGATTAAACTGGACAAGTTCTTCATTGTACAGTAAGAGACTCCTAGAGCAGGAAACAGGAACTGCCACTTTCTCGTCCCACAGTGACTGTGGGGAGAAGGGGTGTAGAGAAAGAACCTCAAAGCACGTTTCAGAATCCCTTTCAAGGACCAGGATGATATGCAGCTCTAGCAGTGTTTAATTTTAGTCTGTATCTGCCATCTCATCGTATGTCATCGTTAGCCAGGCACACGCCTTCAGTCCCAACACTCAGAAGGCAGAGGCAGGCAGATTTCTATGAGTTCCAGGCCAGCCTGGCCTAGAGAGCTAGTTCCAGGACAGCCAGGGCTACAGAGAGAAACCCTGTCTCCAAGGGGTGGGGGGAAGTCTTTAATTCACTCCACATTAGCAAAACACCACCCGCTTCTCCTTTCACTTAGCTCAGTGTGTGTGCTATTGTTTGAATTGTGTTGCTGAAGTTTTCATCAAGTGACACTGAGTGGCCTCTCTGAGGAGCATAAGGTCAGGGCACCAGATAATGAATGTAGGGATTTGAAGTGTCTGTGTGGTACAAGGAAAGGCTTGACTTCCTGCTACAATTGGGTCTGCAAGAACTGTCCAGTCACTTCTTTTGAACTCTGACTCAGAAGTCTTGTGTGCTAACCCATTATAAAGAATTTCATTGCTGGTCATTATGGGCCTTTTCACGCTTCCTCCTGGTAGTCATAACAACAAAGCATCTGAGAATAAAGACACGTGAGCCCATTTCTGCTTCTGTTCTGCACTAGCTCTCAATGACAACTCCACCAGAAGACATCGACAAACTTTATATCTCAGGGTTTTATTGAGGATTGGAAAGCTCTAGGAGAGACTGTTGTGTACTAGCATAAGGACTATAATAAAAAAAATACTGATGATAGCAAGAGCTGGTGAGGACCCCCAGTCACCAGAGCTACCCTCCTTGGCCGGGGACTGGGCAAAGTGATAGAGCCACTTTCTCAAAAGCCATGTGACCGTCCTGTGTAAAGTTAGGCATGCTCCTTCCCTCCAACCCAGAAATCTCACACCTGGATAAGAAACCTTACATAAAACTACAGAAAAGAAATGGAAAAGAAATCTTACGCACATACACGATTTCTGCATATGAGTGTTTGTAATAGCTTTATTTGTGACTGTCAAATGCTGGATGTAACCTAAGTGTTCTTCAACACTTGAGGGATGGACGGAAGGAGGTACCTCTGTACCAGGGAGCAGGGTACAGTTGTGTGCTGAACACGTGTTGAAGGAGAGGTTCCTGATCATGGGGAGGCTTGCTGTACAAGTCATTGGATAGCCTCAAAAAGACAAAGTTAGTGCTGGAGAACAAATCAATAACTTCGGGGGTGGTGAGAAATGAAGAAACTTTGGATGGTGATGGAATTTTTTAATATCATGAAAATGTGAATATTTCGGTGTTGATTTTTTTTTTAGAAACTCTACAAAGTATATTACTGCATAATCATAAAAATTAAAATGAAGGGACTGGGGGGTAGCGAGGGCAGTAAAGCACACACACGTGAAGACCTGAGCATGATCCCAGAGCGTCTACGTAACTGGCTGGACTCCAGCCCTGGGGAGGCCAAGACACATGTGGATCCTTGGAGCTTGCTGGCCAGCCTGATTTCACCAGGGAGCTCCAGGTTAACCAGGGAGAGAAAACAACACACACACACACACACACACACACACACACACACACACACATTTACCCACAAGAACTCACACACAATTAAAGTTAAAGCACTCGCTCTTTTGATAACATGCTGGTGCCCAAAGTCCCGCCCATTCTAGCCCCCCAGCTGTGTGGCCCAAGCTCTGTAGGCAGAGTCGGTCTCCTCTTAAAGAGCCTGTGCCCTCCCTGAGAGGCACAAACCTGGACCCTATCTGGCCTTGTGAACTCCACTCCTTTAACTTCTCCTTTCTATTCTCTTCTCTGTCAGAGGACATGCTTGCTTAGGATTCTCAAGACTTTTGAAAAGCCAGAGAGGGGGTATTTCAAGCATTGTCTGCTCTCCAAATTCCTGATGGAAAGTGGATGTCATTAGTCCCAGGACTCGGAGGCAGAGACAGGCAGATCTCTTTGAGTTTGAGGCCAGCCTGGTCTACATAGAGCACCAGGCTGACAAGAGCTCCATGAAGAAACCCTGCCTCAAACAAACAAACAAAACCAACTACTGATGCAAGTAGCTAAGGCCTCAGCCCTTCTGGGAAAGGGGAGCAGGGAGAGAGGAAACCCAGATAGCACTTGTTCTTGATATATTTCCTTTAGGAAGCAGAACAAAACCCAGGTTAATACCTCTCTACCTTATCCTGCTGCACGAACGACAAGGAGAACGTTTTGCACAGGACAACACCGTTCTGCTTACTAAGATCAACAAAAGCTTGAAGTAGGAAGATGATTTGTGAAAAACATTGCACAAACTTACAAGTATGTACATGAGTTCGAATTAACAGGCACCAAGAGGCAGCCAGAGGGGATGAAGCAAGAACAAATGGCCTAAGAGGTCCTGTGTGAAGACTGTGTAAAGTTGGAAGCCTGTTTGATGGAAAATAAATGGCGTGAGGAGGGTTCTCGGCCTCCTGAAAGCCAGTGCTATATCCGTATCACGGGCCTGTGGGAGCAAGGGAGCTGGCAAGGACCAGAACGTGCCACCTTAATTAGTTTCTACTGCTGTGAGGAGACACTATGAGCATGACAACTCTCACAAACAAAGCCATTTAATTGGGGCTGGTTCAGAGGTGTAGTCCATGATAGTCATGCATAATCAGAAAGCATGGTGGCATGCAGGCAGGCATGGTGCCGGAGAAGTGGCTGAGAGTTCTGCATCTGGACCCACAAGCAGCAGGAACAGAATCACCATACCGAACCTGGCTTGAGTATGTGAGACTTCAAAACAAGCCCTCCACAGTGACACACTTTCTCCAGCAAAGCCACGCCTACTCCCTATGGGCTAAGCATTTAAACAAGAGTCCAGGAGGGTTATTCCTCTTCAAACCACTACACTGGTCAAAGACTGAGCATTCACCTGATGAAAAAGAAGCTAGAGACCAAGAGGCAAACTGGCTAGGTCTGCAAGTCACACCCACACCGAGTTTAGGTGAAGTTCGCATTCTGCTTTACAAGGCACAAGTCCTTCGATGTTAAAATACATTATTTAATAGAAAACTTAAAAAATGTAGAACCACTTTAGGAAGATTACATATATTCCATTTGAATTAGAATAATTAAGCATTAAATATAGCCCTGAACTTTCTGAAAATGCAAGGAGAAAAGAGAATTTTCATTGAACCATTAACCTCCTAATTATTCCACAAAAGGGAACCTTGAAGTCATTTTATATAGGCAAGCTTTGTACTAGAAATAAATGCTACTGGTTCCTCTTCAAGGAGGCCTCGCGGGAACATGGCGGACGGTGTTGTCAGTCTCAGTTTTTCAAAGTGTGCAAAGGTGCTCTTCAAATGAACATCCCACATCTGTTCTCTAAAAAGGCTCCTGTGGGGAACAAGGATAGCAGGATCCAGACTGTCATTTTACAATTTTATGAGCACCGATGTAATAGAATGCAGCGCAAAACAAGGAACGTCAACATTCAATGGCCACTGACGTGAGATTTTCAAGCTCTTCTCAAACACACACTAAGCACGTTCAGGGTAGCTCTCTGAGTAGCTCTAGACCAACTCAGTCCTTCCCTCTGTCTTACTGGCATTTCTCAAGAACAACTGAAGCAAGTGCTAAGAACACAGCATCTAGAAACACAGAGGGGTCCTACGTGGTTTTGGCACAGGGGAGCCTTGTGGCCTCTTAGCCAGATTCCTCAGCTGAGATGTGAGTGAGGCATGCACAGACACAATTCCCTGCTCCCTGCACAGCTTTCTTGAGCCTCCAGGAATCTGCTCACCATGAATCCTGGGCTTCATGTCTCTCACCGCCAGCCTGCAATAGAGTCCCTTTGTTTATTAAAAATGGGTCCAGGAAATGCATTCTTCAAATACGTGAGTGTCTCAAAAGGCAAAGAAATTCTGCAAAGTGTTCTGAATTGAGAGATGCGACAACCAAAGGCAGCACCTTACGCTAGTCTAGGTCTTACCCAGAAATGAGAAATGTGCCGCATGAAGGGCCTTCTGGGACAGCTGAATTTGGAGATAGAAGAGTTTGAGGTATAATAGCAATGCAGTTTTACATAAGAAAATATTCCCTACTCTTAAGAAATGCTGAAATATTTAAGGATTAAAGGGTCAGAGTGTACATTACTACTTATCTTTACTTTTTCTTATAAAAAATATTCATTGAGAAAGACGCAGAAAGGATATAAATAACAATGCAAATGCGGTAAAATAATGAGTGGATCTGAACATTGTGTAAAGCTCCTCATTTTCTTCTTATTTTCTGTCACGGTTACTTTCCGTTGCTGTGATAAAATGCCATGACCAAGGCGACTCATTAAAGAAAGCATTTAATGGTTCTAATGCAATCAGAGAGTTAGAGTCCAGGATGTCAGAGAACAACTGAGAACTTGCATCTTGATTGACAGCCATGAAGCACACAGAGAGAGGCACTCTGGGAATGAAGGGGTCTTTTGAACTCTCAAAGCCCACCCCCTCTGAGAAAGCCACACCTCCTAATCCTTCCACCAATTGGGGACCAAGTTTTCAAATATATGAGTGTGCGTGGTGGGGGGGGGGCGTATTTTCATTTAAACCATCACGTCTTCCATTTTTTTCCCATAAATTTGGTATTATTTCCAACAGAAACGTTCGGTAAAGAGTATTATTTTAGGGCCAGCAAGACGGCTCAGCGGGTAAGGACACTTGCTGTCTAGCCTGGCAACCTGAGTTCAGTCTCAGGGACCGTTTATGCATGACGGTACGAGGCTCAGTGTACAGTTGTCTTCAGTGCTGTCAGTCACATACAGGACTCCAAGATGTGTTAGCAAACATAGGCTCCCGGTCCCCCTGCTGAACCAGCCACCCCTTCAGCCTGAACTCCCACACGGTGACGGAAGATAACCTACTCCGCCCAGCTGCTTACACACATGCTGTGTGGCACACGCACACCCCTTTCTCTCCGTCACAAAACGAAGACACAAACAATAAATAAGAGTCAAACTATTATTTTAAAAACGGAACTCTAACTCTGGAAAAGGTTGAAAGCTATAAGCTCCAAGGCACAAGGGGTTTAATGCTGCCAGTGGAACCTGCTTTAGACTAGATCGCGGCAGCAACATGGCCAAGTCCTGAAGACTGCACTGACAGTGTTCACTGTCGATTAGAAGCCTCGCCACATTATTTAGCTACCAGTTGGGTAGCACTCAGCCATTGAAAACTGAAGCCTTTCATTCATAGAGCGTCCCAGCTTTTCAAGGAGGTATGTCTCTGGAATCCCTAGGGATAAGTGGCCTCAGTCACAGATTCCAGGAAGAAAAAAAAAAAAGAACTAAAATTTTGCATTTTAAAGAAAAATCTAAGTTGCTTGTTAAGTGTAGATTAACAAATGAAATCAGTCTTCCGTGTTCTTTCCCAGAATAATAGCTCCATGCTGGTTCTTGCCATACTGATTGATCTTCACACAATCAATCCTGTTGGGCAAAGAATATTAATAAGAGGGTCATGAAAGTGAGCCAGAAGTTTGAAACTTGGATGAATTGGGACGGACATCAGGAGAGCATCAAACTTCAATCAAGCCAGGGATCCTTCAAGTTGGGGTGTTAGTTTCTTCTGTAGCCTGCCACTGGACATCTGGCTTTTCATTCTTCAGTGCTGTCTACCTGGGCTCCTAAGCACCAACAGGATCTCTGAATCAGATTAAGAAGCATCAAGCTGATGTCCGCAGTGACACCCTTACACTGTAGCAGCTCGGCCAACTGTGACTTGTCTTTCACACCTTCAGATTCATAAATCCTGTCCGAAGCTAAATCTGGATCTCCCTGAAGGAGAAGTGGGTGAGGGAAAGGAGGAGAGCCTGTATTGTGTTACTCCCTGAGAGTTTGCTTTCATTAATCTTTGCTCCGAAGGTGCCTTTGAATGGTTCTTGGTGCAAAGAATGACGTTCATGCACAATCTCTCCTGCCAAACATTTTACTCACCCTAAAGTCTGCCGACAGTTTGGAAGCAGTGTCTTTTGCTATTGTGTTTTCCAATTGGCTTTCTATTGTCACTTCAAAAAGAGTGTGAAAGCACCTGATTTATGAGAGTCTTGCTTAAGAAGTGTCATTTCCATTGCCTTTCTAGACACCACCTCTAATAAGCAGAGGAGGGTAGTTTGGCTTGCACTTGCTTGGGGGAGCTTTAGGTGTCATTTGTACATTGGCTGGAGCTCTGACTCATTAGAATTCTCCTCAATGCCGCCTCAGAAACACCTGGAAGACTACACAAGCAACACTCCTGTTTGTGTGACCTCCCAGCTAAGGTAGCCGCTGTGTGCCCGTGAACACAGTCTCAGTGCAGACGCCTGGCTCTTTTCCTCCCCTGTGCTGTCACAGCATATGACAAGCGGAATTTCAATGACTCAGGAGCCATACCCCAGTTAATAATTGGGCCAGTTTTTCAAAGGTGCTTCAAACTTATTTTGTTAAGTCCCTGCCTGAATTTTGTTCACGCCGAACATGATATAGTTTCTCCAGTAACCTCATGTATGGCTGCAGCTTGAATGTCAGCAGCCAAGAACTGACAATCTGCTGAGAGGAGGCTTAACTTAATATGGAGAAGACTCTGAGAAGACAATTGATGCCAAGAAATCCGGAAGGTCATTATGTGGACAATCTCCCGCACAGCAACTTTTGAACCTTTTTAATGAGTAAGGAGGAACATTTATGCATAACGGTCTGGAGCTCATTGTACACTTGCCTTCAGAGCTGTCAGTCACCTACAGGACTCTAAGATGAGCTTTGCAAATGCAGCCTCATAATCCTCATGCTGAACCAGCAGTTTGGGAGTCTGACCCGGAGAGTTTCTCAGAGACTGTTTCTCACACTTTCTGTCATGTGTAGATCTACTGGTGTGGGTGAGTCCATTTTCTTACATCTAGGGTAGAAGCACACAGAGTATAGGGTTCCCAGACTCTTCTCACGTGGAAACAAGGGATGGGACATTGGGTGTACACAGTTCTCCTGCTGTGCTGGCCAATACTGGGCAGAGCCATATTCCCGTGTAGTTTCCCAGATCTGCTAGATACCTGAAAACAGAGAGGAATCTGAGGCAGGGATCCAAAGGATGGATTTATATCACTGAGATGGTCTTAGGACTAACTTCTGTTTCAGAAGTTTGATATGGAAGGTAGTGGATAAAATACAGATTTTAGTTTTTATTAATTTTATTAAATTATTGGGAGGAAGCCTTGCCAGGGCACACAAGTGTGTGTGGAGATCAGAAGACAACTTGGAGGAGCCAGTTCTACCCTTTTACCACAGTGGTCCTAACCCAGGTAATCAGATTTGGTTGCAGATTTGGTTACTCAGAGTTCAGCTTTTAATCCAAATGCATCGACTATAAAAAGTCATTCATGCGTGCTCGCTTCGGCAGCACATATACTAAAATTGGAACGATACAGAGAAGATTAGCATGGCCCCTGCACAAGGATGACATGCAAATTCGTAAAGCATTCCATATTTTTTTCAATGTCCTTAGTCATAAGGGAAATGCAAACCAAAACAACCCTGAGATTTCACCTTACACCCATCAGAATGGCTAAGATCAAAAACTTAGTGACAAGTGACAGCAAGTGACAACACATGCTGGAGAAAGGGGAACCCTTCTCCACTATTGGTGGGAATGTAAACTTGTACAACCACTCTGAAAGCAATCTGGCGCTTTCTCAGAAAACTAGGAATAGCGCTTCCTCAAGATCCAGATACACCACTCCTAGGCATATTCCCAAAAGAGGCTCAAGTACACAATAAGGACATTTGCTCAACCATGTTTTTAGCAGTCTTATTTGTAATAGCCAGAAGCTGGAAACAGCCCAGATGCCCCTCAGTGGAGGAATGGATACAGAAATTGTGGTATATCTACACAATGGAATATTACTCAGCAATAAAAAACAAGGAAATCATGAAATTTGCAAGTAAATTGTGGGATCTGGAAAAGATCATCCTGAGTGAGTTATCCCAGAAGCAGAAAGACTCACATGATATATACTTACTCATATAGACATATAATATAGGATAAACCTACTAAAATCTATACACCTAAAGAAACTAATCAAGAGGGAGGACTCTTGCTAAAATGCTCAATTCCTATCCAGAAAGGCAAAGAGGAAGGACATCAGAAGGAGAAAAGAGGGAGCAAGTCAGGAGCCTGACACAGAGGACCTCTGAAAGGCTGCCCTGCACACTATCAAAGCAGACACTGAGACTTATGGGCAAAGTGCAGGGAATCTTAGGAAAGAAGTTGGAAACAGTAAGATGTGGAGAGGACAGGAACTCCACAAAGAGAGCAACAGAACCAAAAAATATGAGCACAGGGGTCTTTCCTGAGACTGATACTCCAACCAAGGACTATGCATGGAGAATAACCTAAGACCCCTGCACAGATGTAGCCCATGGCAGTTCAGTATCCAAGTGGGTTCCATTGTAATAGGAACAGGGACTGTCTCTGACATGAACTGATTGGCCTGCTCTTTAATTACCTCCCCCTGAGGGGGAAGCAGCATTACCAGGCCACAGAAGAAGACAGTGCAGCCCCTCCTGATGAGACCTAATTGACTAGGATCAGAAGGAAGGAAAAGAAGACCTCCCCTATCAGGGGACTTGGGGAGGGGCATGAGTGCAGAAGGGGGAGGGAGGCTGGGATTGGGATGGGAGGAGAGAGGGGGCCATGGGGGGGGATACAAAGTGAATAAGTGTGATTAATAAAGAATTTTTTAAAAAGTCATTCATGATTTCCTTTTTCATTGCTGGGTAGTATTCCATTGTGTAAATGTACCACAATTTCTATATCCATTCCTCCACTGAGGGACATCTAGGTTGTTTCCAGATTATGGCTATTACAAATAGAGCTGCTATGAACATGTTTGAGCAAATTTCCTTGTTGTATAGTTGAGCATTTTTTTTGAGTATATACCTCGAAGTGGTATAGCTAGATCTTGAGGAAGCACTATTCCTGATTTTCTGGGAAAGCGCCAGATTGATTTCCAAAGTGGTTGTACAAGTTTACACTCCCACCAGCAATGGAGAAGGGTTCCCCTTTCTCCACAACCTCTCCAGAAGAAGCAGAAAAATACTCATGGTATATACTTACTTATAAGTGGATATTAGACATATAATATAAGATAAAGATACTAAAATCTGTATACCTAAAGAAGCTAAGCAAGAAGGAGGACCCTGGGTAAGATGCTCAATCCTCATTCAGAAAGGCAAATGGAATAGACATCAGAAAAGGAAGAAAACAGGGAACAGGACAGGAGCCTACTATAGAGGGCCTCTGAAAGACTCTACCCAGCAGGGTATCAAAGTTGATGCTGAGGCACATAGCCAAACTTTGGAAAGAGTGCAGGGAATCTTAAGAAAGAAGGGGGAGATAGAAAGATCTGGAGGGGCAGGAGCTCCACAAGGAGAGCAACAGAACCAAAAATGTGGGCCCAGGGGTCTTTTCTGAGACTGATCCTCCAACCAAGGAGCATTCATGGATAACATAGAACCTCTGCACAGATGCTGCCCATGGCTACTCAGTCTCCAAGTGGACTCCCAAGTAAGGGGAACAGGGACTGTCTCTGACATGAACTCAGTGGCTAGCTCTTTGATCACCACCCCCAGAGGGGGGTGCAGCCTTACCAGGCCAGAGAGGAAGGCAATGAAGTCAGTCTTGATGAGACCTGATAGGCTAGGGTCAGCTGGAAGGGGAGGAAGACCTCCCCTCTCAGTGGACTGAGGGAGGAGCAAGGGAGGAGAAGAGGGAGGGAGGGCAGGACTGAGAGGTCATGAGAGCGGGGCTACAGCTGGTATACAAAGTGAATAAACTGTAATAAATAAATAAAAATTAAAAAAAGAAGAGAAAAGCCATTCAGAGGTTTTCTGATTGTCCTGGTGTTGAGATAGCCCAGGAATCCTCAGCTTAAGATGACGACCTTGAACTTCTGATCCTCCTGACTTCTCCTTCTGAGTGCTGGGATTCCAGCAAGGTCCATCACACTTTATTTGCCCAGAGCTTGGGGCCGAACTCAGGGTACCTGTACATGCTAGGCAAGCTCTCTACTGAGGAGCTGTATCTGCAGCTACAGTTGCAGTGTGAACAGCAAAACACACGTGAGGATGTGTGTCCCCTGATTTTGTTCAGTGAATGATGAGGCCAATATGGAATCACCGTATTGTTCCCATGTGTGGAAGCCAAGTGAGCGGTTTTAATTTATCATAGTCATTATTTCAAGAAGGTAACACACACTTTCATGCGGAGTGGGATTACACCACATGAATGCATTGGAGGTGTTACATTTATAAATCTCTCATGTCTATCATATTTTGAGGGATGTTTTTGTAGTTCTACGTGTTCCTTTCTAGACATCTCGAGCATTTTTCACCAGCTCCTTTTGGAGTCTGGCAATACATGAGTTTCTACCAGCCGAACAGTTCATACTGTGTATACATATTAATGATGGACTGTGGGACGGACCTAGGGCAATGGGGCTCCAGAGAATCAATACTAAAGTCAAGGTTGACTCGAAATGATTTAGAAGTGCACAGCTCTTTCCTGTTTGTAACATTCCTTGTGTGTGTCGATCCCATGAGGGAATGAAAGAGCCAAACACGGCCACAGTGTCTGTCTGTCTAGTTGTAGTGTAACAAAAGATCTTTGGAGTCGTGAGAGAACCATGAAATCCTACACCTGTAGACAATAAGCGTAACACCACGACGAGGGAAATGTACCGAATTCCCTTCAGGAAGACCATACGTGATTGCTCAGTACTTTCTTGACTTACCTTGGGCCAATTCAGGAGTTCTCTTCTGTTCTCAGACAGTAATTCATAGAAAGAAGAGCTAATATTTGATCTGGAGATATAGCTCAGTGGCAGTGCTGTATGACTTCTGCATGGGCTACAGTTCAATAGCCTGCAACACACACACAGAGGCTAACAGTGAAAATTTACCATGAATAGGCACTGCTAACACTCAATAAAACTCAATTTCTATAGCATATATAAGTGTAAGTAGTGGAATCAAGATTTCGTAAGTGAGCAAACTGACTGCTGTCTCTAACTACAAGGAAGATATTTTATTTGCAATAAACGGAGGTTTACCTTGATAGGACTTCATGATTTTACCATAGTTGAGACCTGGAAAAGTTGAAACTCTGCCTCTCCACTCTGTGGAAAACAGAGCTTGAGGCTATCTGCACATGCCGCAGCCAATGCTACTTCTTGTCTTGGGATAAGGTCCGGGCCACTTGTTTTCTATTCTGAAAGGAAAATACTCCAGATTCTTTAAAAGATACACACAAGAAACCTGATCATTCATTCATTTCCACACCCTGCACATTTCCACCATGTCACAGACAGGGCTTGGGAAACTCAGCTAGAACCCCATTGCCAATGCAAATGATCTCTTGCCAGCACACCGCTTGCCTGACCTCATCAACTGTCACTCACTTCCTCTGCCTTGAGATTGTCATTCTTTAATCACACCTTGCTGCCCTTCCACCTGGCCTAAGGCTGGTTCCTTGACCCTTGGCTGACTCGACCTAGCTTGGACTATCTGCTCTCTTCTCTCTCTTCAGCTGTATTCTTTGGTGATGTCAGCCAAGCTGGAGGCTAAACACTAAAATGTCCAGCCTCAGGCTTAGACCTGTCCTTTCTATCCAGCCTGCTTTCCCATGTCTCACTGACAATAGTCTTCCCTAGCTAACACGTGGTGGCTGTTCTGGAAAATCTTGTGATCATTCTTTGTCTCACCCCTGAGAACCAATCTATCACAGTATCTTGACCCTGAAAAACATATTCTAAACATCTGTTGACTATTTTCAAAATACATCCACATATAACTGCATTTTACCATCTCTAATGCTGTCATCCTAGCCCCAAGCTCACCCAACTAGAAAATATTCTTCGAATCATCTCTATCTTCCCCTGCCCCACTGCAGTTTATACTGCACGTATCATGCAGGTTGATCTTTTGGAAAACTCCGATCTCATCTTATTCCATCCGTAGCCTTGCAGTGTCTTCCCATTTCAGTCGTAAGAAAGGTTCACATCTTTCTAGTAGTTTACAAATATCCACACAGTCTATGCTCCCTCAGAACTCAACTTCACCTTCCTCTCTTCACTTGCTCAGCCACAGTCACTCTGTAGGCGTCTGGCATATACCAGGCACATAGACCTTTCCATTAGGATCTTTGCAACTACTTTCTCCTTATCTTGAATAATTCTCTATCACGTGGTGTCAGGGCTCCCTGGCTTCTGTTGAGTTTTGCTCAATTGTTATTTGCTCAGTGTGACCTTCTGTTGCAGGTCCTTTTGTGGCATAACAAATGACCCAGCAAATGACCAGTGGTTAAAGGAATAACCACCATTATGCTGAAGGATCCAGCAGGTCAGAAATTCAAACAGTGCGCAGTAGATGGTTGAGGTGAGATGGTACCTAGGAAATGAAGGTATGTTATAGAAGCTGACCTCTCTTCGAGAGCATCTGTATATGTCCTCTTCATGTAGCTGCTTGAGATTCCTTATAGTATGCTGGCTGAGTTCCTAGAGCAAGTGTGGTGGTTTGAGCAAGAATGGTACCTATAGGCTTATATATTTTGGATATCTGAGCCCTAGTTAGTGGAAGTGTTTGGAAAGGATTAGGAAGTTAAAGGAAGTGTGTCACTGGAGATGGGCTTTGGCATTTCTTAGAATATAAATGGAACCATTTTGTGTAAGCCAAAAGCCATTTTATGTGACTTGAAATATTAAAACTTAAATATTATAAAATATTAAAGTTGCCTGAACTTGCCACCAGGCTGCTCTGATAAGAGAAGGCCACCTCACTGCTCCTGAACCTAGCCCCAAGGCAGGTCTTGATATGCTAATGAACTAACTCCAAGGTTGATATGCTGGTGAAGCCACCCAAAGCTGTGAATCCTGATAGTGCAAACCTAGCATCCAGGGAAATGATACAAAAATTAAAACGTTGGGAATGTTTTTTAGGATCTCACTGGGCTTTTCTGCCTAAACAACTGTTCCCCACCTGCGGAGATGTCTGTTTAGCCTTTAGTATTAGCATGACATTATAAGGAATATTTGTGTGAATAAACCAAACATCCTAACTGCTAAGTGACTTAAAAGCCATGGACCATGCTCTCCACAAAGTTTCAAAAGCCCATGCCATTCCTAGTTAACTCTCTCCCTCTACCCTCTCTCTCTTTCCCTCTGCCTCTCTCTCTCTCTCTCTCTCTGCCTTCTACCCATGAATAAGTATGCAAATCCTCAGCTACTGCTCCAGTACCATGCCTGCCTGTCTTCTGTCATGTTTCCAGCCATGATATTATGGACTCTAATTCTCTGGAACTGTGAGCCCTACTTGCTAGAAATCACCCATGTTACAGAACCAGGTGTCCCCCTGAAGCCTGTCTTCAGCGATTAAGCATCAGCCAAATGAGACACGTGTACCCTTTAAAAGGTCTCCACCCATCATGGCCAGCTCTCTTGCTCTCTTTTTGTTTCGCTCTGTCTCTCTCCTCCACTCTGTGTCACAGGAAGCCTTTGTATACCCCCCAAATCTTTTTCATGGTGTGATCTCTGCGGCATTCTTGGGCCCTGATCAATCAGTCTGCCAAGGTACTCTTCCACCACAGAAACCCTAAAACTGAAAAACTCTTCCTTCTATAAGTCATTGTGTCTCTTCACAGCAGTAGAAAGGTAACTGACACAGAAGTTGGTACCAGGGAGAGGGCTATTGCTGTGATAGACGCTGCACATGGAGGAATGTGGAGAACAAGGGGAGTGGTTGGAAACTGTAAGCAGGTCTTAATGGGCTGTCCTAGCAGGAGCTTGGAAGACAGCAGCGCTAAAAGCTAAGAACCATGTGGACTTCAGTTAGTAAAGGAGTTGTGGGGTCTTCCTCTGCAGTTAAGAAAAGCCATTGAGGCTCTTCTCTTGCTATAACAAAACACCATGATCAAGGTAACTTATAAAAGACAGGATTTAATTGCAGGCTTGCTTCAGAGTCAAAGTGTTGGTCCATGGCCATCATGGTTCAGGCAGAGAGAGAAAGAGAGAGAGAGATTGGGCCTTGAGTGGGCTTTTGAAACCTGAAACCACTATCAGTGACACACCTTCTCTAACAAGGCCACACCTCCTAATCCTTCCCAAACAGTTCCACTCCCTGGGGCCTATTCATATTCCAACATATGAACCTATGAGGGCCACTCTCATTCAATCCACCACAGTGGGCATGTGGCAGGTTTCATCAAGAGATCTTGTACCAAAGATCTTGTACAAAGAAGGTAAAGAGCAGGACACCCGGATGTCCTCCCTTGCGTGTACTGTCCTCTCTACATGTACACATACTAATCCAACACATACACAGACACACACACACACACACACACACACACTAAAGCTATATATGTGATTCACCCAAGGAAATCAAAGGTCTGCCTCATAACCATGATAAAAATAAATAGTTTTTCATTTCCTCTTAGGCATTATTCAAAAAAGTTATTGCTACTACCCCAGCAAGAATGTGTTCCAACCCTCTGTGACCCACCTGAGGCACTTATGCCATATAAAGTGGGACAGTGTGGGATCTTGATTGGACACATGAGGTTCAGCATTTAGCTGTTAACAGAACATCCCGTCATGACCATGCTTCCGTGACGGTCTACACAAATTGTTGTATTTTAACTATGAATTTCCTGATTCTGAATCAAGCCAGATGTGAGGCCATGTGTGTAAGGGAGAGACACTTGATCCATAGGCCTTCCATGACCTCTGTCCCTCCCTCCCCTTGATGAATTGTGCACGCAACCTCATAAGGCAATCTCATAATTAAATTGGATCTGTTTCAACCATGAATTTTTCAAAAGATCATAATCACCGTGGTTTTCATGTCCACTTAAGAAACAATATAGTCATGTGTGTCCACAAATGAGCCTCATGGAAGACTTCCCTTATCAGTCTTATTTTGTGACATGAACCAAATTGGACTTGTTTGTACTCGTTTCAGATGTAACGACTTAGCTTTTTGCTAAACATTACATAAAAAGAAGAATCATGTAACAAAATGAATTTTAAATAAGCAAATGCTGCTTTCTCTGTGGGCTACAAAGAGAACAGTATTGTGGGAGGGACAGAGAGCATTTGAGGCCTGCTGCATCGGTCTCCAAGCCTCAGTTTCCTTCGCTGTGAAGTGAGCACACTATAAGCTTCCTTGGCAACTAACTGGGAATCTATAAACGTGAATTCCTGTGCATGAACTTGACGTGATAATAATAGCCAACTCATAAAGGAGATGGAGTATGAAATTACTTTCAGATGTGAGTGCCTAGTGTTTAGCGAGCATTCCATACATTTTAACCCATTATTGTCGTCCACACAGAAAATTCGATTGGATTTGCTTTAACTAATTGTAGCTATTTTAAAAAAGTTATATTCTTATAGCATGACTGAACTGAATGTTCAGGTATTTCCCATATCCCCTTTTCTCTGCACATTTTAGCCAGGATACTGTCAATATCCCCCATCAGAATGGAAACTTGTATATTCTTCCATTTGGATAAACTTGTAATGATGCATCCACCCTTCTAGTGCTATAAAGAGTAGTTTCACTGTGGTAAAAATCTCCTGTGCCCCACCTATTCTTACTCACCTCCAACCCTGGAAAACACTTTTTTTTTTTTTTTTACTTTCTCCATATTTTACCATTTCTGTAAGGAATAAGTAGACGCTTCCTCCAATGTCATATTTATTCAATCTTCTTCTTGTGTGATTTATTATCTCTTTTCAGGGTTGAATACCATTCCATTATCTCGACAGATCTATTGAAGGACTGTATGGTGCCTCTTTTCTTTTTTTTTTTTAATAAACTTTATTACTTAAAAGAGAAATGTTGCAAATAAAGCATCACACACCCAATCTAACCAGACCCAAAATCTATACAGCTTAATCAACTTATATGCAGTTAGAATTGGTTGATTAATTAAAAAAAAAAAAAGGACTTATTCTAGCTGAGAAACTAAAGAACTACTTGTGTGATTTACGAAACAATAATAATGTTCTGTTTATCCTTAAAGGTGCTCTACCTTGAAACAAAGCCTGCTGTTTCTCTAATAAAGCTTAATTTATCTTGCTTAAAATGTTAATGTGAAAATACTCCTAAGAGAAATATCACTTTAGCATCGTTAGCTATTTACACTTCAGTGAGTGAGTTTTATGTCTTGTTCTGAGAAATTTCCCCAGAGGTGAAGGGAAACAACATGAGACTATTGGTGATGAGGAAGATGACGTCGCCAGCTCCATGTGATCAGCAGAGTTACAGCAAGCAGAAAGCTTTTATTCTGATATTTTCTGCAACTGTCTCCTCATGTCTCCCTGAGCTCTCGGCCTCTAAAGTTAGTACAGATAGAGGCAAAAGTCTTCTGCTGATGTTGGTCAGAGATGAGACTTTTGGTGAGGAGGGTGGTTTAAGCATTTTTCATTTGATGATTATTGTGATGTGGGGGCGGCATCCGTTTGTACATGTGGCATGTGGGCCAAGTTTCTGGGGGGAACCTCGATGCTGGTCCTGTCTTCCTGGACTCTCCTTACCTTGCCTCACCAAATCCACCCATCATCTCTCTCACAGGCTTTCTGACCAGGCCCAAGTCTGTCAATGGGTTTGCTTCAGGAAAAGACACTCGCGAAAACTGCATGGTGCCAGGAAGCAGAATGTCCACTGAGGAAGCAGGAGGAGGAGACACGTACTGTGCTGCAGGCAAGCACTCCTGGCAAACAGCTTCCGTTCTCTAGCCCACCTCCTCACTGGCATGTGAGGATTGAATCATATCGCTTGTAAGTGCTTAGCATCGGTGGTTACTCCCTGACACCCCTCCCAAACTATCCTTAGTCTCAAGGACTTCATGCCCACCTAGAAATATAAGTTTCTCTGGACAGGGACACTTGTGCCCCGCACACGTGTCTGCCGGTTCTCCTCTGTGTCCACACAGATGCTGTATTGGTTACTTTGTTTCTTTGCTGTGAGGAAGTACTAGACGAGAAGCAAGCCTGAGGAAATAGGTGTTTATTTTGTCTCGCTGTCCTCCAGGATGCTGTCCACCATGGCAGGAAGTCATAGTAAAAGAAGCTTGAAGTGGCGGGCCAAATCACCTCTACAGTCAGGAAGCATAAGGACATGAATGCTCCTGGTTGGCCAGCTTTATCCTTCTCCTTTAATTCAGAACTCCACCCATAGAATGTTGTGACCTACATTTAAGGTAGGTCTTGTCACCTCAAGATAACCCTTTCCAAACATTCCCAGTTCACTAGATAACCCCTAAGCACGGCCAGGTATATACCCTCTAGGTGATGCTAGAGCCAGTCAAGTTGACAATATTATCCATCTGTTGAGAAGCCATATCTTTATGACCCCAAACCTTCCTTCACTTTCTCCTGGGGCCATCCAGGTAGACAGCCCTGGGATCCTAAGCCTTACTCTAAGCAACATATCCAACTTCTCTGAGTCTTATCTTTTTCTTGGAAAAACCAGGGCATTAGGACCTATCTCACTGGGGTTTGTGTTAAGAATTAATTTAAATAATCTTTAACTCACTTAGCACAATGTCTGCCACATATTGGCAGTTTTCCTTTCCCGTTGACTTCACTGTTCTGGCCCTTTGAAATTCTAATTCTTCGCTCCACACATTAAAGAAAAGGACATTATTCAATGATACCGAAACTCGCTTCTTTTCTAGGTAGGCTCCCCCAGGCTCGTGTGAGTTCAGTATTTTATCTCTGAAGGTGGGAGGCTTTGACTAACCCGAAAAGGATGCTGAGTGTGTGCACGTCGGTGGGGAGATGGGTTCTCCAGGCAACTTAGGTTTCCTCTAAGAGGCCACTGCATTAGTCAAGCCTGGTGGTTGGCATGGCAAAGTCTCCACTGGATCCCCACCCACATGCCAAAAGACCAACTGCCTGAGCTCCCTTGGGAAGCAGGAGCAGCTGCTAGAGCTCTTGCCTGGGAACTGGTGGGTAGGGTAAAATGCTGGCATCAAGGGTTGTTTGTGCTAACTCCTCCCCCTCCAGCTGGCTGCAGTAGTCTGGATGTAGAACAAGTGGAAAGAAGATGAAAAGCCAGAAACAGCTGGCTGTATGTACGGATCTCATAGAAAAGGCTGCTTTGAGATTTGGATACCTGACCCCACCGAATCCTGAGAAGTCAGCCCAAAGTGGCCAGTCTGGGCCACAGTCGCTGCCTGTGGCTCACAGAAGGCACCTGGCCCACCTCATATCCTATCTAGAGCTTCCCCAGAACGGCTACTGCCTGGCTTCATCTCCCAAGTCTTCTCCCCACAGCAGCTTCTCATTTTCTCTGGAGCAGCCTCTACACCCTCATGCTTCCATCAGTGTAAGAGCCTCTTCATTCCTTTCCCATCTCGAAGATACTGACACAGACCCATGGAGCCGTCTCAGGCTCACTTCCCGTGTGGCTCACGTGTGGACCACGTGGTCTCTGCCGAGTAACTTCACAGCATCACACCTCATCGGGCTCAATCATGACTGACTGTTACAAGGCTTTCTCCTTCACTAGGGTAAGAATAAGGACCCCGCTTGATTTCCTCTTATCTCCAGCCCCAGCCTGATCACCATGGGGTAGCCAGGCACGTGCTGAAAGCCTCCTCCTCAGTGGGTTTTGATCCCAGCAGCAAGACGGTGATGTCTTCATTGCAAACTTGATAGAAACTTTATCGTCCACTTGGCATGTCTGTGAGGGTATTTTGAAAATGGTTTAACAAAAACAGGGGAGATACACCCTGAATGTGGGCATCCTGTGGGTCCCCAACTGAAGAGAAAAGAGAAGGGAAACTGAGAGCTAGCATCATCTCTCCATTTCCTGACCCGATGCCTCACACTCCCACCGCCGAGCCTTCCCCATCATGACGGAATGTACTAAGTCAACTCACCAGAGCTCATACTATCAAGGATCCACCAGCACTGACGTAGCTCGGGCTCTGCTCGAGGATTAGGAAAGGCAATATCTGGAGATGAGGCTCACTTTCCTCGCTTTCTCCCATTTTAAAGTTTATTTTCCTTCTATTGTGGTCACAGAATGTCTTCCTCAGCTGCCAAGGAGCCCTGCAAAGGACTTCTCCCCTCCTTTCTTATAACTGTAGTCCTACAGAAACAGCTAAAGGGAAAAAAATAGTGATCGCACATTGATTTACACAGAATTTTTGGTACCTAACAGACATTCGAGAAGATACCTGACAGGATTTTCTTTTTGAGAAAAATTCTAATATGTTAAACATTTCCTAGATTCCAAGTCCATTTTTGTGACCACTTCTAGAGGAATTTCATATCTAATTATAGGTGTTGGTGGGGACGGTATGCCTTGATGCTTAATTACTATGGGGTATATTAACTAACCTTGACAAAAGCACACTCCGTCTTCAATGAGCTTGTCCGGTCGGCATGGCTGACCGTTCTCCAAGGACAGTTGTGTGCTCACGCACAGGAAAATCTGGTAGGACTTTTGGTGAGAGTTATCGTAGACATCTTTTCCAAACCCTTTACGATACTCAGCCCCTGCTACACAATTACGATGGAAGACTTCATAAATACAAAGGCCACTTACCTAACATTATAGACTCAGTGTTGGGTGCTTGTAGAACATGTGGTAGTCAACGAGCTTTTGGATGCTATGGCAGCTGATCTCAATTGTCAACTTGATGCGATCTAGGGTCTACTGGGAGTCTGGTCTCTGGGCATGCCTGTGGTCATTGATTGGGTTAATTGTGGGAAGACCAGCCACACTAGGCGGCACCATTTCCTTGGGTGACAGCCTGGAGTGGCCTCTTTCCTCATTCCCCTTCATGAGTATCTATGCCTACCTCACAGCCTGGGGGCTTTCCCAGCCTGCACCATGCTCTCCTCAGTCTAGCACAGGCCTCCCTTGCGCCAAATCATTTACACTTCCAACATTTTGACGTGTGCTTCCCAGAGAACCAAAACAAACGCTAGCTATACACACTAGGTGACAGAAATGTAACTTGTCTTTAAGTAGCTATATTGGCTTAAAATGTAGGTTCATAATGTTTTGCCCACAATTTAAAATCTAAAACTCTCCAAAAAACAAAACAATATTTGATCTTACCTTACGTAGGCTATTTGTTTTCTATGGGTATTCCACTTATTCAAAACATCTTGTTACAAAAACATTGATGTGCCTGGCTGGGAGTATTTCTTTCCAAATTCTACTAAGAACAAAATGCAATCGATGGTATAGTCATTAAATTAACTCTTTAGTGTCTGCTAATACCGAGAATTACATACAAATATTTGACTCTGAAATTTTGGGATAAGTGACTGTATGCCTGAACTATAGAAAAGCTGAAGTCTGGAGCAGTTAGTCCCTGTGGGAAGTTCTGCTGAACTCTGTGCACCTGCGTGTTCTCTCACACTGAATCCGGGTGCTTTATCAATAGAGTGTGGCAGAAAGGACACTGTGCCAGTTCTGAGCATGTTTCTAGAAGCTTCCATTGCTATCATCCTTTCAGACAATCCAACCCACAAAGAACCCAAGCTACCCTGGTGGACACATGGAATACTGCATGTGTGTACTGCAGAAGTCCTTAAATTCTTTGAGAAAGAGAGGACTTCACATCGCAGGCTCTACCCTAAGTCATTTCTCCTGGTCATCCCTGCCCAGAATCCAGCATGCTCTGCAGGAAACTGTGGGTGTTGAGGTTCCTTCCATCTGGCTGTCAGTTCCCATAAGTGAACGGGGAAAAACACCAGGGTCGTAGCGCTGCAACTGGAGCCCAGTCAAGCCACAAACTGGACAAAATCATGAATCACTCTTGATTTAAGTCGCTAAACTTGGAGGTGTTTATTACACAGGAGAAGTGGTAGGATGTAACTACAATATCGCACTGTTTGCTTGTAGCACAGACGAGTGAGAGGTCTCGGAACGAGAACGGCAGTCCTCCGCTCCATGAGACGTAAAGCTGTAACAGCACAGATATGAAATAAGGCCGCTTCTGCTAACCAAATGCCCATTACATGCCTGCTCCAGAGCTTGCGTGTATAATGTCAGAGCAGCCCTGGGAAGAAAGCTTTTACTAACTCCATTATCCAGGCTAAGAGGGATCTGTAATTTGTCTGGAATTTTTCAGCTAGTCTGTGATAGACTTGAGATTTCACACATTGTAATTTCCTACAGGATTGAAGCTGTCCACCTACCAGATCTTTGAGCCTCTGTGGAAGATGTATTATCACGTTTCTACAGCCAATCTCCCAGGAATTGCACCCTAACTTCTCTTTGGAACTACTCACCTGACTCTCAATGCATGTGCTTTGAGTACCCTTGATTTCAACCCATCGCCACATGACTTTTCCCAGGATACGGTTTTAGGGAAGAGGGCAGTGACGGTAAGATACCTTAGGGGAAATGCCAGCATTGTACTTTAGACTTGACATGAACGAATGCACTTATCCAGCTCATCCGGGACTCTGTGGGATTTTCCTGGAAAGTCACTTCATTCTTTGCCTTCCCACTAAACTGCTTTCTGTCTAATACCATCCCCCAAACTGCTTTTTGTCCAATTATTTCCCAACCTCAAGACTCGTTTCATGTCTCTTCCAGATCTAGCTTGGACTAGTCCACTCCTATTCCCTCCCTCAAGGACCAGCGTTAGGGGCTTCTTCTTTGTGCCCTGTGGACACCATATATAATCTATAACAGCACTCACCACCATGCTGTGTTGCCCAGAGCACTGATTTGCTTGTCTTCTCTACCACTGGCAGGCAGAATATGCTAAGCCTTGTTCTACCCTCAACCGTGTGTAATCTTCAATCCGTAGATAATGGCGTCAGTGAAATGAAGGATGAGTGACTGAAGGACAGCAGGGATGACATGACCTTCTTCCCCAGGGTCGTTTCCTCCTGGGGTTAAACAGCAGCAAATAACTGATGAAAGCCTGAAATTCGGCTTTGGCTTTTCCAGGTCTGCCAAGTTGTTGATGGTTGGAATTGGCATGCAGGAAGTTGAAATATTGCTTACTAATGGGCTTGGAAGACAGTTAATTGCATTTCCTTCTCGACTGCAAGCTGAGGCACAAGAGCAGGAACAGGGTGGCTGGAGTGTGAGTTTTATTACAGTTACAATCAATCGGAGATCGTGACTGATTTGGTGGCGGTGTTGGACTTTCAATGCTCTCTCCCATCGGGGTACCCAAGACTGCAGAGCAGACTGCAGGGTAAGAGTTGCCCTCTCCCCCAGCTGCACAGCACAGAAGCAAGCAGCAAGGCAGTGACCACAACACTTTAAGAGTTTGGGTGCATACACCTGATGAAAAACTCACTGCAAACAAAATGGATCACTGCCATTCCTGTTATGTGGAAGAGAATAAAAAGGGGCCCAGAGCAGAGGCCTGACGAATTGTCCACAGGAAGCCACTACCTGGAAATGCAGAGCCGGGATAAAAATCCACCATGATATGACAAGACATAGAGAAACCTGCGGCTCCAGAACCCAGGGAACGTGTGGTATGTCCAGACTGAAGTGTGTGTGCTGTGCTGATCCTTACGGGGAGCAATCAAAATACTCAGAGAAGCTGCGGCCGTCCAGAGCCCAGGTGCCTGAAAACACTGATTAGGACCTCTAAGAGTGCGTGCCCATGCGGTAATAGTTCTGACACGTAGAATAACAAGCCTCTTTGCAAACAGATCCAGTGACATTTCTGCAACAGGAGCAATTACAGTGTTCTGCAGTTTACTTGGCTACACGGCAAGCTCTTATTTTAATGGAAAATGCTGAAATGTTATATTATGATGTTCAGACAGGAATAAATGAGGTCTTTAAGAGCATTGTTTGGAAAACTTGGGGGAAAGGACAGCCCTGTTTCACTTCCTACCTTCACTTAAAATACAGCATTCGTTGACATGTTTCCTACTTCAGACTCAACTTCCCTCTTAGGTTATAAATAGGGGGAAAAGGAGAATGTAATCAAAGATAATGGTTTTGAAGTCTGGGATTCAAGTGTGAGTGTGACCATGACAGCTAACTTCCTCGCTCTCAGTTCCCTTGTTCCATCTGTAAAATGGAATGTAAAAACCACACAGTACTATTATGATTTGGACAAATGTCTCCCAGAAAACCTCACCTGCTCAGGACTTGGCCCCAATGTATTCAGATGTGCAGCTTTTGGGGAGTGACTGGATCATGAAGACTTTGACATCATCAATGGACTCATCCACTGAGAGCTTCAGAATTAGATGATTGGGAAAAGGTGCTTTGCTGGTGGAAGTAGGTTGCCATAGGCTTGCAATAGAAGAACATATTAAAAAGATTTATTTGTATTATTTTTAAATTACGTACATACGTGTGCATTTGCATGTTGGTATGCACATAAGAGCAGGTATCTACAGAGGCCAGAAGAGGATTTGCTAAAACCCCTGTAGATGGAACTACAGGAGGTTGAAAGCTACTTGTCCTGGGTGCCAGGAGCCAAATTGAACTTCAGCCAAACTGGAGGAGCAACATGAACTTCTAACTGCTGAGCTATTTTTTTTCAGCCCCCCAGCATGCCCCCGCATTCTCCTCATCCTCCTCCACCCTCTCCTTTCTCTCTTCCTCTCTTTTCTCTTCCTCCACCCCCTCTCACCCCAGGCTGAGGTAGGCAGCTTTCCCCACCCTGCTCTTATGATGTCTCTTCAATCCTTTCAAGTGCTTTTTCTCACAAAGTTTGTCACAGCCATGACAAACTAACGCTAATACCCACATCCTGAGATTGAAATAAATGGAACAGTGTTTAGAGGGGTGTTGAACACGATGCATGATGAGTCATTCCTTCAAGTAGCCAGCAGGTCATTCCAGGATGATTATAATGGCATCAGACCCCAGAGCCCAGCGATGATAGGAAAGTCTGATTTCATGATGTGTGAATTAGGAGATGGGGGAGGTTGGCCTGGCTGTGTCTGCTGATCCTGTGTGTTTGCTGCCAAACCTGATGAGCTGAGTTCCACTCCCAAAACCAACAGAGTAAAAGGAGCAAACCAACTCCAATACGTGGCATGCACCCACACACATAACCCTACATATTTGTGCACATAAACAAACATACAAATATATAAATAAATTCATAAATAAATATATGAATAAATGTAAAAAAAAATTAGGAACACCAAAAGTGAAGTTTGGAAAAAGTTAGGAGGGAAAAAAATGAGGTGTTCTTTTAAAGGCCTTCTTGAGCCCTGTGCTGAGGGCACAAGATTGGAACAGTTAGTGAGATAGACCCAACACATAGAGGACCCAGGGATGGGTGGATGGTGGGGATTTGAAGCTATCTATTGTGCATTTGAAGTTAGCAAACTGTTACACAAGCCAAGAAATCATTTATTTCATTCTGAGCATCTTCATGTGACATCCAGCAGTTTTACTTAATAATTTCTCATGCCTATCCAAGTATTCCAAGGCCAAAGTGTACAACGTGGGTCTTGGTGTCCTTGGTGCAGAGTGTGACAGGAGGAGCAGAGAAGAGGAGGAAGTCTGGAAGTACAGCACAGTTGTCAACTGTGTGAACATTTTCCATATCCATCTGTTCACAACTTATCCTTTCGCAGTTGGAATGTGGGGCACTGGGCAGGGAAAAGAACTAGACAGCTTAGCCAGAACACAGCTCTTTACCAAACTAGCATACCTCTTGTTTGGAGGTGCACCTGAACATGATATGTGCAAGACTGTATTTCTAGAAAGATGTGTATACATTGATCCCCATCTTCAAATCTGCATTTGATTCCTAAGACGGATATCCAAATATGGGACTCATGAAAGAGCTTGATCACAAATCCTAAAATGACATGCAAGAGGCCTAGGGAGTTGGATCAATCAGCAGTGCATGCCATGCGAACGGAGGACCCACGGTTGATTCCCAACATCCAAAGAAAGAAGCTGGGTATGGTAGTGCACATCCAGGCACAAGCCCAATGCTGGGGGTAGAGATGGGTGAATCCCCAGGGCTGGCTGACCAGATGGTCTAACCTGATCAGCAAACTCCGGTTCTAGTGAGAGCCCCTGGGTCCTAATTAGGGTTCTATTGTTGTGAGAAGACAACATGACCATAGTAATTCTTAAGGAAACCATTTAATTGGGGCTGGCTCACAGTTTCAGAGGTTTAGTCTATTATCACCATGGCAGGAAGCATGGCAGCATGCAGGCAGACGACACGGTGGTGGAGAGGCAGCAGAGTGTTCTACCTCTGGATCCACAAGCAGCAGGAAGAGAGAGTGACATGGGCCTGTCTTGAACTTCTGAGACCTCCAGGCCCACTCCCAGTTGACATCTTTCCTCCAACAAGGCCACACCTACTCCAAGGCCACACCTACTTGTGCTACTCCCTAAGAGCCTACAGGAGCCATTTTCATCCAAACCAGCATATCCTGTCTCAAAAAATAAGGTAGAGAGTGACTGAAGGAGACACCCTGTGTCAACCTCTGCCTTCTATACACATGCATGTGCATACAAGCGAACACACACACACAAACGGACATACAATATTCTAAGATCTTTGAGAGCAAAAATTATATATTTTTAACTACTGAATCCTCCTCAGCATCTGTCTATAATGTCCTAATAGAAATCTTAATATGTGGCTAATTACTGTCAATTAACTTAAAAGGGCTCGGAAGTGTGACAGATGCCAAATAATCTTTCCTATTTTTCCATATCCAATGAAAGAAAATGAGGGGCAGCTATACACACGGCATTAGGAGCACTTCGGTTCCGTCTTGAGTGTAATCTTTAACTAACCAGTGCTGCCCTTCCGACATGGCTGCTTCTCGGGTGACTCTGGCATGATCACACAGGCAGGTGACCCTTTCCAGTCCCTGTGGTACCATTCTGCCCATTGTAGGAGAGTGCATCCAGCGTCCCTCACACCACCTCACGCCAGTGTCTCCACCTGCTCGGCCCGCCTTCCTTTTGATATCCTGAATAAGACAAAGATCTTATGATGGTGGAGACGTCCGAGTTCTCCACTAAAGAGGACAATGAGGTTCACCACATATGTTCAAAATATCAACCAGTTTGGAATGAAAAAAGAAAACACCTAACTTCTCTTTGCCCGCCCTTAAAACGTTGGAAAGTATGGCAGTTACTGTAACGTGTTCCTGCCCTAAAACTCTCTAGCCGCCTGGGAGTGCATGGTTTACTCTCTCATGTCACAAGGGAGAATAACTGTACTTTGCTGCCTTGTTTTTCTTCAGGATAAATGGGTACCTGAACTACGTAGCTCCACCTTGGATCACTGAAAGGAACAGCACACAAAGTGGACCTTTTGGGACTCAAAGCAGGCCTGAGATGTTTAAGTAAAAGTTAGCTGTTCATCCATTTACTCCCCTCCAGGAAAGATGAAGGCAGGGCCACCACGAAGTTTATCTCCCCTGTGTTCATTGAAATGTAATAGGCAGCGGGGCTACAGGGATCTAAGATCTGCTTGTTACAGCTTCTTTGGCTTGTTACCCTTGCCCCGGTGCCACCATGACCCAAAGGGGGAGCTCGATGGCCTGACCCACACTGAGCCAACACTAACAGCTTCCTGAGAAAATCTGTGTATTTATTAAAGAAAAATGAATGCTTTATTTTAAGCAGGTGTCACAGGAGCCTCTGAAGGATTTCTCTAAGACACAGACAACAGCAGACAACCCGAGGAGCAAGCAGAAGGCAAGTAGATAGGATCAACCCATGGCTAAAAAGAGAATGAGAATAACTCGGCACTTTGATTGATAATGTGATTTAAAAATTAAAAGAGAGGAGTCTGTCTGAGCTGAAAGCCGGCGCTGGAGACTGATGGATGGCGTGACGCTTCTTTATTTGCAGCATCTCAGATAAAGAAGTGTTTTGCTTTAGAGAGAATCTTTATAAGACAATTGCTTGACTAGAAGTGTGTGTGTGTGTGTGTGTGTGTGTGTGTGTGTGTGTGTGTGTGTGTG
>NW_026593286.1:32132105-32149272 GCF_907164565.1 Psammomys obesus | reverse complement strand
GTGTGTGTGTGTGTGTGTGTGTGTGTGTGTGTGTGTGTGTGTGTGTGAAAGAGAGGAGGGGAGGGAGGGAAGGAGAGAGGGAGGGAGAGAAGGAGAGAGAGAGGAGCACACTACAGCATTTCAAAGCAGGGCTCTGTGAGCTAGAATGCAAGGCTGCTCTACAGTTAGGCAAGGTGTCTGTACTTTCCATAGCTGCTGAATAGATAAGATACTCTGCAAACATTCCTCCTGGATAAGGCTTCATTTCCAATTGTGTCTATGTACCGTGTGGTAGCCAGTGTGATTAAGGAAAAAGTGATTGCGTGAACCTCCAAATCCATCTGTCATGTCATTGACATTGAAGAGCCTCCCTGAAAAATTAGCCTCCTCCTTCCCCCAACTTGTGTTTTCCCAGCCTTGAGACAATACTAGAAGCTGGGAGAGGATGGAACAAAGGGGCAAGGAATTCAATAAAAACGAGATCCTAAGCAAATGAAATATTGTTTCTCTTTCTATATTGCTCTCTCCTTCTCCAGTCTGCTGGAGCATTAACTGCTTGTCTGCTGGACCAGGAGACAATCCTTTCTAGGATTTGCCCAACAAGAGTCTCTCAAGCACGGGGCTTGTCTAGTGTGATAATCTGGGACACAGGAAGCTAAACCCAACGGAAGGATGATAGCGAAATGTGAAAAGGTTACATTAGTTCCTACATCTTTGCAATTTTTCTAATACATCTGCTTAATTAAATATCCATATAGACTCGGGGACATTAGATTTTTAGATATTCTCTGTCTTTATATTTTATTTACCTATGCATATGTTCATTTATCTAGGGAAGACACCCATAGCAACCATCAGAGTTAAAAAAGGCATTCATGATCCATGAAGCTAAAAATTGAATCACTATGGCATTTCTTTCTAACTACTTTGTGTATGTTTTATAATTACACTTTCTGTCATAGAGGATTGATTAGGGGTTAGAAGACCAAGTCTCTTTATGAAATAGATATTTATTTTAAGGACTTAAAATAGACACCCAGAAACCATCAAAATATAATTGTCAACAACATCAAAATGCCAGGACACTAGAAAACAAATACTGAGTTAGACAACAAAAGGCAAAGAACGAAGGACAGCAGACTCATGTGGGATTTTTTTTTTTGTCATCTCATAACTGCAATTCCGACCCAGGCAAACAAGAAATGTACAACATATGGATTTTTGTTGGTTTTTAAAATTATCTTTTAAAGATTTTTTTTTTCAAAATTTTTTTTGTTCCATTTGTATGAAAGAAAAGATACAAGTATTTGGATGAATCAACTCAGTATAGGAGTTTTCAGCTGGTATTAGATTTGAAGAAAATTAATTAGCCTGGAAAAATTACAGACTAGCCAATGTTTCAGGTCAGGGCTTTTGGTGGAAAGAATTATTGACAGAGCTTGCCAGAAGCAGGATAGTTTTGCAGTAATTGAAATTTTCAATCTCTGTGTACTCTTCTTAACCTGAATATTTTCTCAAGGTTTAAAAAACAAGGTTATGAGCATACACCCTAATGTTAAATATTCGCTACAGTGAATACAAAAGCTGCATGGGGGCATGAAAGCTACTCCAAGCAGGGATTAAGATGAGAGCAGTCCTGTTCCTCACACCGATTCCTTGTGCATTACAGTAGAGATGCGCATTGTAACCTTTAAGAGGTCAGTCACACCCCTCCCTGATTAAAACCCTCATCGAAATGGATGGGCACTTCTATAACCTAATAAATGGTATCTATCTCAAGCCTAACATTTGATTTAAAACACAGAGCAAGACAAATGTACCTATTCTTTCTTTTTCTTGTCATCACTGTTCCGGAAGCCATAGTGGGGACAATTAGTCAAAAAAAACCCAGACTAGACAGGAAGGGATAAGGTGACCCAAATACAGCATGGTATGTACCCAACCCTACGGTACACACACAGAACTGTGGTGCCCAGCAACGCATTCAGCAAGGTGCAGGATTGACAGAGTAACAAACAACCCAAAACTGATTTCAAAAAACAGTGCCTTGTATAACAAAGAACGAAACATATAGGGCTATAGTTAACACGGACAGGGCAAGACAGTCTCCTGAAATCACACTAAGATGCAAACATACAGAGATACCGCTGCACTGGTAGATTAGAAGACAGTGTTCATGGACTGTCGGTGCTCTCCAAAGTAATCTTTAGATTTTCCTCTGTCCCTGTTAGAACTCTCAGCTGAGATTTTGGATTTTCTTTCTGTTCTTTTTAGCTGAAATTGGCAAGCAGACACAATAGCAAAACAATATGGGAATGAAAGGGGTCTGGAATAAGCAACATCCCTGGCAGAAAACAAAAGGGTTGGAAGGTATATATTTCTTTCTTTCAAACTTGACTAAGGCGACATCCTTTAAAATAGTGTGGCAGTCACGTAGAGATAAGCAAATCAGCCAAAGCAGCACAACTCAAAATTCAAAGATGAACTGTTACATTTTCAGTCAACTCATTTTTGCTAAATGTGCCAAGACAATTTAGGGTGATGGTCTTTTCAATGAAGAACAGTTGGAAAACTGGTTGTTCACACACAAAGGAATGAAATCCACACCTTATATAAAAATGACTTAGAATACATCATAGTCCCAAATGTAAATGCTGGGCTGCTTAAAGCTGTACACCTCTTAGAAGAGAAATAGATGAAAATGCTTTTGACCTTGGATCAAAAATGGCTTTTAAGACATGACAACGTAAGGGCTGGGGAACTTAGCTCAGTTGGTAGAGTGCCTGTCTAGTGCCTGCCTAGTGAGCACAGGCTCTCGCTTCAATTTCCAGCAACCCCAGTGCTTAAAAAAATATAGGCAGAATATCATTCACTCAAGGTCATCCTCTATTACATAGAAAAAAAATTACAGACATGGTCATAAAGGAAGTGAGAGAAGGAAGGAAGGAAGGAAGGAAGGAAGGAAGGAAGGAAGGAAGGAAGGAAATAAAAGTACAGATAACAAAGAAAAACATTTGAGGGGTTGGGAGATGGCTTATCACCCCACAGACATAAGGACTTGTCTTTAGAGCCCCAGAAGCATAGCAGTGTGGCTGGGCACTACTGTAACTTAGGCACTGGGGTTGGGGGAGGGACGCTGGTGGATTCCCGAAGTTCACAGGCCATCCAGCTTATCCAGATGGGTGAGACGCAGGTTCAGAAAGACACCATCTCAAAGAACAATGGTAGAGAATAACGAAGGAAAGGCACTTGTCTTTGACCGTTGGGGTCCCCAGGTACAACCGTGGCTGTGCATTCACACACACTAGCAAGAGCACAGAACGCACAGAGCACCAAAGTCACAATCTCAGCACCGTCATGGGGGAAATAAAAACTAAAAGGACAAACAATTACAAATATATATTTAAAAAAAAAAAAACAAGCTGGGCAATGGTGGCTCACGTCTTCCGTCCCAGCACTTGGGAGGCAGAGGCAGCTGGATCCCAGCCTGGTCTACAAAGCGAGTCCAGCTCAGCCTAGGCTACACAGAGAAACCCTGTCTCAATAACAAAACAAACAACAAAACAAAACAAAACAAAACAAAATTTTTAAAGAAAGAAAAGAAGAATATTTTATTTTTAAAAAAGGGGAGGGGTAATTGGAACAGTCATGGAACAGTCGTGGTGAAGCCATTCTGACCTATGTAGTTAGCATGTAACCCAGCAATTATACTATGAAGATGCCCACGGGAACTGAAAATACATGTAAATACAAAAACATACACACAAATGTTTATTTGCAGCATGACTTGTGATAGCCAAAAACTGGAGTCGACACAAAAGCCCACGAGATAATAAAATTATAATCAGCATGCTCTATCTACTTGGTTAGGTTACCACTTGACCAGAAAAGTAAGTAAAATACACCATGTGACAAAATCAAGGGGCCTTAAAAACACGCTAAGTGAAAGAAATCTGTCAGAAAAGAGCCCTTATGCAACTCTGTTTCTGTAAATGCCAGAATAGGTGAGTTCATAGGGACTAGTGGGTCCACAGAGCAGGGACAGGAGGATTGTTGAGTGAATGTTGACATTACAGGGTTTATTTGGGGGTGATAGAATTTTCCTGAACTTGGTAGCTATGATTACACAACTCTATGACTATACTGAATTCTATATTTAAAAAATTTAGTCAAAAAAGTTCTCATATACAATAACTATAGTAAACTATACTACATAACTACACATGACATAGTTTATATGTGTGTGTGTGTGTGTGTGTGTCTGTGTGTGTGTGTGTGTATCATGGTATAGTATAGTATCCATATTAGAGCCCACTTGCAGGTATGGGCATTTTAATTCACTTAATAAGTAAATGTGTCAATCATGAAAGAGAATGTGCTAACCAGAAGTCACTTGATAAGATATCTACAGTAGGCATATTACTTATTCTAATTCTTCATTTCCTTGAGTAATAAAGTATAAAAAACTGCCACTTTGAGTTTAGTAAAAAAGATCAAATATCAGTAATTTTATGTTGTTTAACGTAATACATAATCCCTTTTGCAATGTAACTTTGCAACGCTCTCCTGGAGAGGGTGGAGTCAGGGCCATTGATATTGGCCTTGACTGAGTGGCCTTGCCTTGGTATGTAGAGGGTTAGAAAATGTTTGTGAGCAGAGGTTTACATACGCTTCTGTGGTCTGGTTCGTATACTAAACCATTCAGTGTGAGAACATGACTTGGATAGTCACCAGGCCAAGGAAGATGAAATACACACAAAGTGAGGAAAAGTTGACACATTGCTTCATGCTGACCCAACAGAGAGGCAGCCTAAACCAGAACGTCCATGTCGACAATAACTGGATCTTCCTGACAGATTTGTGAGTATAACAATTACAATAGTAATAATAAGTTTTATTGTAATCTACTGAAGTCTTAAAATGTTTGTTAGAAAGCATTTGCGTGTTTATAGCTGACTAACGTATCATCTACACAGAGAAAAGAGGTAGATCAAGTCTGCCCAGCAATACAAAAAGGGTTCGGTGAAACAGAGTATAGAAGATAAATTCCATAGACCCTGGCAGAAGAAGTTCTAGCTAGGGAAGGGAAGCTGGGACAACAGACACCCTGCACAGTACCTTGAAGGAAGGCCTTGAATGCTTGATTGAATATCATGCTAAAGGGAAAAAAAAATGACAAATAACAATTTTTAGAATTTTCCAATTCTGACCAAGGTCTATGCTGCAGCCAGGATTTTAATCAGAATTCTCATAAAATAGAAAGAATATCAAGAGGAAAAGTTTGATTACAAGCAAGGACGTCCGTTAGTTATGGCTGGAACGTGCTGAGAGGCAAACATTTGGATTCTATATTGCTTTCATTTACTTTGAATTTTATGCTAAGTATTTTTCACTTGTGCAAAATCCTAAAGTTCAGAAAAGACTTTCAGAAATGAAATCACAATTAATTGAAGTTGCTGGAAAACATGGAATCAAAGGCTTGTACATATATTTATGTCAACAATTTCAAAGAAAATTGCCATTACATCTTACTAACTGTCATCTGCTTGTCTCCTTTCATATCCTGGGTTAAACTATGACAATAATATCCTCGACTTCCCCTAATCACAACAGTAGCTGCATTTTTTAAACAACCACCATGTACTAAGCATTCTGGAAGGCACTTTTTGAAAACTGGATTTAACCAATTTGTTTGCTATTTCTTCATAAAATATTCCATGAGAACTTTCTGTGTTGCATCATTTCCACCCCCTCCTCTCCACTACCAAAGCCTCTCATGCCTCCTGCCACTCCTTTTCCAATTCATGACCTCAAGAGGCTCCTCCTTGGAGAAGACAAGTGTACCTTGCCTGTGGCTCTTTCCTAGGGGTGAGGACCTTGTGAGATTTCCCCCATCCACACTGGCATGTTGGCCATCCACGCTGGTACGTCAACTGGTGCTGTTGGGCAAGTCTTATTTAGGTAACCGTATTGTTGAGATGTCATGCATGTAGCTTTAGTGCCATATGTAGATGTTACCGAAGACATCCTGGTCTTCTGGCTTTTAAAATCATTTGATCTCCTCTTCTATGATGCTTCCCAACTCTTAAGGGAAGACTCTTAAGAGCTGTGTCACAGACGTAAGAGTTGGTGCCGGGCACTCCATGGTTGGTTGCTCTCTCCATTCTGAGTTGTGATTTCTGTGGTAGTTGCCATCTGCTTTTAAAAACAAAACAAACAAACAAAAAATGAGATTCTTTGATGCAGAGCTACACTTATTTGTGGCTATAAGGATTATACCCACAAAAAAGTGTTTTGATTGCAGTCATAAGTTATCCTGGATTTATCTTTTTTTTTTTTTTCAAAAAGATTCATTTACTTTTATTCTTTATGTGTGAGTGTTTCTCCTGCGTGCATGTATGTGCGCCGTGTGTATGTCTGGTGTCCGCGGTGGTGAGTAGAAGGCAACAGAACCCCTGGAACTGGCGTTAGGGATGGTTGTGAGCCCCATGTGGATGCTGGGCACCAAATCCACGTCCTCTGGAAGAAGAACAAGCCCATTAAAGCACTGAGCCATCTCTCCAGCTCCAGGGGTCTAATTAGTACACAGTGATTGTAGACCATTATCTGTCTCATTTCGACATTTTCATAAAAGCATGTACCATCCTTTGATCACACGCAGCACTCTTGTTACCCTCAGTTATAGGCCTTCTCCTCCGACTCCAACCCCCTCTTTTTCACCTGTTAGTCCCTTTCTACCTTAACGTTACAAGGCACAGTTCCACGATGACATTGAAAGGTATTTTAGCCTCATGTTACAGGTGAAGAAACTGCCCCAGAAAGATGAGGTAACTTTGCCATTTACATAACTTTACCAGTTACATAATAAAGCAAGAGGCTGCTGTGTGTCTTCTGCTGGAGACAGGTAAAGGAACACCTGCAGGCAGAGACTGGGGAGAGGTGGCCCCCGTGCGCATGTGGCTTGGCATACCGCGAAGTCTCTTGGGATCACTTACAGGCACACAGGTGACTTTTGGCAAGCTACTATTAGAGGGTCCTGTCCCCGGCATGGCCACCTCATGCTGCCCCGAAGACTCCCGTCTGCTTAGTCAAGTGTTCACTTCTTATATAATCCTGCGAAGAAGGGAAGTCTCAGGAGGGGCTTGTGAGCTTGGCGAACCTCCGGCGCCTCCTTGTCCTTCCACGAGGGAATGCTACTAGTCTACTCTCGTCTCCTGCGTGGACCATCGCAGCCACTCGACACGGAGGAAACAGTTGCACCGAGCTCCTCCTCTTCCTCTCGCTCTTACATCCTTTTACCCCACCCTCCTCCATAACGCTCCATCAGCCCTAGAGGAAGGTATATGGACAGGTGGTTATTTCCTTCCATTCAGAACTGAGTGTTACAGTTCAACCAGCTCCGGGTCTCTGCAGTAACTTCCGCCCACTGTCCAAAAAAGTTTCCTTCAGTTCCGGCTGACAACAGGAGTAATCGGCGAGTAAAACCAAAAACGCGTAGAAGGCGGCCTGACAGGCATCCCATATCCGTATAATAAAACAGCTGCAGTAGCTTTCCTGTCAGTCTCTATTACCTCCCCTGTACAGGTTGTTGTAGCGGTTTACAGAACCAAACGTGGGTTCCCTCGCTTACGGTGTGACACGCAGAATCTGCGGCAGTTCTTCCCAAGCTACGCGCACGGCACCGTTCTGCGCTGCAAATGCTAAACACCGGAGAGGTGGCTTCCAGCTCCATCCCGGCTTCATTTCTCCTGTGCTTTGAAACAAGAACACGTGCTGTCTTCACGGACAGGACCCTACCTTCTCGTTCTGGCTCATCCAACAGCAGCGGCAATAGCCTCTATGTTGGGAGCGGGCCCTTAGGAGCCTTCCTGTCAGCAACTTACTGTACGTAGCCCAGCCTAGCACTGATATTTTCATCCAACTACCTTCTAGCTCTGGGAATGGCCCCTTCTGCCCGCACTGGGGATCTGTGTTTAGACTTTCCAATTGCTTTTTTTTTTTTTTTTTTTTTTTTTTTTATCCTTCCAGATGCCTTTCCACGAGTCTCTGAAACACTCAGAGACTAGCACTCTGCCGTCCTTGTAATGAAAAACATTTCTCACAGAAGGCATATACGATGTGCCCCCACAGTACAGAGCCCTCGCTGTAGTCCCTTATGAGGGAGAAATGCACTCGGCATGCTCTCCACGGTATTGCCTACCCCTAGGACAAGGTGGACCTTCCCCACCTACACCCAAACCCTGGTGGTTTGGGCGGTTACTAGGAATTGTGTGCACTTGGTTCCAGAATCCCCAAAGCCCGAGTATGAGACACACTAAGAGGAGACAAATAAGTCTTCATTTGGTATGGGACCTTTGGTTGGTTGCTCTGCATGGCCCTCACCTACAGGGGGCCTTGGTTATTCTACTAAGGGAGCAGCTGGGATGGCCTCTTCCCTGTAAGGTCTCCTACTACTGCAGGCCTCGGGGAGAGATCACCTGCAGCTCCAGTCAAGCCTCCAGTGAATGTTTGCTCAGCTTTGAAAGCCTTCCAGAAGGTCACGCGTGTGACATTTGGCTTCTCATCCATTCTTTTCCCTAGGAACTCTAGCTTGACGGGAGTCTCATCACATTTGCTTTCAAGTGACCCAGACGGGCTTTTTGTGTGTATGCCTTTTCTTTCTCACCTCTTCTTGATTGCTTTAGCACTTTAAAAACCCAATTTACATGCCAGTCTAACTCATTCAGATATCTTAAAGTTTCTCCTGTCTCATTTTCTTTCTCTTCTCTATTTACTTCTTCCCACAGGCTTTACACGTTTGAATTCCAGAGAGTACTCCTCAGCACAGACCTAGTTTATATGCTCTTGTCTTATCATACTCTCCCACACACATACCAGCTGTAAGAAATGACAAAGCTAACACCTCCGTCTCATCCCCCCTTTTATCCAATTTTCCTGCCAAATCAGAGGCAAACATGAAGGATACCACCTCCTTGTCCTTTTCTCATTGTTCTTCCTCCCTCCCGTGAGTGAGTTCCCGCTGGGCAAGCAGCGGGTGCATGGCTTACTACAAATGGCAAAGGGCATGCCTCTGCAACCACAGCACTCTTAAACTTCTGTTTCATACTTTCCAGGACATCAGTGTGTTCCCTGGTCCTTCATCCATTTCTGGGTGTCCCTGGACTCACCTGGCAGGCCCCCCTCATGAAGGAGGTACACCATGCCATATCACATGATGGAGAAGACCACACCGGTGTTTCCTCACACACAGACGCCGCACACTGATCCCGCTACCACCACTAACACCAGATGCTATTACCCATCCTGATACATAGTAAACGTCATTGTCACTTCACGATGGACAGGTCGTCAGAGCATGGCAGCACATTAAACATCGCACTGCGAGTTAGACAAGCAGACCAAACTGAACCACGTACCTCCTGACCTAGTCAGAAACCGCTGTTGAAATATAACATGTGAATTACGCAACAATTTGTTGAATCTGTTTTCTAAACGTTTTTATTAAGCTGCATGTACTTAGAATGCTTTCAACTAACTAAAAATAAATAAATAAAGTCACAAAATGTAAATCCTTACAAAAACAAATAAGTGTCTGGGACTGGGAACATGGTTCAGTGAGTACAGTGTCTTCCACACAAGCATGAGGACCTGAGTTCAAATCCCCAGAGCTCACCTAAAAAAAAGATGCGGCAATACATGTCTGTGATCCCATGATCTTGCAATGAGAGAGAAGGAAGAGACAGTAGAACCTCCCCCAAAAGCCCTCTGGCCAAATATCTTGACATACCCAGGGACAAACAGGTGACCTTGTCTTAAGCAGGGTAGAGGGTGGAGACCAACATTCAGATTGTCCTTTGCCCTCCACACCCACACAATGATACACAAGTACACACTCACCTGTACACACTCATTCGCGCACACCCACAAATACACAAATAAATGTTTTGGTTTTTCTTTTTTTAAGATTAAAAAGAAAGTGCAACATTTTAAAGCATGGGGCTAAATGAAAGGTTTGTCAAGAGGACGTGGGAACATTTCTGTTTACTGTGTTAGTTTTCAGGTAGCTACTGACGATACATTTTACTCACTGGGAAAATTAGAAGCCTAGATTACATCAGGTAATCGGCCTCAGGCAGGATACCCACACGGAGGCTTCCGGAAGCAACAAAGATTAAATCATCAATGATAAACAAGCCAAGAGGAAAAGCATTCAGCAAGCTGGATCACCGCACAATCTAGAGCTCACGAGAAGGAAGACATGAAGATAGGCGGAGTAGCCCGAAATGCAATATGGCACCCCGGGGGGTCTTGGCGGTAGACAGACCAAATGCCGCAGCCTGTGCCTCGTGCAGGAGCATCGGTGAAAGCTCTTTGTGCTGCTATTTGCTGTATGTGTTCCGTCAGAACTCTCTATTCATGCTTTCTCCTCTCCTTTAGCAAAGAGGGGAAAGTCATTACGGACGGTTGATAACGAGTAAAGTGAGGGGTAAATTTACATAGCCATTCAGTGACTGTCATGTGCCATGACGCCTTTGGAGCACAATTAGGACATCTCTAATTTGAATAAAAATGTGTTCTTTTGGCTTCATGTCATATATAATATCACTACAAGCTCATCTACATAGCCCGTGTAATGTACACTCTCCCACGATGGTAGTCGGCGTCTAATCAGTCCTCACAAGCAATCAGCTCAAATACTGTCACAAGTGGCAGAAAGCATGCAATTATCCTTAATTCAGCTCCTAAGCATGGAGGTGAAAGATCAGATTTAACCAAACGGGCTTATCAGGAATTCATGAATTGATAATCGTGATTAATGGGAACTCACAGGCAGCGCTTGTTTCAATTTACCTGGTCATGTTCCTTCTATTACAGAGAGATGTGAACTTTCAGCCAGAGCAAACAAAGAACGTCCAGACTCTAAGATGAGTTTCAGTCCCCACGATAAGGAGTGCATCTCTACGACTTCAAGAAAAATCTTAAATGACAGAAATCAGCATGGCCGAGTGAGGACTGGAGCTTTGGAGGCAGCCCGGCCTAGACTCCAGCAAATAGAGCTGGTTCCCCGGTCATGGCATCTGCAGTCATCACTAATAAGTGCTTGAAGGGGGGACTTAAGTGGAAGGAGACAAATTGAGCTTCTTATGTCTGAAGAGCCGTAGATTTCTGCAGTGTGCTAGTTTTGAAAAATGGTCCTTGAAAAAATAGCTGCATCAAAATTTATGTTCTCCCAAGTAATAACAGGCCTCAAATACTGACCTGAAATGTACTCATTTACGTAGATAATATTTATTGAGTAAATACCACATAGTAGAATCTATGCCAAGTAGTGAGAATAAAAACCAATGTGTAAAGCTGGGAGTGGGGGTGCCCGCCTTTAATCCCAGCACTCAGAGAGGCAGAGACAGGCAGATCTCTGTGAGTTCGAGGCCAGCCTGGTCCAAAAAGCAAGTCCAGGACAGACAAGTCTACACAGAAAAACCCTGTCTCTAAAAACCAAAACCAACCAACCAACCAACCCAAACCAAACCAAACAAAAACAATGGGTAAAAGAAGCCTCGCCATTGAGAAACTCACAGTCGGGTGGTAAAGACAGTAGAAGGCTGGGCTACTGAAATAACTCATGCTATGGTGAGACACAAGAAAACTACTTACTGGCAACTTGGCTCATTTGGTTGTTTTGTTTTGTGTGTGCGCGCGTGCAGGCATCTGTGTGTGCATGTGTATGGGTGTGTGTTTGTGTTGTTTTGCTTTGTTTTTCTGTTTTGTTGCAAGGAATGAACCTGGAAAGAATAAAATATATACTAGTAAAATGCCAATATTAGGTCTCGGAAAGGCTTGGATCTTCCTGAACATCCAGGGACAGAAACATCTTTTCTGTTCTGAGCTAGAGCAAAGAGATTTACCGATTGTGCCACCAGTGGAGGGAGTGGAGCTGGTGCTGGGGATTAAAGGAGATCTTGGTGGGAGCCAGGATGATAGCATCAACAGAAGTGAGAAGGAAGAGGAGGTTCCTGTAGCTATGTGCAAGCCCCAGGAAGGACTGATGAGCCAGATCATGGTGTGGCTGAGAGGAACTGGAAATTGAAGTAGTGTGGCTAGAGGCTCCATCATCAGCCCTGGGACGAAAGCCCCATGAAGCGCATCTGTGAGGATACCCCTCACACCTCAGGCAAGGCAGCAACACGGAGATAATAGGGCTTTGGGTTGAGTTCAAGGCTGGGCCCATCTGTCCAGGAACCACACCAGCACAGAAAGCCTGTGCATTGCTGTGCACATTTGGGAACCCCACAAGCACATCTGAGAAATGTTCTGAACAGAGAGCAAAGATGTAAGAGCATGAAAATGCCCTTAAGAGTTTACAAGATGGAGGACACTGGGGCAAGAAAAATGCCCTTGAAGAAACAGAAATAGAACTATGAACAAGCCTTCTAAGTGTGGCTGTGAATAGGAACAGTGAGTTAGCATGGGTGCCAACCGAAAGGGCCATGAAATTAAGGCAGAGAGAGTGCACGCAAACCCGGGGTGTTTCGGTGCAAATTATCTTGATGTAGATGTGGAGAGGAATCAGTGGAGGAAGCATGTCAAAAATAATAATAATAATAATAATAAAGTAGGTTAACAGATGTAGTGAGCTTCGGGAAGCATCAAAAGCATCAAGGACAGTCTATTCTCTCTCTCACACACACACACACACACACACACACACACACAGGCATGCATGCACCCACACATGCAACTATATAAGAGACATCATGGCCATGTGAAGGGACTTTAGTCTCATATCTGTTTGTTTTTGTTTTTTGTTTTTGTTTTTTTGTTTTTTCCTGAGAAATAAAAAGGGAGGTTATCCCTTGGAAGAAAGAGAGGTGAATAAGGAAGAGAAGTCAAATCCTCGGTAGTATTAGGAGCCCCATAGAAACACAGGTCTTCCCTTGTTGGTGAGTTCAGCACCCAGATTCTTCACACCGGGGATGAAGGGGGCAGCTATGTCTCCCCATGACTGGAAATGGCCATCACAGATAGAACACCAATGGCACGTAAAAGATTAATCCCACCCAAAAGCTTAGGGAGCCAGTGCTTTTATTGGAGTGACTCACCTGAGCAAGGTGTAGCCTGTGTTTGCTACTTTGTGTGTTCCTTTTTTTTTTCCCTCTTCAACTCTTACTAACCCCCTAACACGAGACAGGAGAGAAACAAGGATAGAGGGGAGAGGGAGGTGGGTATTCCCATAACATTTCTGTGTTTTTTTAAAGAAACCAAAATTATGAAATTCTCACCATACATAGATGACTCAAAAGCAGACACATCACTGAAAGCACATCACAGCAGTAGGGCTAGCTCATGTAAGCTGCATTCCTAGAGGTCCCTACTTGGCTTGCTACCTCTCTCAGAGAGCATCCTCTTCCCAGCAATTGTTAGTGCTTGTGTAATGTTGGGAAGAGGACTTGTGAATCTTCTAGGTTTCAGGAGCTTCCTGACACTTGTGAGTTTTCTATACTTCCTATGTCTTATAATCTTTCAGTTTAGAGGAAATAGTTATACAAAAAGCCAGTTGTTTGGTCATCTTAGAGCAAGAATAGTTAAAATAATGGATTCTGGAATTTAGAAGTCTCTATGAATAATTAGAGTGGGAAACTGACATTCTTATTTGTAATTACAATACCTTCTATATGCCAGGCAATATTCTGAGCTCTTCCAATCAACAGCTTACAACAAGCATAGAGTGATGGCACTAGTATTTTTCTCCATTTTTCAAGTGACAAAACTAAAGCATAGAGCAGTTAATTAACTTACATAGCTAAACGATGATCACATAGTTAATAAGTGGAGATTCAGAGTTTGAACACAGGAAGTCTGATGTAGAGCTCATGTCTGTAACTATGTGGCATGCCACCATTCTGTGTCTTTCGGCATTTCTTTCTTTGACATCCACAGATATAACTTTTTGTCCATTCAATAAAGTAAGAAAATGGTTTAGTCTTGTCATACTGCAACACATACATGCACAGTTGTAGACCAGGGATAAGAAGCAGAGTCCAAAACTTTTCATCATTATTTTATTTTATTCTGAAATAGCTCCATCCCAGAGAGACAAGGAAATACTTTTTTTTTTTTTAACCACCATGTATACCACCAACAGCTGCTAGCCTCCTTTACTGGCATCAGCTCTAAGACCCATCAAATGAACGTCACTGGTAAACTCCTGCCTCCCTACAGAGGCTGCAAGGATAAGGAATGATCACTGTCCCCCACCCATCTTCCTGGACCCATGATGCCCTGAACCCCAGATGAAGACTGGCTCTTTGCATACAGTAGCTCTTAGATACTCGACCAATCTCTTACAAGTTTTTCTTGAATTCATTTGTTAGTGAATAGAGTTGCAGATAAAAGCAAAAGAAAAGGATAGAATGGACAGAAATATTTTGTTGCAGAGATTTTAATCCAGCAACATGGCTACTCTGGCTAGAATACAGACACGCCCTTAGTACATAGTTTTTTTCACATTTAAAAGATTATATATTTTTTACAATTTATTCATTATATATCCTGATTGAAGACCCCTCCCTCAACTCCTCCCAGTCTTAGCCTCCCTCCCTCTTCTCTGCTATCCCCTTCCCCTAGTTCACTGAAAGGGGGAGTTCTCCTCCTCTGCCATCTGCCCCAAAGCTCATCAAGTCTCATCAGGACCGCCTGGATCCTCTTCCTCTGTGGACTGGTAAGACTGCATCACCAGGGGCAAGTGATCGAAGAGCAGGCAATCGAGTTCTCACCTTTAACCCCAAACAATGAAGGTAAAGTCCGTTTGTAGCAGGAAGCACCCATGTTTGAAAGAGATGTCAAATTGAGAGGTAGACAAAGTGACAAATCAGAGAAAGATTTGACAAAATAAAACGCCTAATTCTCAGTTGAACAGAGAGGAAAGGGAGGTGACTTAAAAGGGAACAGCACAGAGGCAGAGAGGAGAAAGAAGTTTTACAGAGACATGTTGAAGAATGAACAAGCTAGACACAAATGAAGACAGAACAAGCCAGAGATTGAGAAGGAGCCAGAATATTAGAGCAGATTGCTAGAGTTAGTTTGAGGCCAAGCAGAGTAATTCAGTCAGAACCTGAGAAAAGTCAGATTGAATCAATCAGGCAGCTAGGAGAGGAGTTTAAGCCAAAACAACTGAGTTGAGCCAGCCAGAGCTCAGAAAGAGATAGAAAGGGTGAGCTTATTCAGCAGTAAATCTCAGAGGATGAAAACCTTTTAGGCCTAGATTTTATTGTAGGGAGACTAGAAGCTTCCAGGACTAGGCCTCAGTTAGCAAACGGAGGCAGTAAGCCTCCAAGATGATAACTGAATCAGGTGGATAAAAGTTAGTTTTACACTTTGTCTACTTAAAATGTCATCTTCAGCTGGTGGTGATCATAGAGTAGTTAGTGATATTTTCAGAACAATGGGATTAAACCGTTCAGTGGAACTCCAGGGCTCACTCTGGACTGTGATTCACTCCTAAATTAGAAGTTTCAGAATGGCTATGTTTTGAGTGATTTTAAGATAATGGAATCTTGGAGGGCTTAAAAAAAAATCACAGACACTTCACATAATCTAGCAGCTTTCACAGTGCATTTTCTTTGTGGTCTTTTAAAAGATTCCAGTTGTATAGAAATATCTCATTAGTGACTAAAACAAAGCAAGCCCCCCTCCTTGCTTTGTTTGATCTAACAACGCAAAACTCATCATACGCCTGGGGCTTGGAGAGTTGGACACTTCCTTAGCACTCTTTAAACACTTCCGTCCTCCCAGGTGCTCAGATTTCCTTCCACGCTCACAAAATACGGTATGAGTAGAACATCTGGCTCATAAAAGTTCTTTTGAAGGTGAAACAGAATGTTTCTCTGGTCAAAGGAAGATAATGAAGCAAGCTATCTCTGGAAGATTCCTGGCAGAAGTTGCCTGGGGCTTGTCTTGTTGTCCACAAGCCCTCAAAGTGTTCCTCCTGCTGGCGTACTTTTCTGCAGGGATTTTATTTAGGAAGAAACCACCCAGAGCAAAGGAGGAGCCAGCATCCTGCACCCTGAGTCTATAGGCCAGAGAGTGGCACCAGCGTTTTGGTAAAGATCATAAGCTATGTTTCTGGGAACTTGTTTTTTTCTTGTACAAAAGATGAAGGTGCTTAGTTGCAGAAATATAAAGTTTAGGAAGCAAGATGAGAAATTGAGGCCATTCACAGTGAAGTGATGAGGAAATCTGTATTTGATAAACCCTATACGAGCGATTGGACGTGAAGCCAACACACAATAAAGTTCCTGGTTTTTACTTCTCGTTTCATGTAGGGGCAATGAAATTTGCTCATCCACCCTGGGTTAGCTAGCGTGCGTATCCTCGGAGACCAGGAAGCTTGCCTGTTTTGATCAACATGGGGTTTCTTATTTGTTTTTCTTCTTGCTGGAATACAGACATACCAATTAGACCCTAAATAATGCCAAATGCTTTAAACAGCCAATCAGCTAGCCTAAACCATTCTATAAATGGCCTATAAGATGGTTCCCCAAACATTACTAAATTCTAACAACAGTCAGAGATCCTGCTAAAAGTATTTTTCCCCTTGTTTTTGCCCATATTTTAATTGATACACCCAATTTACCTCGTGGATCTTAAATCCCTACAGCAAAGAAACAGAAAAGATCTTTTTCTCAGGTGAGTGCCCAGAAGGGCACTTCTGTTTCAGAATTACCCAATAGGCCTCCGCACTGCTGAGTTCAAATCCTGAACACTCAATTTAGCCAGAAAAGAAAAACTATCATCTAAATAATTAAAAAGGCAAAAACCAAACCCTGGCACCGCTCACCCAATGAAGCTCCAGGATGTGTGACAAATGCGCCTTGAGCAAGCAAGGAGCTTGAGCAAAATCCAATAACCTCCTCCCAAACGAGGCAGTCTCCACGGAGGACAATCACCCAGTGGCCAACGCTTACCTCTCTGCTATTTTAGTGCCACCAAGGACTGAGGCTCCCCTGACTACCTGCTGCTCCCTCACAGCTCAATAGCCTTGGGCTCTGGCTGCACTAATTGTCAAGGGAACAAACCTAAGCAGCCTTCACTCATTCTGCCTCAGCAATGCTGCAGAACACCTCAAATCACGGGTCAGTCCTTCCTTCCTTCCTTCCTTCCTTCCTTCCTTCCTTCCTTCCTTCCTTCC
>NW_026593286.1:32119107-32132095 GCF_907164565.1 Psammomys obesus | reverse complement strand
TCCTTCCTTCCTTCCTTCCTTCCTTCCTTCCTTCCTTCCTTCCTTCCCTTACTTTTTTTCTTCTTCCTATTTATATTGCCAGCACATGGTTAAAGTGTAACAGGAAGCAAGTGACATACCAAAACAAAGCAAAACGGTAATTTGAGTAGAGTTTAACAAGGACTCTATTAACAACAGTAGAAGGAACACAATGTGTGGTGCGCATGGGTCACAAATAAAAGTCCCAGGGAAAAGGCAGGTAAGAGGGCGAGGCAGGGTGAGCTGAGTAGGAATTGCCTCCTGACAAGGGGTGTGGGGGAAGCTAGTCCCTGCCTTTAACCTTTTGGGATCCACGAGGGGTGTGCTGGTGGGATAAATTCCTCCTCCTTTAGCCCTCTTCCAGTGCTTCTCAGTGATCAGCCCAGCTGCATGCCAGAGAGCAATGGAAACTGTCAACAACTCCAGAACATGCCTGGCTCCAGGGGCACGAACCAGAGCAGAGAGGGCAGGTGTGGGTGAAGAGAAGACAGCAAGCACGTCACTGGATCCTCAGTCCCTGCATTTGATTGCTGGCTTAATGATATAATTAAGATGTCCTTGAGACCTTTATTATTTTTTTCTCCCTCAGTTGGATTTCTCTCCTTTTTTTTTTTTTTCCTTTTTCTTTTAAATTCATCTGTCTGCTGACTGTGGGGCCCATTTTAATCTCAGAGACCTTGGCTGTCTGCTTCCTAAACTCGAAGGCTATTTCAAAAGTGGCAACCCAATGGTAGTCCCTTTGGAAACTGGTCTGCTATCTACATCACACAGAAAACGGTCTAGGAATTTAAACGTTTTATAGTTCACTTTAACACATGCTAGTATATTTTTTTTAACTTACACTAGAAGAGTCTCCCAGTCAAAAGCCAGACTTGCACTGCTATGTCAATCAAACTTAGCTGTTGGTATAATGTTCTTTTGGAATGTACCAACAACAGTTAGTCACATAATCAGTTCTGTGCTCAAATTCACCCACAGTGGCACACACTCTCTGTGCAGTTGGGCCTGAATCTGGAAGGACATGGGAAATTTAGACTAGGAAACCATAAAGAATATTTGATGGTCAATGTTTCTAGAATGGTTGCCTGCCTCTCTTTCTTGTTCTAACACCACAACACAGGCCAAAAAACAAAAACAAACAAACAAAAAAGTTCATTCTCCTGACACATGAGTTCTCAGCCTTGTATTACTATAATAAAATTCTTCCTTGTTTGGGTTTCCTATGAGAACCCTACCAAATGGTATCTGGCCAAAGAACCATGGGATCCATTTTAAAATGAAAATTTTCTTCAAATCTCATGTGGGTTATTTTTCAAGCATTTATCAGTTTACCTGAGTGGATTTTCAATCAAAACCCCACGTCCCTCAGGCTAGCTATCTTGGATACCTTCTCTTCTAAATGGAAACGTAATCAGGGGAGATCAACTTACCTGGCCAAGTGCATCTCTCTAAAGCAGCCACCATGATTGACGGCAGATGCCAGTTGGTGCTCCAAGACGGGTGATGAGAATCCAGAGATACTTGAAGAACAGTGTCTTGAAATTATCTCTTCATTTCTTCCACATATCTAAACCCAAGCAGAGTTTCTAAAAAGTAATTTAAGAATTATCTGGTCCACAATAACACCAGGAGAGAAGAGTTGCTGGCTCTTGACAGATGTGCACTGCCTGGGGTAGGCTCCAGTTAGACTGTATTAGGCTTTAAGCTGTTTTACACAGCCCCATGTTAGGTCAGAAATACCTTTATGGCGGTGATTCTAGATGTCCCCTGTGATTATAGTTTGCTCTTGAGGACCTGAGTTGCTGAGTTAAATATACCTATTCTCCAAGTCAAGGGCCAACCAGGTCAAATACGATAGGCTCCAGTCAGTTTTTAAGCCTTTCTCTTCCTTTGGTCCCATGTCTATTGATTTGTTCTCTTTATTAGACAACCCAAAAATAAGCATTCTTAAGAGTCCTGCCAAGGACAGTGTGATGTGGTCCTCATTATCTCAACAGTCAGGAGACTGGTGCAGGATGACCCTGCGTTCAAGGTCAGTGTGAGTGACAAAGTGAGATCATGTTTCTAGAAAGAAAGAAAGAAAGAAAGAAAGAAAGAAAGGAAGAAAGAAAGAAAGAAAGAAAGAAAGAAAGAAAGAAAGACCAATCAAAACCAACAAAGGTGGTAGTGCAGCCAGGAAAGTGCCGTTCAGCTATAAAAAAACAAGAGTCTGATCCTCAGAACCTACGTAAGGAAAGGGCGTGATGATGCCTTCCTGTAATCTCAGTACCTAGGGAGCTGTCACAGGTAGATCTCTGAGGGCCTTGGCCAACCATCCTATCCTCTCAGAGAACTCCAGACCAATGAGTGACTGTCTCAAAAAGAAAACAAACAGTGGGTGGTGAGGTGTTTTGAATGAGAATGGCCCTGGTAGGCCCTCCGTGTACATTTAAATGCTTAGTTCCTGTTTAGTGGACTGTTTGGAGAAGGATTAGGAGGTGTGGCCTTGTTGGAGGAAGTGCGTCCCTGGGATGGGCTTTGAGATTTCAAAGGCTCCTGCGAGGCCTAGCCCCTCCCTCCTTCCTCCTCATTGTCCTTCTCACTCTCCTCCTCCTTCTCTAGCTCCCACCACCCCTCCCTTGTGCCTAAGGATCAGACACAAGCTTTCAGCTACTGCTCCAGCTCCATGTTTTCTGTCCAGCTGCCGCTGCACTCCCTGGCATGATGATCATGTGCTCATCCTCTGAAACCCATAAGCAAGTCTCCGGTTAAACGCTTCCTTTTGTAAGTTGCCTTGGTGGTGGTGTCTCATCACAGCAATACATTCATGCATACAAAGGTGCATTTGCTCACTCGTGCACATGTTCATAAAACAGAAACCAAAAACAAGGGGAGAAAGGGAGATGGAAGAAGGGAGAGAGAAAGGAAAGAAAAGAAGGGGAGAGGGAGGGAGAAACAACCCTTCAGTGGGCTCTGTGATAAAAACCCTTTGTTCTGGACAAGAAGCTGTCCTTGGAGACCCCACACAGAGGGAATTGATAGAATAAATGAACTTCATCCTCTCCACCTTCCCTTGGCTTAAATTCTATTTTATTTAATTATCAGGTGTGTGCTCTTGGCCAATTTTATTAGCCTCTCTTAACCTTGAATTCTTTTCTTCCCTTTTCTTTTCAAAGTTTGGGTGATGATAAAAATCCTATTCCAGGAGGCTGCTATAATGACTAAATAAAAATGTAAATCCCTCGGGGTGTCACCCATACTGCTGATTAAATAAACATTAGCTTCCCCACATTCCTCTCCCCTGTCTTCTCCACTTCACTGAGCTTTTTATGCTCAGGTAGAAGCTGCTGCACTTACCAACAGTCTGAGGAGCAGGGAATTCTACCCTTCAAAGTTACATCCACTTCACCCTCCCAACAGAATACCCATTTCCTCATCCTCTCTTACCGTCCAGGGTGCTTAATGTTTTAAGAATAAGGTTACATCGTCTGCTCTTATAGAAAAATGAACTGTTAGCGACACACTTTTCCTTCTGGACAGAAATCTGTCTTCAGGATCTTTCTGCCCATTGATTCTTTACAATGCCACTTCTGCTACATTGTAGAAACATCCCTAGAGTTAGATGTGAGGTTCCAGAAACTGATCAGCTTTGTGCCCTTAAATAAATGGCCTGTCCTGCTATGAAGTAAGAGTATGTGGCCAGGCTCCTTCATGGCTCCCACAGATGACGCTCGCTGGCCACTCTGTACTCCTCACTGGCAGACATCTTGCAACACACACCCCATATGAAAGCACCCTCCTTTTAGTACTTTACGCTTGGGAGTTAAAAGACAATGAGATATTTGTAGTAAGGGTTCCCAGGGAAAATGGCTGAGAGCACTGTGCTGGCAGCCAAAGACTTTTCAGACACTGGGCAGCAGGGACAAGGTTGTGAATACAAGACAGGACAAAGAGTGGACATCCCCAGGATTTCTGAGACAGTAGCATGTCCTGCTGAGAATGTGGCTAGTTAAGACATCTTGAGATCTGGATGAGGGGTTTAAATGAGATACAATACACAAAAGGGAAGTTCTGAAGGTTTTAAAGTCAGAAAGGGGGCATAATAAGAAAAAAAAAAGGTCATTTGGGGAAAGCATTCATCCCAGCAGCTGAGAACTTTGAAAGCCTACAGTTGGAGATGCCAGATAATGCGGTCTTCGAGCTGAAAAAGGCTGTAGGAAATGTAGAAAATGCATCAGGACACAGGGAGAAGTTCCTAGGGATAAGAGGGAAGGCAAGAGGAATCATGGGAGAAGACTCTATCAATGTGTTGGCATGCCTGAAGCAACAGGACTTTGAGTAGAATCTGGGAAGTAGGGAGGGAAAGAGACTCTCGCGGAGTGAACGTTATGAGGCATAGCAAGGCAAGGGGGTACCTATGCCAGGATGTGCCCCTGAGGAATTCTGCCACACAATAGATATGATACAGGAAGGTTTACTGGGGGGTGGGGGGAAGGGAGAGTTGTGAGGGCCTGGAGATGGGGTAGAGGCAGCAAGCAAGCCATAAGGAAAGAAACGGGGGCGGGGGGGGGCAGAGAGGGAGAGGAAGTAGGGGTGGTCCTTTTGTTGGGCTGCATGCTCCGGGCCACCGCAGCAGATCATGATGTAAGCAATTGCTGGGTCCCTGAGGGCAGGCTAGCAGAATCGCCTGCACCTGCATGCTAACAGTCCCAAACAGAGGTGGCAAATTCAGAGTCACCTGGACCGGGGTGCTGGACTCGGGGCAGGCGATGCCGTGACCGGCGCAGCTCTGCAGTGAATCCCACTAACCCGGTTTATTTTCACCTGTTCTCCAAGGCATACTAATTGTGTATCTCTTTCGTGCAGTTTATGTGATTCCTTGATTATTTATGTGTACCATATCCTCCCTATCAGACTATAAGTCTGAGAGTGTGCATCGGATCTAACGCCTTTCTCATCATCCACTATGTGTAGAACAGTGCCTGCGCCCAGTAGATGCCAATTTATATTTCTAATACTCGAATGGATTAAGTGTGACTGTGATGTGAACCGGCCACATGCTTGATGAGTTCCCATGCTAAAGATCTAAAGCAGACAGGATGGCGTTATAAAATTGTTTTGAGATATGCTTAGGCACACAGCAAAGAAACATCGTATGTAAGGGATATTTAAAGACATAACTCTAAAACAAAAAGCAGGTATTTTCTTGGCTAAAACTAAGGAAGTCATTCAAACCAGCCACTGAGGAGTGGTGCTGCAGGCCTGCTAAGCTCAGGGTAGCAGCACACAGAGGCAGGTTGAGGCCAGTCCCAGCACTGCGGAGGAGACAAGACGGTTCCACACTGCCTGAAGGGATTGGTGGGTTTCCTTTTGCACGCTGCTGCTGAGCTAACTGCTCAAAAGTGCTGAGGTGTAGGTCAACAGTGAGCGCACCCATCTCATGGATTCTACAGGGCAGGGACTCTGAAAGGGCAAAGAGAGGCCCTTCTTTACAGGGTGGAAGGCATTGGCTGGGATGATCCGATGGAAGGGCTTGCCTGGATGGTGGGTGTTGGAGTTGGGACATGAGAATCCATTTTTAAAATGGCCTCTTCTGAAGCCCAGGATGGAAGGGCTGAAGACTCTGAAGAAAAAAGAAAAGTACAGAGGAAACGGGAAATGAGGCATCGTAGCATCCAGCCCTAGTCTGCAAGGGGCCATCCTCCAAGGGCTTCTTGCCCTTGCACAGGTGTCTGCACATGGAAATCATTGAACCTGTACATAGCATGGTTTTTCTATAATAAGCTTTAATCTGTAAATTGAACGTGGCAAGACATAAACAACGGCTGATCATAAACGAAAACAATTATGATACACTTGCAATAAAAATTAATAAAAGCTGGTGAATTCTTTCTGGACCTTTCTTGTTTAGTGTTTTCAGACTGCGGTTGGTCACAATAACTGAAATCAGGCAGGGGTCACTGCTGGACAGAATTACAAGCGCTGGTGAGAATGTAGGAGGAAGGGATATTCCGCTGGCAAGAATGGAGGTTAGTCCAGTCTCTGGGGAAATCCAGTCCAATGGAAAATTCCCTTCCCTTGAAATTCAGCAGTTCTATGTCCGAGTAAGAATCTTAGACGTTTCCTCTCACTTACAAGGGTGATCTTTGTTTTACAATAAACATCGGCCTCTCCGTGACAGGGTTGAGCCTGGAGAGCTAGCTGTAGGCTAGATGGAGGTTACTGGGCCACATGTCTCTGGATCTCTGCTGGCACAGTTCATACCCAACTGGGGATCCGCTGGTGCAGTCTTTGTGCTCAGTTCTGGTCTACACACCTTCTTCATCCCACTCCAGGGCCCAGCAAGTAGCCCAAGCGTGTTCTTCTTGTGGCAATGACAGGGACTCAGGAAGACCACCTCAGCACATACAATATTCCTCCTCACCTCGGTGACATCTTGCCTGACCACATTCCATTGGCCAAAGGAAGGCATATGGTCAAACCCAAATCCAAGAGGCAGGAACATATATTCTAGTGGAGGGACTGGAGAGTTACAGGTAGCAATGAGGAGCTGAGCCATCAGGGACAGCTCATGACACCCACTGCAGAACTGGTCAGAACAAGGCAATGAAACACCCTGTGTTTGTGGGGGGTAGATGGTGGGGTTTGATTCCGTAAGGCACTGTGTCACGGTGGACGTGTATAAGCTTCAAAAGCAAGAGGCTGTTGCAAAAGAAAAGTCTCAAAATAAAATGCAGACTGTTAAATCATTCCCGAGAAGCCTTTAAATGCCCTAGACGCCGCAGCATGTGGGTTTTGTGGATATAGAGGCACGTGCTGAGCACAGGTAAGTGAGACTGTGCTTCAGCCTCACAGCAGTGTTTACTTCTGGAGGAAGACAGAGAAATGGGGTCCTGAAGGGAGACAAGATGGGCCGCTCCATGTCTGCGACACTGAACGCCCCAATACAGACGGGATGGTAGAAAATGGAAGAAATAACTAATGCCTGTAGAATGTGATTGCTGAATCACCTCGTGCTTTATCTATGAGTCCGGTGGTTTGCTGAGGAACGTGTCACAAAGAACCAAGCAAAGAATATTTGACCATACTGTAGAGATGCCTGTCTCCTCCACACACCACGGGTTTCTGACCATGCTAACCACTTTCTATCTCCTTATCCCCTGTCTACGCTTTTAAACTTTTCCAGATGTGTGTGTGTACATGTATATGCATGCACACACACACACACACACACACACACACGCACGCACACAACACACACACTAGACAAAAAAAGATTTCCCCACTCTAGCTCCCCCGAACATTTGCTGGCTTTGGATCTAAACCGCAGACACACAAACCCTTGCTTGGCTTGGGTATCTGTCTGGCTGCTTCCTGAGTCAGCAAATCAACTTACAGAGACACGGGATCAAGGTGCCTTTGTAGGGAGGACAGAGCTGAGTGGGAGCTGGTGAGCTCACCCTCTCCTCCAGCCCCTTTTAAATTAAACCTTTATCAGAGAATCTCAGAGTCTGTTCATCCTCAGGGAAATGAAAAGGACTATTATGGGAAGGAAACAAACCCCAAATTTTGTTAGCAAATATTAAGAAAAATTTCAATCATGGCCAAGAAGAACCGCCAGATGGCCTGGGAGTAAATAGTGGTAGGGTGGGGAGCTGTGTGTGGGGGAATGGGAGTTACAGGGGAGGGGAGGGGAGGCTTTGTAGGGGAAAGGAGAGCTCCAGAGCTCTCACTCTCAAGAACAAATGAAGCAAAAGCCAGAAAAGAATGATTTTTAACAGCATGAGATCTGATACTCCTCTTTAAAAGCAGTATTGAGCTTACTCTCTTATTTTTGCTGTATTTCACTCTGAAAATGCTGGTTTGGGATCAAAATGTGCACGCGTCTGTAAAAGCATAGAAAATACATAACTATAATGTCAGTTTTCTAGCCTGCCTCTGCTGTTGACGCTTGGATGGCTGTATTAATATGTATTAATGGTAAACAGATGACATGTCTTTGAAACAGCAGCTTAATTGAAGAAAATGGGACTGCCGGATGCAAGGCCACGAAGGGGCAGCCAGCGCAGTTTGCAGAGGCGTTCAGCTGAAATGAGTATCTTTGCCAATTTGCAACACTGCGTTCAACGGTAATCTGAATGGTTTTTTTTTTTTATGGAAAAAAATTTTAGTTATTATCCATGATTTTGAAGTTACATATGGTAGTTATTAATAAAGAAAGAATCTCTCTTCCCTCCTCTTTCATTCCTTTATATGGTTATTGACTAAATAGTTTTTCTTCAAAGCACATCCTGATTTTTTCCACTTCTCTGCATCTCTACAGTTCCCTCCCTTCCTCCCCACCATACCCACCAAATGCCCCCCCTTCTCACATGACAGTGTGGGAGTGGTGGCTTTCAGCTGGTCTCCTGTGGCTCCTCTTTCTATCTGATCTCAATACAGCACAAGAGTAATCTCTCTGAAATACAAACTTGGTCATATAACTTCCTTGGGAAAAAAAAATCCTCCCTTCACTCTCTATTTTCCTTAAAATCTTTGACTGTGGCCATGACCCCACCTCCCTGTAGAGGACCCACAACACTACTTAATCCATGCCCCTCCCTCCCAAAACACCTGCCAAGGCACGGTTTTTATTTGCAGTCCAACTTATGGTGTGCTTATAGAGGAAAGCCAAACCGGGAAGATGGCTCAGTGCTAAAGCACCTGCTGAACAAGGGACTGAACTGGGACCACGGGAAGCTACAGACACAGCAGGGAGTGTGTGGCCTTTCTGTAATCCCAGCAATTGAGATACAAGTGACCCAGCCAGACTAGCCCAGTGGGCAAGCTGTGGGCTCGGGAAAAAGACCCAATACAGCAAGTGTAGAAAGTGACGGAGCAAGACACCTCCAGCCCCTGGAAGCACACATGAGCTCCAGGGCACACGCATGTGCCCCACACATGTTAATACACATACAAAGTAATTGTGAAATGTATACTCCCCTGTGGAAGGGTCATCTCCTTTCTTTTCTCTGAGATACTTTGGGATTTTGCAGACATCTCTCAAGACTAAACTTTCAAACCTACTTTTGGTTTTTGTCTCAAGCGTATGCTATTGGGCCCTAGCTGTGGAAGAGGAGATTTGGTCTCTTAACATGCCTCTCCAGTGCTTTCCCCATGATCAGTTACCTAAACATTATGATTAGATCAATACCCTGTGTCTCCATTCAGCCGTGTCAACATTTTCACGTGTGAGCCAAGGAGCAGCAAACCTCACTCTTCCTTCCCTGGATAGCTTTTCTTTGCCATATTTCCCCATCAGCTCGATTTTCTTACCACTGTCAACAGTGACCTCTTCCTCAGGGGTGTGAGCAGCGTTCCCATCTTTCAAACAACTGGGTGTGTGTCTGTTTCTGTCCTCTTAAAGAAATATCCCCGGACTGGGCCTCATCACGTAATGGTTATTGTCATGCTGACCCTGCCTTTGTTGTCATTTAGTAGAATTGCAGAAGAAAGCCTACAGGTGCATGTATCCCATTGCCGTCCTTAGCCAGAAGTCCCTCACACACCTCTGATTCTCAAGGCTTTGCCACATGCCAATTCCTTTACTGCATGGCTGTCTCTGACCTTTCCCTAATCTCTTCTCTGCTTTGAATTCTGAGTCATTTCAGAACTACGCACTGATTCCCACTCAACGGTCATATTCTTTCCTAATGTCTTCCGCTCTTGCTGGGAAGCTGTTAACATAAGTGTTAGTGTAGTGCGCTAATAACTTGAAATACTCATCTTGGGGTTTGCTCTCTCTCCACAACTTACACATGACCTTTTCCCTAATCAGACATATTTGTTTATCCAGGAACAAGCAAGGATTTTTTTTTAAGGATTTGACAAGGACAAGAAACATCTAACACCTAATCTTTGACTTCCTGTAAAAGCTTGAGAGAATTTAAAGAATGGGCCAGGAATGGGAGTGGAGAGGAGAAATGATGGTGGCCTGAGAGGAGGTCCTGAGGATCAGGTAAAAGGCCAAAATGGAGTTCACATCAGCATCAGGACACAACCAAGCCATCTTCAGCCAGCAGCAGGGAGAAATGGGAGACACCTACACTCCCATAGACCGTGTGCCACTTAAATTACTCAGCAGCTGAGGCTCCAATATTCATTAGTATATAAATAAATAAATATATGCTAGTATATGGATAAAAATTCCAGAACATGCTCTCTTTTATTGTCTATATTATCTAGATGAAGTATGCTATAAAACTGCTAATACAACGTAGAAGCTGTAGCACAAGTCATTCATTAACTCATTCTAAAATCTGAAACATCCACGGGTCGTGGAAGTTGGTGGATGTGGAGAGCTGCTTGTTTGTCAGGCTGCTTTGTTATTGAGCTCTCAGTGGAAAAAAGTGTTTTCACCCTGGCCTTCACCTTGAGACAGAGATAAGAGGATATTCTGCCAAGTTCCTTAAAACTTGTTTGTTTGACCTTGGACCATATCTGCTACAGAGAAGCAGAAGAAAACAAGTATGGCAGTTCCGTGAACTTCTTTCTTGTATCGATGTGACTTGTTTTTGCTTTGCCTGTAAAAAGGAATTGTAGAATAAACTCGTGGCTACAGTCTTACTGACAGCCCTCTGATCCAGTGTGCAGTGTGACTTGCTTTAATTATTTCAGTCCTCACTCCCCACTCAAGTACTGTTTGACTCTGCTGGCAGGCTCTGGCAGGTGGGTACGACCTTGTGTCTGCTGCTAGAGGAAGAAGAGTCTTCTGGTAGATAGGCTCCATCCTCTGCCAGCCTCTGGATCCAGATGTAGCTGTATTGGTTAGTACCCAGGCATACCCTCTGCTCCCATCCCAGGTGTGTGTGGTGACTCTCTTTGCTCTTTTTGCCCCAGGGCTTTTCCTAAGGCCTCTGGAGTTTACTTAATCCCTTGAAGGAAAAGCCCAGAAGCACTAAGAAACAAACTTCTTGGTAACAACTTCAAATAATGCTAGACTGGCATCTACGGAAAGCAATGACCAGAGCTCTAGACAATATCTTTTGGAAAGCTTTGAACATGCCACTCTCTTGTCCCAGCCTCCCAAGTAGCTACAGTTAGGGCCTATGCCACCAGGCCTGGTTTTGGGGAAGTATTCTGTGTGCTCTCTCAAAGGGTCCCAGATTGCCCATGGTGATGAGCAGTACAATCACATGCCTTTGTCGGCTTCTCTTCCTTTCATGTATTAACTAGCTTCCCTGTGTCCTCATTCTTGCTTACCTAGGAAACCTTCCAAAACACTCTAGCTGCACCAAAATCCCTGCCTAGGGCTCTGGTTTTAAGAAAAGCCAAAGCCAAAACTAACTTACTCTCTAAACTATATTCAATGAGTCATGGGCTAATTTTGGGAATTGTATCAAACTTTTTCAATGGCTTTAAGTGAGGTCACTGGGGATTGGTGAGTAATGGTTTGTACTGCTGCCCCCATTTCATTCTAGCTGTGCGCAGTGCTTCCTAGACCTCTGCATAATCCTGCCAACCTCCTTCACTTTCCTGGGACAGACATGCCATACTCAGTGAGAGGATGGAGGAGAAAAAGAGGCTGAGAAGGTGTCAGGTTATCCCAGTGGATGATGAGACCAGGCAGGAGATATATCACCGCATAAGGGAAAGGAAGAACAGAAGATATGAAAGAAAAGAAGAAACAAATAGCAATGGTTGGCAGACAAATAGAAAGGTATGGCAGCTGGGCCAGTGCTGTCACCAAGCTCTAATGACTGTGAGAGGGACTGGGAACAAAGCAAAGAAAGGGGTAGGCCAGAGTGTGAGTTCAGGACAGGGAGGTAACAGAATTCTCATGGTCACTCGCTTAAACTCATGGCTTCTTAGTCATTACACAGGGTCTTGCTGGACTTTCACAACATCTCCCTGGGCCTGGACCCTGTTTCTTTCCATGAATATTCTTCCACGTATTCTTGGTAGTGTGCAGAACTGGTCTTCCTCAGCTCATTATATGATGCTCCTACCTTACCCCCACCACACATCCCACACACAAAGACTTTAGGAGCTGGGAACTACTTCCCAATGCCTCCATCCAAATAACCAACATGCATGGCATGTCCCACAGACCTGCACTCCAAAAAGTGCCCAAACCAGAAAATTCTGTACCAAAATGCATGGGATCTCTGCTTTGAAATCGCATGTGAAGAATCTTGCTAAACTGTAATTTCATTGCTTATTGAAGTTGTTCCTGTTATTTCCCAGTTGGTATGAAAACATTTCCATATTTCAATAACTAATAAAACTACATCAACACACCTGTGGAATATCAATCCTACCTCTACATCCGGGTGGACTTGCACCCCCAAAGCTACCTGCACAGCCATGGATAACCCAGGAGATCATCTGTCCACCCTCAGAAGTTAAAGTTTAACTTTAACTTCTGTTTAAGTTAAACAGAAGTTAAACTTCTGTTAAAGTTTAAAGTCCCCGTCCAAACCCTGTTTCTATTTCTATGCAATGACTCATCTTCAGACTCCCAGGTTGATAGGGATATCTGTCATTACTTCTAAAGCTTCTCTGAATAAACTGAATGGTTCTCACTCAGGGTCCCTTCCGGGCTTACAGCAGAATGTCCACTGGGGCTTCCATCGTCAAACGGATATCTCAAACGGTTTCATTAACCAATTGCTTATTGGCTGAATTGACATCCATGGATGAGCAGGAAGAGGGTGTCAAGACATTTGTCTTACCATGCCGCTCCTCCTCAAATCAGCTCTGGCCTTTGTTGTTTTGTGGAAGACAGGTGGTGGACTGATCTGTCTCAGAGGAAGCCTTCCAAGAAACCAGATACTGGCTGGCTGGGTGTGGTGGCACATGCCTTTAATCTCAGCACTTGGGAGGCAGGGACAGGCAGATCTCTATGAGTTCAAGGCCAGCCTGGTCTACTGAGGGAGTTCCAGGACAGCCAGGGCTACACAGAGGGAAGGAAGGAAGGAAGGAAGGAAGGAAGGAAGGAAGGAAGGAAGGA
>NW_026593286.1:32095594-32119097 GCF_907164565.1 Psammomys obesus | reverse complement strand
AGGAAGGAAGGAAGGAAGGAAGGAAGGAAGGAAGGAAGGAAGGAAGGTGAACAACACTAAAGGTGAAAGGATGGCTACAAAATTCTGAATCCTGAATGCTACAGGTCAGTGGGGATCATCTTTTGAAAATCCACTGTAGGCCTTGATTATTTACATGGTTCTTGTAGGGAGAAAACAGACGTTAGATGGGACACACCAATAGTAAAACTCGCCCAGCTTGCTTAACCATCGACATACTTGAGTGACGACGCTCTTTTCTGGCTAATTCTGTTGAGAATGAGAATTGGAAAACTCTTTTTAAAGCACGACATAATAAATATTTCAGTTTTTGCAGTCCATGCAGTCTCCATCAAACTAGACTCCGCAGTCAGTATGAAAGCAATCAGGAACAATATGCAATAGATGGGTGTTTGTGCAAATGAAAGGAGGGAAGCAATTGATGTTTCCATCCAGCTGGGATGCCTATGAACCACAACAATGACCAGCCTGCAAGATACTCCTAAAGGTGCAATGGTGGCATTCATGTCTTGGTTGTAACCAACAACTCTCTGGGACATAGGCAAAAGCTCAACAGGAGGGAAATCACACCTGGTTCTGGAAACCGAGCCAACTACCTGGGGCTACTGAGGTCATGGATCTTAGAGGAAAACCACTGCCATTTTCTAGACCAGCAAAATTCCGAACTGAATTCTAAATACTTAACCTTGTATACTGCGGTGGTTTGAATGAAATGCCCTTCCTCTCTCAATGGGCTCATATATTTGAATGCTTAGTCCCCAGTTGGTAGAACTGTTTGGGGAGGATTGGGAGGTATGGACTTGTTGGCAGGGGTGTGTCACTGGAGGTGGGCTTTGAGGTTTCAAAATCCCATGCCATTTCCAGTTAATTCTCACTCTGCCTTACACTTGTTTGTCTCAACATGTGAGTTGTCAGCTACTGCACAAATGCTATGTTCTCCTGCCTGCTTCCATGCTCCCCACCATGATGGTCATAGACTCGCCTTCTGAAACTTAAGCCTCTATTAAATGCTTTCTTCTGTAAGTTGCCTTGGTCTTGGTGTTTTGTCACAGCAACGGAACAGTAACTAAGACACACCTGCAGGTAAATGTAGCTTTCAACCCTTGACAAGGAAGTTTCTCCTCACAGCAGACAAAGACTATCACAGAGAACCCCAACTGGTCAAGATACAGATATCAATTGTTTGTGGAGTGGCCAGTCCCAACAGACACATCTATAACACAACACCTACACCTAAGGCCCGTCATTAGAGAAGAGGTGGTGGAAAAATTGTGAGAGCCAGAAGACTGGGAAGGCTGCTGTGAGACTGCTCCTCCTAGAAATGACAGAGACGCCACCTACATGATACCACAGCAATACGGCTGTCTACACAAGACCTAAGCAATGGCTGATAGATATCTCAATGTGCAGTGAGGAAATCTCACAGGGTTCCACCCTTAAACAAGGGCAACTGAGGACTGCTGAGAAAGGAAGAATCAGACTTCCCTCAGGATGAACCCCCTAGTTAGTTATACAATACCAGGTAGTCAGCCATGACATCATGCATATTCAACCAACAGACTCAGCAGTGTGTGTGTGTGTGTGTGTGTGTGTGTGTGTGTGTGTGTGACAACAATGATCAAAGGAAAAGAGGCCATGAATTTGAGAGGGAATAAGGAGGGAATGGGAGGAGTTAGAGGGGTTGAAGGAACTAAAGGGAAGGAGTGAAATTACGTAATTATATTTTAATTAAAATTTTAAATTATTGTTTTATGTGTGTACATATGTATTTGCCTGCATGTGTGTCAGTGTGCTACATACATTCCTGGTGCCTATGGGGGGCAGAATAGGACATCAGATCCTCTGGAATTGAAGTTGCAAATGGTTGTGAGCCGCCATGTGGGTGCTGGGAGTGTGTGTCTCTGTGAGTATATGAACATGTGTGTGCTGGTCCCAAGGAAGCCAGCAGAAGGTGTCAGGGTGGAGATGGAGTCCTAGGAAGGTGTGAACCATCTCTGGGCCTCTGCAAGAGTAGCAAGTGCTCTTAACCACTGAGCCATCTCTCTATCCCATCATTCTGTTTGTTTGTTTGTTTGTTTGTTTGTTTGTTTTTAATGCTATTTTCTTTGCCACTTCCAAATGCAAAAGCCATTCTTAGTTTTCAGGCAAGACAAGAACAAAGCATCAGGCCAAATCTGATCCATGGGCTGTAGTTTGCCAACCCCTAGTCTAGACTAACGTCTATGGACTCAGGTGCCATGTTTGCCTTGCTCTCGCGAAACCAGTATTTAGCACAGCATAGCAGCTCTCAATAAATATTTATTGAGAGAATGAGTAGTTGATTTATAAACAAATTATAAAACCCTGAAGTAAGAAATTATCTGGAAAGCCTTTGGTGTTAACCTCAATATCCACCCCCACCTCTCACTTAAAATCTATGTCCCAAATTGCATTTGCAGCCTTATTGGCAATCCTCTGGAAATATAGCTGTATCGGCACACACAAGTCTCACTTACCCATGCTAAATGTGCCCACAGCACCTTGAATAATCGGAAACTTCAATACAAATGAGTGATGGAGGCTTATTGCCATCTCAGCTTCTCAGAGAGTTTGCAAGCACGGGCCATGAATCAGTAATATCATAACTCTGAGCCACGGGCTACTGTTCAAGTGCTGGTAACATGACACCACAGAGCCACTGACCTGCCAGTTCTCCTGGGGCTTCTTGCTCCAATCCCCTCATTTTCCAGCCATCCTACTGGAAATCCCTACTCAAATGCCCAAACCACAGGTCCTAGTGCCAGGCCAATGGTCTTCCATTTTTGTGTTCCAACTCGTTCCTCTTCTTACTTTCTTTTTATAAATGACACCAGCAGTTCCTAACTTCTGAGGCTCAAAACAGGAATTTCCCTTTTCCTCTCTTTCTTTCTCATCATCTTACCTCCCAAGTGCTACAGGACCTCTAATTTAGTTCCCATTACTGCTGTTCTAGACCTACAGAGTCTCCAAGTCATGCTCCTCTCTCATTCCTCTCCCACCCTTACACGGCCTCTCCTACTGCCCACACACAGGGTGTATAGCTCCCAATTCAGCAGCGGCTTCCAAATGGGACTTAGTAGTTATTGCCTTGTTTGATGATCATTTGAATAGCAAACTTCTTAACACAGAGTCCTGATCATGTCACTTGGCTACTCCAGAACATTTGGTGGTCCCCAGTATTGGCCAAATTAGACAACTTATGATTGTACTTATTAGAGTCTAACCCTTTAACTTCATTTCTCATAGAGGGCCTACATTCTTAGAACAGTAGAAGTTAAAAAAGATTGCTTGTCTTACAATATTTATTCTTTACTTCTTAGGGTTAGTACTCTTGGCTTTTATTTGGAGCCAGGGCACCTCTATTTCCCAGCTAACCATATAGTTCGTTATGTTCATTTTCTCAAGTTTTGATGTTCTTGTTGGTTTTTGAACTTTTTTTTGTCATTTTGTCAACGTTACACACGCTAGAGTTATCTGGTAGGAAGAACCTCAGTTGAGAATTGCCTGTAGGTAAGTTTATAGTGCATTTTCTTGATGAATGATAGATGTGGGACGGCCATCCATCTGGAATTGGTGACACAACTGGGAAAATGGTCTTGAGTTCTGTAAGAAAGCAGGGTGAGCAAGTCATGAGGAGCAAACCAATAAGCAGCACCTCTCCATGGCCTCTGCTTCAGTGCTTGCCTCCAGGCCCGAACCTTGAGTCCCTGCCCTTATTTATCTGAAATATTTCTTCCCCTGGTCATTTTTGGTTATGGTCTTTATCACAATAACAACAACAACAACAAACTAGTTAAGCTGTTTGGCAAATGGGAAGTAATAAAAAATATTGTACATAACCTGTAGAAAGCATCTTTACATCTGTGGACAGCTGTGCAGAATGTGGGCATAAGGGCAAAGGACTGGGCTGTCACCTTCTACTGTAAGATAGAAACCAATTAGTAAGGTTGTCAGAACACCAAAGAACCGGGTTCTTGTTGTGTGGAGTCGTTCTACCCCACACTTCCTGGCTACTTCATGGGAGACAAAAATGAGCTTGTCTCTTGCCCAAGCCATGGTTACTATACCATCTACCCCTTCCTTCCCTGTTTAATCACTTGCAGCTTTAGCGCATCTTAATTGATACCAGAACTATCCCTCGTGTTTCCAGAACATGGTCTCCTTGCCCTTGGGCCTCCCTGCTGTTAGCATCTACTCTGTGGCTTTACCCAGCCCCCTTTTTATCCCTAGTTTCTCTGCTCTGCGTATCTCTATCTTATCAGTCTGCCCACTGCCGTTGCCTGTCTCCAATGACTTCCATGTTAGACCTCCCAAATCTCCAATTTCTAGATTCTCTCACTCCTTGGATTCTTCTAAACACTCGCTTGCTCTGTTTTGAGACAGTGTTTCACTATGTGACTCAGGGTAGCCACAAATCCTCTATCTTCCAACCTCCACCTACCTGGGATTTGCAGGTGTATACACTATACCTGGCTCCTCTTCTAGAACCTTTGATGCCCCTTTGCCACACCTTGCTTCTTAGTGACCATGTGTCCTCTTCTGTGTGAAGGCAGACACAACTTTGCAACTCCATGACTTAGACACAGTAGGCATTTGTTGAGACACATTTTAGGTGTTTTTCCAACCCACCGGGATACTCCCTCCATTGGCAACTACCGTTGTGCCTGTTTCCACCTTCGTGCTTCACAATAGGATTGCTCTGCTCTTTGCTAGCTGCACAGATTGTGGACATCTTCCTCTTGGCTAACCTAAGAAATGAGAAATGAGAGCAGAAGCTATAAAAGTAGCAGGCCATTCTGCAGTCTGCGAGAAACAGGTAGGAGATGGAGAGGTCCTGTTTATTTTCTAGCATGCTCCGCCGTGTTAGAAGCTCAGGGCGCTCCTACACTTGGGTTAGATGAAACACCTTTGATTCCCATCATAACAAGCATCCACCCTTTTTTTCCAATGGAAGTTTGTTATGCAGGCTGGGCTAACCCGGCGCGCCACCATCTTCTTTCCCCAGTCTCCAGAGCACTGGGATTACAGATATGTATCATCTAGAGCTATTGCAGGAGTCCCTTTTTAATGTAATTATTGCCTACTTTTTGTTCCTTGAACCCAAATTTTGTGTGTGTGAGAGCACGCACATACGTGAGTGCGCACATATATTGATGGAATCATTTTTAACATAATAAGCACAAGTCTCTTGCTGGAGGGTTACAAATGGTTGAGTAGCAGAGCAAGGGAGCCCTACAACCACATGAATCTGGGGGACAATCCTAAAGCTAAGAACTCACATTTCCTCACCTTACTCTCTTTCTCTAAAGTGTGTTCTCTTTGGGTTTTCTGTGATATGTGTATGAACCTTTAGCATTTGTTTCCCTAATCTTTGAGCATCCAGCTTGGAACCTACAATGTGATGTGGTGTGTGTGAGTGTGTGTGTGTGTGTGTGTGTGTGTGTGTGTGTATGTGTGTCTTCCCTGTCCTCTTGTGCCCAATACTCAACATTAGCATCTCTTTATTTGTATAAAGAGCAGTCTAAGCTGTGATAGGGCAGGGTTGTTGGGTTTTTTGTTTTGTTTTGTTTTTGTATTGTTTTGTTTGTTGCTGTTCTAATCAGATTAATTTAACTTTTACCAAAAATCGAGGTTCATCTATAAACTGATGAAAAGAAAGAAAGGGAAATACTATTTTCCTCAGACTACCTAAAAATTCTGGCCACAAAGTAAGTGAAAAACCAGAAGTGAGAAAGGTAAAGAAAAGTGAATTTCAATGTGTGAGTAACTTTGGGCTTGAAAATGGATGCTTCTCTCCAGCGTGCTGTGCCTTGAAACACGTATTCCTGCTTCAGAGTTCAGCAGACAGCTGCAGACCCACACAGGATGCCAAAAGTGCGTGACCTACATTTGCGGCGAGGCAGCCTTTCCTGAAGTGAAATCCAGGATTCAGAATCTTTAGCTCGAATTTTCTTTGGGAGTATTATATGTTCTGGATAACAGGGTAACGGACACATTCCGATTTTTGCTTCCAGACATCTTAAACCACGTTAATCCGCCTTTCCGTCTTTCAAACACAAGAGCAAGCAAACAAAAAATCATGTGCTAGAAACGCTTTCAAGTTTAAAGTAGTACTTGGAAAAACTTGAGAACTTTTTTTTGCTTCTTTGGAAGTTCAGCTATCATCCTTTATTTCTGCATCTTTGGGATTAACGTAAACTCTAAAATAGGAGCTTACACCCTGGGTTAGATCTGCTTCTGATTAATGTGAATAAAATAAATAGAGCTAAATGACGAACGGTGCAGAATCTCCTCATGCAGATGGCCTGTGGGCACCTTTTCAGGAGGCAGAAGCCAATGTTTAAAGGAAAATTCCAGGGACCTCCAGGATTCCCTGAAGGAGCCTTGGCAGACCTGCTGTCTAAGGCTTTAATGTGGGTATAGTACGTACTTTGATGATTATGGGAACTAAGGAGAGGGGATCTTTTTTCAGATCCCTGGCCTGGAAGAGATTTTTGCCTGGGCTTCTGACCCCTAATCTCCAGACTGTAAAATTACAGTTAAATCCTGAGTCTGTTATCATACCCTAGCAGCATTTACAGTTGATACCCAAAAGCCAATGACCTCCCCAAATTTCCAGAAGGAATGTGAAGACCACAATTTTTTAAGGTGTCACTTTTGTCCCTGATGCCTTCTCCAGTCTTCTCTATGATCTCTTTCCACTTTCTCACACCTTCTGCTTTCCCACACCTAACTAATCTGTTCGCTTTAGGAGAAATTCTTGCCAAACTATCAAAATTCATCATTTTCTTCACTTCTGTTCTCCTACCCATAGCATTTACACCACCCATAAGGAAAAGGCTGCCCTCACTCCCACTGGGATGACTCTCCCTATTCCTCACTCACACCCTTGGCACCTGGCCTTGCCAGTTCTAAAAGATGCAGAATGAGTTAGACTCACTGAACCAACCATGCATATTCTCTTCTATATCCCCCAACTTTTCTTTGTATGTCTATAAACCCACTCAGGTATCCTAAATGCTACTCAATACTAATAAGTTAAATAGGAATAAAAACAAGACTCCATAAGGGACAAGAACAAGTAACTAATTAAATAAAGAACAGAAAGCCCCTCCTTATATTACAAATATGGTTAATAAAATGTAGTTGGGATGATGGATTTAGAAAACACCAATGGATAAGAAATGTAATTACTTGGTTCAGGCAAGAATCATCAGTATCTTCTCTGGAAAATGGAATTTTAAGAAGAAACAGGACATTTATTGTCTCAAAACACCTCCACACAAGGCCTATTATTTAAAGAGAAACACAGTAAACTTTGCGGTTGTGTCATCTAGCAAAAACTACCTTGATGAAACAGCCAAAATGAGCAGCCAGGCTGGGAGAAAGCACCACCATGAGTCTCCTGATAGGATGTGCTGAGAAAGACACAGCACCAGGCCTGCGCTACCCCTGCTGGTAAAGCAGCTCCAGAATCCTAAGCACAAAGGAGCATCCGATTAACTAAGCCAACAGGCTGCCTGAAAAGCATTGGCCTCGTGGTCTTTTTAGTGTTCATCCTTGGGGCCAGAGAGATGGCTCAGTCAGCAAAGCACTTACCATGCAAGCATGAGGACTTGAGTTCATACCCCAACACTCATGGAAAAAGCCTGGCACACGTGTGCACCCACACCACAATAATGCATCACGAAGCATAAAGACATTTGACTACGTATTGAAGGCAACTAAAGAAACAGAATGACAGTGTGCAATGTTCTCCTGTAGGGCAGAACATTATTAGAACAGTTAGAGAATTCTGAATTAGGTCTGCAAGGTATTGTGCCAATGTTAATTTCCTGCCTTGGGTCGTTTTTGCTGCATTATGTAAGAAGAGTTTTGCAGTTTTAGAAATGCACTATAGAACCCAATAGATAATTTGTTTGCCAACAAGGTGACGACGAAACTGTCCTCCCTGTGAAGAAACTGGAACCCTGCATTAAGGCCGAGGAAGATGAAATCTCTTTGCTGAATTTCCTGGAGACCTGATGGCCATGCACCCAGATTTGATATCACAGGAACAGCACCCCAAGATGACATTAAGACAACAATGTCTGCACACAGAGCTCACACAGGACTGCTCGCTGTCAGTGCTAAACTCTATCCCTCTATAGTAAATACGTTCATAAATGCACAAGTACCTCAAGCAGGAGGGGTAAAATAGCGTCAGAGACTAACTCCTAGACAGTTCAGAAAACAAGAGGGAATGAGAGAGAGAGATTGTAAAAAATCAACAATAACAACAACAACAACACTAAAGAGCTGATGATGAGTCAGTGAATGGAGAAGTCTTTCCCGAGCTTGAACTCAGGAAGCTGAGTTCTCTCTGAGGACCCACATAGTAAGCAAAGAAAACTTACTCCCACGGGCTGTCTCTCCCAATCTCTCTCTCTCACTCTCCACTTCCCCTCTCTCTCTTTCTTTCTCCCTCTCCACTCCCTCTCTCACTCTTCCTTCCTCTTTCCCTACCTCTCTATCCCTCTCCCTCTCCTCTCTCTCATACAAAATAAATAGCTGTATTTTTTTTAAGTAAAGAAATAAAGTGAAAAGAACAAACATTACGAGAAGTCAACCCAACCCGACTCGCCTTTGCCTCACAGCTGAAGTCCTGCCCACACAGCCAAGCCTGGCAATCCCTGTTCCTCTCACTTCCCTTCTCCAAGACCCAGCTGAAATGGTCCTGATGGAATCACTGCTGTTCTCAGCGCTGCCACCACCACCAATACTCTGTGTCCTCTCCCTAGGGCTGACACCCTCTTTGTTCTGCGTTTAAGGCTCAACTCCTTGAACCAAAACATAGCTTCACAGTGGCCTTCCTGCCATTTCTACAAGGTATCTTCTTTACTGTTGCTGGAATTGCGACACTATTCACTTAGGGTTATCTCCACGCACATCGTTTTCTTAAATTACCCTTATCTCCAGTGAATACGCTTCGGTTCCCCCATCAATGTCAGCTCATATGTCACTCCCATTGGGGTCTTCTCTGAATGTCTTGTCCCGTTTTTCCAACACTCATGCCCGAGACTTACGCGTACTGCGACTGTTCCCTGAGCACTCTGCACCTTACAGCAGCATCGTCAGCTTACTTCTGCCGTGCTCTCCAGAAACCGTGAAGGGCATAGGCAGTGCTGACCAGGCTGAGTCATAGAAACAGCACGTTAGCACGGTTCTTGCCACATACTAGGTTCATCCATTGGAAGATCCAGCTTGTCCAAACTGAAAACAGAATCCAGTCTCCTAGTTCAAGATCTTGAGGAAGAGTGTTGGATTCTAAAGCCAGATGCTGCGGTGAAGCGAAGGCTTTCATTTGTTGTTTTGTTAATTTTGTTTGTCTGAGCAGGCCTATCTCATTGTCGTTGCTGTTGCTGCGCTTGGACTATCCGCCCATTTGTGGAACTGCTGCCTGGCTCTTATACTAACAGACCGCTGAGAACAGCAGCCTCCCATATACTTCCCCTGATTTGTAGGCTTCCTCATGTCTAACGCAACTTAGATTCCCCTTTATACTCTGGTTTCCTACTGGTTTCCATTTGGTAGAGAAAATGAAGTTTGGCATAGGACATAAAATGTATTCATTAACCTTATAGCAGCTTCAAAATGATACTTAAATAATGGCTTTATTTCTCCTGAACACATTTTTTTTCATCAAATTGCTGGAAAAAAAAAATAAAACTCCAGAGCTCTGGAGTTTCACAAGAAAAATGTTTTGTTTTTGTTCCCATAAGGAGTGGGTCCTGCGACCAGCATTCATATCTTCTCTCAACTATAATAATTTTTAAAACCTCAAAAGCAGCTTCTGTCTAAACAAGAAGTTGAGGCAGAGGTGACCTCTAAAGTCCATGAAATAAAGCCTATCAGGTCAAATAATAAAGAATACTAAATTAAGTTTGGTATTTTTGTTTTGTTTTGTTTCAATTTTCTTCTTACTTAGTTTAATGTGTGTGGGTGAGTTCTGCCCGCATGCCTGTCTGTGCATGGTGTGTGTGCAGGGCCCAAGGCGGCCAGAAGAGGGCAAAAGATTTCCTAGAACTGGAGTTACAGATAGTTGTGAGCTGTTATTTGGGTGCTGGGAATTGAACTTGGGTCCTCTGAAAGAGCAGTCGGTGCTCGTAACCTCTTAACTACCAGCCATCTCTCCAGCCCTGTGACTTCTGTTTTATAATAATTATTTAAAAATCATTATTTCCTTTGGGTATATATGTGTCTGTGTGTGTGCGCATGCTTATGTGTCTGTGTATGAACATACAGTTGTGCACATCCTTGTGTGTACATGCCTGCAGAGGTCAGAGGTCAGCATCAATTGTCCTCTGCTCTCATGCTCCACCTTTTTTCTGAGACGAGGTCTCTCATTTAGCTCGGAGCTCTGGAGTTCAGCTAGGCTGCCTGGCCAATGGGTCCAGAGGATCCTCCTGCCCTGTCTCCCCAGTGCTGGGGTTACAGGTGCACACTGCCATTCTTGCCTTTTTACTTGAGGGCTGGGAGAAACTCGGGTCCTTATACTTGCTGGGCAAGCACTTTACCAATGGGGCCATCTTCCAAACACAACTGGTTCCTCTTTTGAATGATGATGACAGAAGGGAAGGAGCCTCTACTAGTTTTTTTTTTTGCTGTTTTTTTTTTTCAATTGCTACAATAAAATACCATGGCCAAAAGGGGCTTGGGGAGAAAAGGGTTTATTGGGCTCACACTTCCAAGATCACTGTCTGTCACTGAGGAAAAGTCATGGCAGCAACTGAAGCAGAGATCATGAGGGTGCTGCTTACTGGCTTGTTCATCATGGCTTGTTTGGGCTCTTTTTTCATATGTCTCAGGACCACCTACACAAGGGTAGCACTACTCACAGAGAGCTGGGCCCTTCCACTTCAACCATTAATCAAGAAAATGACCACAGACATGCTGACAAGCCAATCTGATGGAGGAGGTTCCCTCCTCCCAGAAGACCAGAGCTTCTGTCAAATTGAGAAGAAACTACACAGTGCAGCTTCTTTGGTGAGAAAGTTGACTCATCCGACTGGAATTAATGTCTTTCTGGTCTTTCCTTCATGCCTTTAGAAAAAAACATGTCCTCGGAGCATAGTTTTATGGGGGGTTATGCTGATGGACAGTAAATCATGAAAAAATTAATAATCTCAGCAAGCTGGAAAAAAGACTGGTAAGCACTCAGAGAGTTTTCTCAAAGATTCATTTTTTCACAAACGTTAAATTCTGCCCCTATGTGATCCTCTGTCACCTCCACTCGATTCTAAGTGTGGCTCATGTTGCGCACAGGCTTTGGGTTATCAAGCTGGTGGAGAGGGGAACAATCTTTCTTACACCACAGAGTGACAACTATACCAGTGTGACAGCATAAACATTTGAACACTAACTTTCCAAGGAGAGAACGAAAAGCACAGGATATGTTAATGTTCTTTTAAAAGGCATTTTTCTTCACTGGGACACAGAAATAGTTCAAATCACAAAAGAAAGAGGAATATATTAGATTACATCAAAAGGTTAGCTCAGCATGAAGAACCTATCTCACTTGATGGAAGATTCAAGACACATGAAGGACTTAGATCAGATCATAGGTTTGATTTTTTATGAGAGAGAGAGAGAGAGAATTTTGAAGTAAAACAGATCAACAACTTGGCAGGCACTTCATTAAGACACTCAAACCGTCAAGAAGGGTAAGAGATGCTACCCAGCATCTTCAGTCATCAGCGAATTGGGGCTTGCCAACCTCCCCACTGAGTGGCTATTTTGGTATTGGCACGTGAAGAGAACCAAATCTTGGAGGCTGTGTGGTCCACCTTTCTGCCATTTCTGCTCTGCTTCGGTCATAAATTCTTAGAGGAGAATAAATAGGTCCCAAGTCACAGGGCTTGGGATCCTAGGACCCAGCCCTAGTTCTTTGTCATACTGTCTAATGAAGAGTCACCGTTCCCTGCAAAGTGACTGAGGTACTGTTAAAATCACCTATGCATCAACGGAGTCTACAAACTAGCGTAGAACAAATGATATATTCCTTAGCTTTGTGCCCTTCAGAAATCAGCGATGTTTACGACAGGTAAATCATGTGGTGTGGCTTACTCTGCTGGGCTGTCTGACATCTGAGTTTGGCTTCCCCAACCTCACCAATTTCAGTCTGTCCAGGATCTCTGATCTGTAACACCCTGGCCTTGCAGCCAAATGGTGCTATAAAGCAAAGACGTTTAGAATAAAGGACTGGAGGCTCAGAGTGCACACCATGATTTTAATAGATGAGGGGAAGGAGTTTATCTGCCTTTTAAATCCTTGTGGTGGCCCCTTCACTGTCTCCATTTGAGAAGGGGCCCTTGTCTATGTCCTTGTCCTGTACTCACAGGGCCCCAAACTTGTCGCAGATTTTCATCAACCCTTTTGGGAACTTAGCCTAGTGACCCAGGTCTCCCTGAGGGAGAACCCTCCGGTTCTGCCCTCCATCCCTGTGCTTGGCTTATAGGAACCCTTCTCATAAAAGGAGGATTGATAGAGACTCTCTTTCCAGCCCTTCTCTCAACCACAACTTTAGGTCTCATCTTTTTTTTTATTTTTTTTTCAGTCCCAAATATTGACATTTTCATCACCCCTAAAACATGGTGGTTCCACATTTGACAGAGTGACAGGGAGAGCGTCAGGGCTCAAGAGAAGAAATCCAGTGAGCCTCAGGGTGGGAGTGACACACCCTGATTACTGCGTCAAGACGATGACCTGATGGACTCACTGAAGACCCTTACACCTGTGAGGTGAAACAGACTTCCACAGGCAGGGGAGGGGAGCAAGAAAATGCACTTAAATGACAGTTCACCGATGACCTGAAGACAGGAGTTGAAAAACGCTCCTGGCAAAAATAAAACTGAAAGTCAGCTGGATCCCTAGTGGGCAAGAAGAAGGAAGCAGTGTGCTCAGAGGAACATGAATAAGGTCTGAAGATTCTCCCAAGGCATATCCAGACTTGAAAGAGGCGTACTGAAAGCATCCATTATCATTTCTATTAAGTTCTTGAGTTTCTAACAGATTTTTGGTTTTTGTTTGTTTGGTTGGTTGGCTGATTTATTTACTAGTTTACTGGTTTCTCTGAGTAGCCTTGGCTGTCCTAGACTCTCTTTATAGACCAGGCTGGCCTCAGACTCACAGAGATGAGCCTACATCTGCCTCCGTGAGTGCTGGGATTACAGGCATTCGCCACCGGGCTGAGCTCTAACAGATTTTTTGAATCTACTAATTTCTATGTTATTTACTGATTATAGGGTTTTTAATGTTATAGCTTCCCCATAAATTTAACCTTTTACACATTATGTAATGTGCCTCATTTCCCTGTTGAGCATGGTTAAAGTTTACCTAATGTTAACAGTGTCCTTCTGCCTGCCTTTCCCCCTTTCCTTCCTTCCTTTTCTCCTTCCTTTCTTCCTTCACTTCTTCCTTTCTTCTTTCCTCTTCCTTTCCCTCTTTCCCTTTCTTTCCAACCCCCAAACAATTGCCTGGTGTCTCATCAACTTTGTGTTTCTCTTTCACTTTAACAGACTGTAGAATAATTAGTACATAACTAGGTTTTGTTTTGGTCTCATTTTGATAGTTTCCATCTGTCAATGGGGGAAACTGGTTCGGCATCATGTAGCACAATCACTGATGCAGGAGATTTTTTTCCTTCTTGGTTTATTTATTTATTTTTTGTTTACGTCTCTCTTTTTGTCTTGTTTTTCATGGTTTGATCAAATTTTTTTTCATTCCACGTTCCTCATCTGAGTTCAAATGTTTCTTCTCCATTAACTGCTGTCTGCCTCAGTCCCCTCTGCTCAGCCACATTCACCTTGCTGTGTTTGACTAATTAAAAGCAGGATGCTTGACCAACACAATACTCTCTTCCTCCATTAGCAGACCCCCTCTCCCTTCTGCATGTTTCTAAGTTTAGTTGAGTGTGACTTTTAGGATGCTTTTTAAATTGTTATTTCCTCTGGTGGCTTATGTATTTGTTTGGTGAGGGGTGAGGTGAGCCTTTGCCACATGCATGCGTGGAGATCAGAGGAAAGCTGCACGAGCCAGTTCTCTCCTTCCACGGTGTCGGTCCTGGGGATCCAACTCAGATCATCAGCCTTGGCAGTAAGCACCTTTATCGATTGAGCCATCTTTCTGGCTCTAGAATGTTTTTACTAACCCCCTCGTACCCCGCAATATTAGTTTTAAATTGACAACTTAGCACCTTAAATCTGGGTCTGACTCCTAAATTTATCTGAGCAGCATCAACAAAAGGTCGGTTTTTTTGTTTTTTGTTTTTTTAAATGTATTATTGAAATGACTAAATCTGTATTAGGAACAACCTTTTAACAGAAAATCCTAGATGAAGGCAGATGTATCTCACCTTTCACTTCCAGGTCATCTATACGATGAGCAGATTCTCCATGACAAATGAGTCGATGTGTGCTTGAGTAAGCGACTCGTAACAATGCATATATCATCACCAGGGATGGACACATTTTATATTACAGTATGATATAAAATATTGTTGCGTTTGCTAGATCTGTTTGCTGTGACAAAATGCCTGAGAAAATATAGTTAAAGGGTGAAAGGTTTACCTTTGGCTCTCGGTTTCCAAATCCTCAGTCCGCAGCTGGTTGTTGGCTTTGCCTATTCTGGGCTGTGGGAAAACTGCTAATGGGGAAAATGAAGAGCAAAGGTGCTGACTTCATAGCACACTGAGAAGGATGGGGTGGAGAGAGATGTAGAGGAAGAGAATGAGGAGGATGAGAAGAGGAAAGGGAGGAAAGCAGAGGACAAGAGAGAATCATCTTGGGGTAGGACAGGATACACCACCCCTCCAGGTCCCAGCTCCAGTGGCTCTTTTCCTCCAACTGTGAACAGCCACAAAGCTATGAATTCATTAGCCGGTCACTGACATGAATGATGTTAGAGCCCTTCTGATCCAGTCACATCTTAGCGGCCTTCGTCCTGAACCTGCAACCCTGTAGGCATGTCCTCAACACATGCACTTCTGCGGAACATTCCACATCCAAACCGTGATTGATTTATACATTATATATATATATAAAAAAAAACAATAAACTCTTGTGTTGAGCAACAAAAATGTTTTCTGTTGTGTGCTTTATAGACATCCTCTCATAGACCTCAGAGAGAGAGAGTAGGAAAGCTGGACTCAGTTGGTGAAAATTGAGGTGGAAAGGTGAGAACTGGTGACAAGAGAGACGCCAATGACCCTCGGTCTTTCTAGACAGCCATCTGTCATCTCTGTACCTCACAGAATTTAGAGTTGTCCAGGAAAAAAACTCCAAGCCTAGAAATTTTAGGAAAACAAGACACTTAAAATGAAATATCCAATGTCATTCCTATTTTTAAATTTTTGATTTTTTTATTTAAATATTAAATTTAAAGTAGTCGACCATAGTAGTCCATTAACAATTACATAACACATGTCTGGAAAACGCTGTGTTTGTTTGTTTGTTTTTGTGTGTGTGTGTCTTTTTTTTGAGAAAATATATTTATGGAAAATGTGTTATATATTTTCTTCATGAAAGAGCCATGTATTCTCAATGTTTGATGTCATAACATCTTAGCATCACTCTAAGTACCTTGCAGCTCTTGTGACAGTGCTGGTATTTAATGTGTGAGAATGACCACCATTTGCCCAACATCTAAATGCTTTATATGATATAGCAGAATTATATAAAACTTATCAAAACAAAAATATTTCAATTCAAGTTAATTAAAATAACTGCCTAATCTACTTTGTTGGAACATAGCCTAATATAATAATTCCAAATATAGAAAATGCTATTTGTGTGATTATTGTATAATGCCAAATGTAAACCCATATGGAAATTTTTTAATAAAATGAGGTACACTCATTTTGTGAATATTGGTTCTATGTGTCATGTGATCTCAGGTCTAGTGCTTTTTTGTGATTTTTTTTCAACATCTGACTGTCCCTTTAGAATTTATATAATCTACTGTAGCTGTTTTCTTTACTGGTATATTCTAGGTGCAGCACAATGCCTGCTTATGATAATTGGTGCTCAGTGTATGATTGCCAAATGGTTAAATAAATCATCTAGAAATAGGAATACTGCTTAAAAACCAAACATCAAACTTAAGATAGATGGCCACACTAGCCATCCAGCAGCTACATCAGACACTACTGAGAAAGACTGGAGTAGAAAGTTTACAATGACAACATTCCTGTGAGGTGAAGTTGTAAGATTTAGTTTTTGCTAGTTTGCAATATAAAAATTATAGGGCTAAGATTGTACCTCAGTGGTAGAATGCTTGCTTATCATTCATGAGGCCTGGGGTTCAATGCCCAGCATAGGAAGAGAGAGAGGGGAAAAGGGAGGGAGAGAGGGAAGAGAGGAAAAGGAAGAGGGAGAGGAGAGAAGGGAGAGGGAGACGGTAATAAAGTCAGATATACAGGAAAGGGAAGGGAATGAGGCAGTGGTATCTGGAGTCTGAACAGGCCTTTTCTAACCCGTGGCCACCACAGTATCAAAGCGCTGTCATGAAAAGTCCAAACATCCTGTGTGACTTCAAGGCCCTTTTCTGCCTCCATCTTGTCTCTATGTAAGAGAAGGAAACAGGTTAGGAAGGGAGATTTCTTTGGACTGTTTGTATGCTGTGCTTTACCCAGCCTCCTTCACAGCAGGGAACAGTGCAGGAACACCCTCTAGGAGACCCAGCTCTCACTTAGACAAATCCACGGGAGAGCCGCAGGCAGGAAGCTCAGCAAGGCAACTGTTTCAATGCTGGCAAGGCAAATGGCCCTGAGCTCCAAGGGGCAGCAGTGAGCAGCCAACACATGAAGCATGCCATCTGAGGATGATGGCACAGGGGGAGCTGTGAGAGCGTCTACCACTCCATGTGAAATGTGGGGCTGATCAAGGGGGAACCATGAATAGCCACAGAAAAACAAGGTGGACGAATGTAAGAGACAAGGCTCACTAAACAATTCTGGAGTTCACAGAAGTGCCTGTGAGAAAAAGCCATCAGTTAGACCACAGAGCCAAACACCAGGGAATAAGAATGGAAAGAGGGTCCTCTGTGTCCCCCTTTCAGCTCTGTACTATCCTAGCAGGAGTCTGGGAAGGCTGTTGGGGACAAGGATAGGACTATAGAGTGCCTAGTAATTCAGTATTTGGGATTTAGTATTTGATATTGTTTTATCTTCAACACAGACTCTTGCTATTTAGACAGGGGTTACTTCAAGTTTACTGTGTAGCCCAGACTAACTGAGTCCTCCTGCCTCTGTTTCACAATGCTGGGCTTGCAAACATGTGACATCATGCCTAACTGGATTGGGATTGAATGTTCTTACCTCCGATGAGCTGGGCCTTTTATTAACTGTCAAGAATATCGATGTGCATTAATGTATTAAGTATACAGAGTGGCCAGGTGTGACTGTGCTTGCCTGTCATCCCAACATTCAGGAAACTGAGGCAGGAAAACAGCTGTGTCAGGACAGCCTGGTCTACCAAGCAAACTCCAGGCTAGATAAGGCTACATAGTGCATCCTTGTATCTAAGGAGCAGGCAAACCAAATAAGGGATTTTAAAACAAAGAAAGAGGCTGGAGAAAAATGATGGGTTTTGCCTTGAGGGTGTTTCATCAATAGAGAGAGGACATACAGGCAGAGCTGTTCTGAAATACTGTGGTGTAAGGAAAGTGAAGTTATTCCACAACAGCACTCCACACCCCTCGCTCATTCATTAAACTGCTTCTATTGAGCAAGACAGAAAAATGTGTCCACACATAAGCAGACGTCCTGCGTTTTAACCCAGGGAAGTCTATCAAAAGGAGTAGAAGACAGAAGGTGGTTATGTAAAGTCTTACTAGAAAAGCTTGATGGGAAAGGGGAGGGGAGAAGGAAAAGCTCCCAGTAATCAGTGTTTGTCAGTCCCTTCGAGATGACACTGTTTGCTCCTCCTGACCCATCTCACCAGCTCTCTCAGCCAACCAGAGAAGCTAGAAGGTATGTGGGCAGAGTCTGCTGGTACACTGACTTCTTTTTCTTCCTTCTATCCACCACCAGAGCAAGGGTCTTGGGCTTGTGGTTGCATTCCTGCAGAATCTTTTGGTTTCCTTTGTCCTTGGCAGCTTCCTCTTTAAAGTCTCCACACGACTCCAGTGTTCTTTTGCCTTCCTTTCAAAGTTTGGAGTGGTCATTGCTTCCTACATATGGCTAGAAGCCTCACCATCTCTTGTTGGCTCTCTTACTCAGCCCTCTCTCCTTTGAACTCATCTGGCCAAATCTCTTGAGGGAAAGAAACCTCCAGTCCTTTGTAGAAGTCTAAATAAAACAGTACCTATCCTCAAGATGGCTTCTGTTTTCAAAGAGATTGGGAGAGAAGTTAAAAGAAAAATCACTTGTAGCCAGTGACGAACAAGCTTATGATGTGTCCATAGTGACACTGTGCAGAGTGGAATGGCAAGGTAGACAATTCAGGTAGTGTGACAGTGAACACAGAGTCCAGTTACTGGTAAAGCCAGGACCGGGAAGAAGTCTCACTTTAGTCATTTTATAGGATCCTTTTAGGAAGAAAAGAAAACACTGTAGGAGAGTCTTTGCATATTAGACATGGACATTCTTCAGAGCTTTGTAAGTGCCCACAGCACATCCATTGGTTTTTCTTATTCTAAACAATAGGGAAAGGCTAACTAATCCTCGGTGCCTAGGATCCAAACTATGAGTAACATAGTGGCTAAAGGAAAATGTTCTCATGAGCTTCTGTCAGGGAGGATGGGGGACGGAGGAAGATATATCACCAGGAAGCCCTAATATCAACCTTTGTCAGGTACCCCGAAGCCTCTGTTGCTCAGATTTTAGTTCCTCATTTCTGAAACTGAGCTCTGCATTGTCCTGCCACCTTCCTTTTGCCATTAACACATTTCTCTGTTCTAGACTCTCCATCGCTTCAGACATCTTGCAAGCTACAAGACTCAACCACTCTTGTCTGCATTTTTGACAGAAAGAAACCATTTAGCAGACTGGTTCTGACCCAGAGAGCTTCACAGGGTGTCCTCCTGTGGGGGCTGTCTCACTACCAGGCAAAGATTTTTCTGCTATTCTGAAATCTAAAAATCACAGCCATAGCCTTCTTCGACAATAAGGAATGACAGAGGCATGATCAGATAACAGTCTCTAAATAACCACTTTCTGGCATTACATGGGTATTAATTAGGGAATTTCTTAATGTGTTAAAACCACTTGAAATTTTTAAAAATGTTCATGCTTTCGAGGCTAGTTGGGTGTATTAATTTTCCATCACAATAAACCCGATTGGTTCTGCTATAATCTTCAATATTTGAGAATCAATGCGTGCCAGCAAGGAGTTGGCTAGCTTTTAATTTGCCCTTTAATTTTCAAACCATGTGGTTCTTAAGAAAGAAATTTAATATATTGATTTGAAATTCAGCTCAAAGAAAAATCAGTTCCCTCTAAGGCAGCAGCTTTAGATGAATGATCAGTGCAATCGTGGAGTCACAGCTAAGGGCCTGAAATCTCTGTTGCATAGGTAGAGTTGTATTCTTGAGGGAAAAAAAAAATGATCATGCCTGAGGGATGAATGAAATGAATCCAGAATGGAATGAGCTTTCCTGAGGGCTTGCTTTGGGTGTGTATATTCACAGAATGAAGAAAGTCAAGAATAGGACTGTCTGATGCACACAGCTAATGGCGTGAGTGATGCGAGAACAGCTAAAAACAGTTGGCTTTAGTTGTCACTGTCTTCTCCATTCTTGATCATTCTTCCTTCATGTGTAAAGACATGAACGTGAGGGGTATGCATATGTGTGTGTGTGGATCGCGGGGAAACACGCCTATTCGTGCAGAGGCCAGGGAAGGACAGCAAGCGTCCTGCTCTACCAGTTTGTGCCCTGTTTGTCTGAGACTGCTCTCTCGCTGAATCTGGAGCCTGGCGAGCGGCCAGCAAGCCCCAGTGATCCTAGCCCTGACCCAGACACACACAGCTCTGGGCTCACAAGTGCATATGTGGCCTTACAAAGCGTTTATACGGGTGCCAGGATCCGCTCTCAGGTCCCCGTGCTGGTACAGCAAGCACTCTTAAACACTGCACCATTTCTCCAGACCCCAAGCCTTACTCTTCTTTTCTGTCTCTCTAATATCTCCTGTTTCTGCGTCACAAGAAACAAACAAACAACTTTAGTAAGCTCTTTAGAAGAATGTGTCACAATTCCTTAACATTGCTCTACAAAAAAAATGCATAAAGTCAGCAAACACAAGACTGGGTGTGTGATTCATACCTCTAATCCCAGCACTTAGGAAGTGGAGGCAAGAGGATTGGGAGTTCAAGGTCATCCTGGCTACCTAGGGATTACAGGAGATCTCATCTTTAAAAAGGCACTTTGAGCGTGATGCTCAGTAAAGTAATACACACAAAGCACATAGTAAGATAATGGATTCAGTGGATCTTAGTTATATGGTGATAGTCTTCCTGATGATGTTAATTCCCCAAGCAATATGCTAATTGATAGAAAAACATGAATAAGAAAGCTATGGCCCCCACAACAAGTACTTTTCTTTCTCTTTGGGTATAATACCAGTGGGGTAGTGCTATGAAGGAAACCTTTATAAAAACCTACCCAAATAATTTTATAATATCGAGTCTAATAAAAAGTGTGTCAAGAGGCCAGTTTCTTTTCTTTAAACTCTTAAGACAGGGGCTGTCTCTGACATTAACTCAGTGACTGGCTCTTTGATTACCTCCCCCTGCAGGGAAGGCAGCCTACCAGGCCACAGAGGAAGACAATGCAGACAGTCCTGATGAGAACTGATAGGCTCAAATAGACTGGGAGGAGTAGTCCCTATCAGTGGACTTGGGGAAGGGAATGGGAAGGGAAGATGGAAGGGGGGGATTAGGAAGGGGTGAGGGAGGGGGCTACAGCTGGGATACAAAGTTAATAAATTATAACAAATAAAATAAAAACAAAACAAAACAAAAAACTCTTAAGACACGTGCTTACATCTCTTGAATGCCAGGGATTGTGGCCCTCCTTTCACTTGGGCTATACCTGGGAATGTCTCTGTTTTGTGACATAGCCATAGAATGGTCTTCAGAGCCAGAATAGGGGTAAGAGGGTCGGATAGAAGAACCACTCTCCCCAATGAAGAAACTGAGATCTCAGCAACGATAATAGAATTTGGATAGAATATGTTATTACTTTCTGAAGCTAGCCAGTGAGTATGTTCACCTCCCCTAACCCTCCCTTTCTTTCCTGAGTTTAATACAATCACTAAATAGTTTGGAAAAGGTAAAATTACTGAGAGAGAGAGAGAGAGAGAGAGAGAGAGAGAGAGAATTAGACTTTGAAGCACTACTCCAAAGCCTGATGTTCCCCCCCCCCAGTTTCTTTACAAGCATGATGCTTTTTCGTAATTTAATTGGCTCATTTCTCATTTTTTGTCATCTCTTTTTTTGTTTCCTAGCCGAGGGGCAGACCACTGTACTGTGCCATTGTTTTAACCTCTATCAAAGGCCTTATTATGCATACCTTGTCATAAGTAATATCAAAATCCATAATCCTCACCTTCAACTGAGTTAAATATAATTGGACTTAAAACAACCAATTATGTCCCCGATTCAGCTGGTGTGCAAGGTGAAGAATGCAATTTCCCCGAAGGAAAAGGGGATATCCTGGCTACATAAGATGCACCTAGAGGAATCTTACCATTGTCCATATTCTTTCCCAGGCCCGTGGCCCTCACAGTTCTAGCCTTTTCTCTCTTCGTGGAAGCCTTTCTCATTCACTGTGACTCCCCTCCGGAAATCCCACTCCTTCCTGACTGAGCACGGTGGCCTCCTCCCTCCTAAGGCCTTGGTAAAGCTGAGAATTACTCTGCTCCCTTCGTCATTTGCATCCACCCATCCTCTGCGCTAATGTTGTGCAGCTTTTTTATAGCAGTTGGGGGGTCCTTCTTGCTTCACTTTCTGTCCTGTGAATTCATGAAGGATAAGGCTTTTGAAATTTATTTATTCATCTACTTCCCCCCCCCCCCACGTAGAGTGCCCTGGGTCACATTCCATAATTGTCTTTAACAAATAAATAACCAACCATCCAATGTATTGTGTGTTCAAAATCCTCATGAAGGTCAAATATGCTTTCCTCTCCCCAAAAGCGTTTGCTAATAGACCTTCTTTCTCTGTTCAGATCTATAAGAAAACAAATATAAAGCATTGTGCAGAGGAAAAAAAAGCTAATGTTGGCTTTTGTTCTCCCTGCAGCAACTCTGTCTATAAAACTATTTTCCTCTAATCATTGCAATGAACTTGCACTGTGCCCTGGCAAATGCTGTGTCTGATGCAAACCTTTCCTAATGTATTCAACTCTCCAGCCAGGAATTTTCATTAAACAGTGCCCTGTGCTAGAGGCTGCATTATGTCTGTGCATGACTATTTGCCTCTTTCACCAACAAAGGTGAGATGCTCTCAGCATTGTCGTATTTTCCACCTCTTTGTTACTTGAATTCATTTTAACATGTGTCTTTTGAAGTAGTGATTTCTTTTTTTAATTAATTTCAGAGTCTCTTAGAGGATGTCCAGTTCTCATGGAACCATGTGGTTATCAAAGCTGGTAAATCAAAGAATGGCTCTCTCCTGCCTTAACGTCAAGAAGAGGCCATTTTGTGTGCACACACAATAAATGATGCTTTTTAAAGAATAACCTCACCAGCTGAGCAAATCTGAAACCAGAGCAGACCATTCAGATTGTTCATACATTGGGCTGATCACCAAACTGGATGGGTTCCACACTCAGGGGCAGTTTCCTGTGGGAAGTGTCTAAGATGCTTCAGTACTCGAAGTGCAGAACTTTCTGCTCTCTTTTTTCTAAGCCACTTCCCTGTAACTGCTGATTGGGTCACCTTCAATGCTCGCTGCTATAGACCAGCCTGACATCCCACTCCTACAAGGGCTCCAGTGACATCTCTGGCTCTCTTCTTCCAAGATGTGTCCAGAGAGGGAGCTGTGCTCACTCAAGGCTGCTCTCTCAGTTGTCCTTTGGGTGCCCTGGACACAAGAGAACATCGCAGACAGTGTCTCTGTGTCCCTCCATGCTCCAGACAGTGTTGTATCCAAAAATAACTAGACAGGCAGGTTGGAATCTAGGAAACTCTTTAGCTCAGAGATTTATTTAATAATGGAAACACTGGTCCAAAAAATTCCTACAGAGGTCTCCGCTTGGAGATGGATTTATTTAAACATAGCTACAAAAATACCATTTCTGAAATGCTCAAGGAGGGCTCAATATTTAATCTTTTTTTGTGTGTAACTTCTAGAAAAGCTCTTTCAACTGGAAAAAAAACAAAAACTTTTCTTTTACTCCCTTCCCCAACCTCTTCCATAAGCGTAACCAAGACTACAAAAGGAAAGGAAGGAAGGAAGGAAGGAAGGAAGGAAGGAAGGAAGGAAGGAAG
>NW_026593286.1:32091702-32095584 GCF_907164565.1 Psammomys obesus | reverse complement strand
CCTTCCTTCCTTCCTTCCTTCCTTCCTTCCTTCCTTCCTTCCTTCCTATCAGGTCCAAGGCTACCTCTTTCCCCACAAAATGGCAAGCCCACTGACGTAGTCCAAAATTGACTCTAGGTCCAGCTCAGTTGGGCCTGTAGGAGGATTTCTGGAAATTAGATAAAAGCCAGTATCCCTCGGACTTGTGAAACTGTTTCCCAGATGCCAAAAGGAGTCATTTCCTTTACCGCTGGCAGAAGGGACAAATGGTGCTCTATTGACATATATCGGTGTCTGCACACCAAAGCCCATGCCAGCCTCTAGGCCCCATCAGTCCCTTCCCACAAGCACTTGTTCCATATGTCAAAGCCCTACCTCAGTCTCCTGGGCCTTCCCTCCCCTCAGTTGCTCACCCTCCCTATGACCTGCTAGTCTCTACTACCCCTGCATGTGCTCTCTCTTTCTCCCTAGCTCTTCCTGCCATTTGCCTCCCAGCGTCCTGCTTCTCTAGCCCTGGCTGTATCCAGTCTGTCTTTCTCTCTGCTCCTTACTCCTTTAGATGCCTCTGGCTGTTTTCTCATATCTACCAAAAAAATCTCAACCACACAACCGACAGCTCATGTTGGCAGCTTCTCTATGAAACCTTCTTGCATAAATTTCCCTCCTTTCTTTTTTTTCCCCCTCTTATTTTCTTAATTTTTTTTTTTTTTGACATGGAGTCTCATGAAGCCCAGGCTGAGGTTGGTCTTGAACTCTCAATCCTTCATGTTCCAGGTGCTGGGATTGCAGGGGAACAACACTACTCCCCCAGAGTAGGATTTAAAAGCTACAGGAACCCAGCTCCTGCTGCCTCTGCTAACCCCGTGCAAACCATAAATAACTTTACTTCACGCAGCCCTTGCATTGCTTTCACTAAGGTTGCTGGTAGAATCAGGTAATGTATATTGCATGAAAAGGCACTTTGTAAACCATTAAGGATCGGGGAGGAACAAAATATTACTTTCACAAAGAGTAGGCGAGGCTATTTCAAAACCAAGCCTGTTACCAGGTCCTCTAAGTCGTTTTCCAAATTATTTTCCTAATTGCCTTTAAGAGGCTGCCACCACAGCAGAAGGATTTTCCATCTATCGTTTTCAAAATTTGGGCCAAGTAACTACTACCCATCAAAAGGCAGAACTGCTGAACACATCGTCTAGCACCTCCTTAGCATGCAGGACACACCTACAGGAAGCCGAACCTAGTGCACCACCTCCTGTATGTGGGGCGGGCACTGCCTTGCCTCGTGTGCTGGCTCCAGATGCCGGTATCTGAATCAGTAACAGGACAAGCTGACCCATCGTCGTGTCGGCGGCTCAAAGACGTGAGGTTTTGTTTCCTATTCCCAGGTAGCTAAAACAGCCGGTCTTAACATACAGAGCCCGCTCTCCAGGCAGTATTTGGTCCCGTATTTAGGCTGCACAACTTCCAACCCAGAGTTAATAGGGTTTGTACACTCAGTTCTTGGAGGCAGCAGAAAGGGAAGAAGGGAAAGAGGACACAGGCATTCCTTAGGCATGGTACTTGGGAGGGACGAGTGCCGTCTTTTCTTACACTTCCCTGCCAAGGCCTTGTCACAGGCCCCATCTATTCAAGAAGAGTTAGGAGTCAGAGCACCTGGGCACTCGGCCATGAATGCATGGAAGCACCCGACCACTGCTAGGTCTGGTGGATAATCGGTTTACAACCACTGTCGACTGTCACAGGAAAGGGCGTAAAGAGCATCCACGCTCGACGGCATCTTGACATCATTTATCTCAGCGGTCCTCAAAGTACACACACGCCATGTAGCTTAGGTACCTGCCAGGAAGGTTACGTAGAATCATTTTTTTTTCCTGGCATGTGTGATGAGTACGTAATCGTATTTCATCTTCCTTGTCGCCTTTTGTCAATAGTTTCAGCTGATTATGGAGTTTTAACCCAAATTAGGATCCGGCTCAACACATTAGAAGTGACATCTGTGAGTCCTCGGGGTGGTGTGTACATGATGCACATAAGGTCACAGATATTTGGGAGCAGTTTGGGTCCAAACTTATGGGAACTAGCTGTTAATCCAGGAAATTTTTTGCTGTTGTTGTTGAAATTCTGTTGTTTTGGTTAGAGTTTCTATTGCTTCGATGAAACATCGTGACTAAACAACAAGTTGGGGAGGAGAGGGTTTATTTGGCTTACACTTCCAGATCATAGTCCATCATCGGAGGAAGTGAGGACAGGAACTCAAACAGGGCAGGAACCTGGAGGCAGGAGCTGATGCGGAGACCATGGAGGATGCTGCTTACTGGCTTGCTCCTCTTGCCTTTTCAGCCTGCTTTCTTATAGAACAACCCAGGACCTCAGCCCAGGGATGGCACCACCCACAATGGATTGGTCCCTCTCCCACTGGTAACTAATTGAGAAAATGCCTTACAGCTGGATCTCATGGAGGCATTTCATCAACTGTGGTTCCTTTCTCTCCAATGACTTTAGCTTGTGTCAAAATGACACACAAAACCAGTGCATATATTTTCCAGCTTGAATGTTAAATATGAGTATCTTCACTGGAAAAAAATAAAATGTTGATAGAACTTTTCTTGATATAAGCTTCATATAACTTACATGCACTTATATGCAAACCATAATAAAAAATACACTTTTCTCTAAGTCTGCGTGCTTTAAATGTGAAGATTACTTATTAAAATATTAAGATTTTTAAGCCCATTGAAAACTTAGAAATTACTGGGCAGTGTGGTGCACATCTTTAATTCTTGGGAGGCAGGCTGATCTTTGAGTTCGAGGCCAGCCTGGTCTACAAAGCAAGTTCCAGGACAGCCAACGCTCCATAGAAAACTCAACTTTGCCTTTAAATTTTTACATTTTTCTCAGGCATGTTGAGGCATACCTTTAATCCCAGCACTCATGGTAGCAATGCACTGTGCCAAAATTTTCTCTTATATTCTAAGAGACTGAACTCCACAGCCAGAGTTACTAATACACGCTAAGGTCACTTAAGACTGTGCTCAACCTGGTTGTTTAACCTGCTTTTAAGAGAACCATGTAACAATCAGCTTTAGTTGCCTTGAATTTTCCATGTAATCAATTTTTATAACCGCAGCTAATGCGTAGCTGTAATCTTGGTTATGTACTACTCTCTGACCCAGAACAATGTTTGTGTATCATTTGTTGAAAGTAGCAAATGCAGAGATTTAAAGCAATCTTCTAAAATGAATATCTAGCATAAATGTTGAACACAACATTTGGACACTGGCTGATAAACAGCAATGTTTATAATACATTTTGTATCTAGGTCAGTTGGGGTCAGTCAGAGCCAGTGACTTAATCCCTTGTAGAATTCTGTTCAAGATTTCTATAAAATATCCCCCATTCCTTTCCTATGTGATGATTTCTGTGGAGTTCAGTAAAGACGGATCAGGGTCCTTTGTTAGGGACAGCCACGCAGACAGATACACAGATATAGACAAAGGGATAGATTGACAAGACAGCCTTCACCCCGTCACAGACTCAGTCTCACCAACAGGCAGAGGACAGAAGACATGTGGCACGTGATTGGGGGGGTCAAACCTGAACTTATTCCTTGTTAAATGACTCTAGAGACAACTTCTTTTATTTCTTCCCTTAATGTGGTGACTGGGAGCTGATCAACAGTGCGTCCAATCCACACACTTAGGAGGCAGAGGCAATCAGATCTCTGGCCAGCCTGGCCTAGATATCAAGTTCCAAGCCAGCCTTGTCTACATAGTATGACCGTGGCACAATATCTTTTTCTAATTTTGTTTATTTATTGTTGTTGGTGTTGGTGGTGGTGGTGATGGCGGTGGTAGTGGTGTGTGTGTGTGTGTGTGTGTGTGTGTGTGTGTGTGTGTGTGTGTG
>NW_026593286.1:32090325-32091692 GCF_907164565.1 Psammomys obesus | reverse complement strand
TGTGTGTGTGTGTGTGTGTGTGTGTGTGTGTGTGTGTGTGTGTGTGTTTTGAGAATTTGTTCAGTCCTTCACCCTGGGTCCTAGGGACAGAACTCAGGTTGTTGGCTTGCACTGCAAGAACCCCTTTACCAACTCAGCCATCTCTCTGTCACTCTTTTAAATATTCAAATTATAAAAACTGCTTGCAAGAAAATTTCTAAATTTACTTTGCAATTTCTGCCTTATTAGGAAAACATGTAAATACACAGGCACACAAGACTTGCAGTGACTGTGAGTCTTTCTTTGTTCACAAAATTATAATCAAATTGCAGAGTTGCTTAGAGGCTCTTCATCAAGGAGACAGGGCACCACCCTTATGGGAAAGGGGGCCATCTTGATCTTGAAGGAAAGATTATTAAGACTCCTTCTCTGAAATGACTTACACCATCTTTAAATTCAGTCATATTTTTGTTTTTCTTACATTCTTAATAAGGCTTATTATGTTCTTATGGCCTCTTGCCAATGGTTTTCATGAACAAAATTGTGTAAAAAAAAATGTTTTTTTGAACCCACATTATACATTTTCCTGAAAAAGTTGTGCTGCACAAGATAGTTATTATTATAAACAGTGAGCGAGATTCATAGGAAGACCCTGCCAGGTCTGGGCTCCACTGGGTTGTGGGGAAGGGCTCACGTGGCTGAGGAACCCTCCCCGAATGCACAAGACTGTCTTCAAGGGAGAGGAGTCTAGGGGAAGGACTGTAGGAAGAGGATCTCCTCAGTTCCTAGAAAAGTGGCTTGTGACCCTGGGCTGTGTTTGTGGTGGCTTCACTGCAGCATCAGGTAGAAGCGCCTGAGTGAAGCTGGACACAGACCTCTTATAGACCCGGCTGCCAGGCTGAAAGTTCTCCTCCTCTACCTGTCTGAGGTTGGATAATCTGCTGCACCCCTCCAAACCCTCCCACCACTCACTCATCTGAAGAGTGGGAATGTGAACATTCTTGAGTTCTATGAGGACTAAATGAGGAAGTACTTAAGAAAATATCCACCATAGAAAACGCACAATAAATGCCATTAAATACCACTTCAGGATCTCGGCAGAAACATCACACATAACTGCCGGAGGCTGTGCTTTTCAGTTCTTATTACATTTCTTTGTTTATTTCATGTGGGAGGAGGCACACACATGTAGGAGCCTGGAGGTCAGAGCACAGTTTCTGGTAATCTGTCTCTCCTTCCATCATGTGGGTCCTGGGACTTGAGCTCAGAGCTCAGATGTAAGGGAAGTACCTCAGCCCACTGAACCATCCCACCTGCTCCAAGCTCATTTCTTTGTTTATTACTTACTTACTTACTTACTTACTTACTTACTTACTTACTTACTTACT
>NW_026593286.1:32029751-32090315 GCF_907164565.1 Psammomys obesus | reverse complement strand
ACTTACTTACTTACTTACTTACTTACTTACTTACTTACTTACTTACTGGTTTTTCGAAACAGGGTTTCTCTGTGTAGCCTTAGCTGTCCTAGACTTGCTTTCTAGACCAGGCTGGCCTCGAACTCACAGAGATCCGCCTGCCTCTGCCTCCCAAGTGATGGGATTACAGGCGTGCACCACCGCGCCGACTCCAAGCTCATTTTAAATGACCCGTAAGTGAATACTCTGTGCTACGGAAGCTTCGTTAATTTTTACCAAACTCCAGATTTATTTAGAAGGGACTTCACAGACCGAGCCTGGCCGTCTTGTAACATTTAACGGGAAGGCCATTCACGAGCATCACGTGACAACCGTAACATGTTTAAAGAGATGCCGCGGCTGGCGTCATCTTGTAGAAGGCAGCTCCGGCCTGAAAGCCACCCCCGGCTACCGTTAGTCACCTGTGGACTCAGAAACCGACAGGACAGCTCCCGGGCTTCACTCGCCTCACTGCGGACCTCAGCAGGCTCTCTTGTTTGCCCAGTTTGTTCCAGGTGAGGGTAAAGCATCAAGGAACCCAAAAATCTCAACAGCTCTGAACAAGGTGTTAGCCTCGCTTATCCCGGCAGGAAACCTCTGAAAGGGAAGATATCCGAGTTAGGATGTGGACCGCTTTCTAGCTGGGGAAGGAGATCCGTCCTGTCTACGTAGTTGCCTTGCTGTTTCCTGGTTGGTGAAATCAGGGGTCGTCCTCTGGTGCTCACCTTTGTCAATCTTACAGGTTTAAGGAACTTATTTTGTATTTGTTTGTTGGGTAGATTTCTGTGCTCTGGGTCAAACCTGGAGGCTTGTGTGTTAAACGAACGCTCTGCCGCTGAGCCACTCCCCAAGCCAGCTGGATCAATGAACTGGCGAACTTCAAAAGTTATTTTTGTGTAAATGCATGATTTTGCCTTGAGAAAAAGATGTAATCATTTACATGCCTGTATCAAAACTGGATCTAGCCTGCCTTTGGAGGGGACTTCCTTTTTTACTCTGAGGGGGGAAAAATAATAGCAGTCCAAGATTAGTTAGTAAATTTCCCACTCTGCATCCTATCACGTTAAATCCCCCCCACCCCCCGTGAAAATGCCTAATTTCAAAGGCAGTTTCATGGAAAACTGTTTGTCAATTACACAATGGCAGTGGTTCTAACTTCCTCACTGTGGCATCCCCAAGACCAAGAAGTGGCCCTTTCTGAGGAAACGCCACTTGAAGAGAGTCACAATTGGTCGAATTAATCTGAGACACACAACTCTGGGACCAGCCACAGTCTTTAAACACAACTTTCTTTAAGAGCTTATGGAGTCAGAATGTACGCGCCAACACAAATTAAAAGTAACGCTGCTGGGGAATTCCATCTGCTCGGCGCCCATCGATCAAGAGTCCATAGCACAAAACCAAGCCAAATGATCAGCCACCGTTATTTCACACAAATAAGGTCTCTGACTCTTAAAGTTCAAACCAGACGCCATCAGGCCCTCTAACTATTTTGATCAGCTGAAACTACTCCTCTGCTCCAGTGAACAGAATTTTCCTGTTTGCAATTTTCAGCTGGCAGATGAGAAACGCATGAAGCTTTATCCAAATGGAAAACCCAGTCATTCTTGGTAAAGTGGGGGGGCGGGGGGCGGATTGTCAGCTCTCAGAATTTGTCACTGGGGAGAATATAAACCTGATGCCACTTATTTCTTTGAATAGGACCAGGGCACAGAGTACTGAATGACTTCTGATTCTCCCCATTTTTTCATTAAACTTCATCATTCTCCACTTCCCTGAGGTACTGTCACTCACCTCTCCTCCCAAACCCCTTACACACAGAAACACATACACACACTTACACCACGGTTTCTTGGAATTTCTGGACAGAACTGGGAAAAGGTAGAAGACAGGGAAAGGATTCTCTCCTACCTGGGACTAGAGCCAATTCCTAGCCCAAGGTTATGAAGAAGTGAGGCAAGAGTGGCCCCGGGGACATTTCTTGTGGGTCAGCTTTCCACCAACCCGTTTGAGTTACATGGGAAAGTGCACAATGTTGAGCACACAGGCCCTCCAGGGAGGAAAAGCAGTGTTTACACAATTAAGACTTAGCTGCCTTCAAAACCCTTCATTCTTTTGCTTGTCTGTCTTAAGTCTCAGAGAGAGTGCTACAAAGTACTGTGGAAACCAATCAAGAGGAGAAGAGGTTAGAACTAATACCAGGTTCTCACTTGGTGGACCAGTGTGTATGTGTGCGTGCGTGCGTGCGTGCGTGCGTGTGTGTGTGTGTGTGTGTGTGTTTGTTTGTGTGTGTGCGCGCAGTAGACATTTGTTTTGCTAAATACAAAGCAATATAAAGTCTTCTTATCCATCACCACCAAGTCTTCATCTAAAGAGCAACACCTTAATACCAAAAGTAGAATGAAAGACTGGTCTTCCCATGAAAGGATGATTGATAACGACAAATTAAACAGATAACAGATAGGATGGACGGATAGATGATAACCTCTCTCTCTCTCTCTCTCTGTGAGTGTGTCTGTGGAGGGGTGGGGGGCTCAGATCTATTATCATCCATCTTTTTTTCTGTGCTCCAATTCTGGTAGCTTCCACAGCATCCTCCTTCAGAGAATGGTCCAGGGTTACTTGGGTTCATGCAGAACAAATGGAGCTATCTGGAGGTATGCCCCCCATGGCTCCCCTCATCCCCTCTGGGGTCCGTGTCAGTGGCTGAGAAGGAAGCCTCTGAAGGGGACTGACATCTGTCCATTTGTCCAGATGAAACGTGGATTTCCCTGGAAGTCATTCCCAGGTTCTTCCTCGATAATTAATTTGCAGATAAGTCTTTGTTTCAGGTCAGTCTCTGGGAAACAAATAGCCTGTTCATGGCCTTTGATGGATAGTCAAGAGCATAGACGTGGTAAAGAGCCCAGCTTCCAGGCTAGTTCCCACCATCCAGATTTTAGCCATGTGACAGTGGCTGACCAAAAGGACATGGACTAGGGGTCCATCGGTGGGTAATTCTACAAATACAGAAAAGAGAAAACAGGGCTCTTTGTCTCCTTCATCCCATTCTTTCCCCCAAGCTCTCTTTAAGCATGTGAAGAGGATAACATGGAGTTCTGGCCCAATCAACAGCCTCTCCACTAACATTAATCATTTATTTGGACTAATAGTGGGTTAGGGGGAGAATACTGCTCAGTGCTGCTCATGAGATGCCCTGCTTCTTTCTGAGGAGCTGTCTGTGGAGAACTGGAGGAGGACTTATTACCTCTGATGTCAGGGAAAGTGAGGCACCCAGAGCCAGGCACTACCTCAACCCCATCCCCCTGAGTCCCACTTTCTGTCCTGGATCCTAGCCACCATGCTGGCACCAGCTGCTGAATCTGGAGTTAATGAATAAGCAATCAGTTCCTCAGCCTTCTCAGAGCAGACCTCACCTCTTTACTGATATCCCAAGGCTCTCCTTGGCCCAAAGACCTCTGAAGCTTGTCTGTGATTTCCATTTGATGCTACCCAGAATGGGACATGAAATTGTTTGACACCAGCCACCATATCTCTGCTATTTTGACTTCCTCTGCAGTGATTCCCAGGCACCCTCTTAATCCTCATATGCACCACCATAGGACATCCAGATCTCTACAGTGCCACACAAAAACAGCACATTGGTCTGGAGAATATGGAGGACACTGACATCCACATCTGGAAGATTGGTAGGCAAAGGCCCTACCGATCCTTTAATTGTTATCAGTCTTAGAGTTTCCTCTCTCTATCTGCTACAATCCCCTTGTTTATTTTTCTGTTTTTATGGGGCATGGTCTCACTCTATAGCCCTGGCTGGCCTGAAACTCACTATGTAACTTGGGCTGAGCTCAGACTCCCCGGGATCCTCCTTCCTCAACCTCTGAGTGTTGGTACAGATGTGAGCCACCAGGGGTGATGGGGAGTATTGATTGTCCGCTTAGCAAGATCTAGAATCAACTGGGGATGAGCTTTTGGAATGCCCGTAGGGGATTACCTTGATTGCATAGCTGAGGTGGGAAAGCCCATGCAGTGTGGGTGGGGCCATCCTCTGACTAGAATTCTGTAGTGTATGAAAATGGAGAAACTGAGCCGAACACAAGGGCGTGTGCACCCGTTAACACTTGCTCTGCTTCTGACTATGGATGTGATATGACAGGCACTGCAAGTTTTTGCTGCCTTCACTTTCCCACAGTGACAGACTGTAACCTGGAGTTGAAAGCCAATAAGCCCTTTCTCTCTTAAACTACCTTTGTCACAGGCTGGAGAGATGGCTCAGTGGTTAAGAGCACTGGCTGCTCTCCCAGGGATCCTGAGTTCAATTCCCAGCAAACACACAGTAGCTCACAACCATCTATAATGAGATCTGATGCCCTCTTCTGGGGTGAAGGCACACATGCAGACAGAATACTGTATATACAATAAATAAATAAGTCTTTTTAAAAAAATCTACCTTTGTCACAGCAACAGGAATGAAGCCAAGACACCATGACAGCTATCTGTCTGTCATCTACCTATTTATCGTTTATCTCTCTATATACCTACTTGAAAACCCATCATAAAAAGTGAAAATTTAAGCTTTCTGAAGTGACCATTGTCCATGTATGGACCTACAACAGGAAGGTTCTTTGGCCTCTCTCAAAAAAACAAATAAAGCCAGATGCTGTCACAAGAACTTCAAACACGACTATTAAAGTAAAAGTTTAGGCTGGAGAGATGTCGGTAAAGTGTTTTACTGTGCATAAGGACCTAAGGCTGGAGCCTGTGGCCTGTGTCTTGTCACCCAGGGCTAGGGGGAACGCAGCAATGACACAGGCCAATCCCACGGTCCGGCTTGACAGCCAGCCTAAGCAAGACAAGCAGCTTCTGAATAAGAGACACACCCTTTCTCAAAAAGTAAGGTACAGAGCAATCAAAGAAAAGCCTCTGGCCTGTACACATGTAGGCACACAAACACACACACACACACACACACACACACACACACACACGGGCTTGTGCACACATGTATACACAAACATACATACATACACACACGAGAAGATAATGATAAAGTATGTCTTGGGTAGGAAAGCAACCATCAAACAACTGTGGTTTAATTCTTTGCCCCTCAGTGTTGTAACATTCTTCCTGTGCTGGAGAGGTTGATGTCAACTAGATAGAGGCTGAGGTCATCAGAGATGAGGGAACTTTAATAAGGAGGAGGGAAGGAGGAAGGAAGGAGACGAGGTGAGTGTGAGGGTAGGACTGGGAGGAGATCTGGGGGTGGGCTTTGATCCAGATGTAAAGTGAACAAATAAATACATTAGTGGAAAAATAAATAATTAAAAATGTCTCCATAAGATCCAGTTGTAGGCAAGCTTATAGGACATTTTCTTAATTAGTGATTCATGTGGGAGGGCCCACTCCGGCCTATTGTTGGGGGGCGGGAGGTCACCCCTTGGCTGCTGGTTCTGAGTTCTATAAGAAAGCAGAATGAACAAGCTATGAGGAACAAGCCATAAGGAGCACCCCTCCATGGCCTCTGCATCAGCTCCTGCCTCCAGGCCCTTGCCTTGTTTGAGTTCCTGTCCTGACTTCCTTCAGTGATGAACAGCAATATGGAAGTGTAAGCCAAATAAACCCTTTCCTCCCTAACTTGCTTTTTGGTTGTGGTGTTTCCTTACAGCAATAGAAACCCTAACTAAGACAACCTCCACCTCCTATTTCCCTCACCCCACAAAATATGGAGCCCTTACCCTCCACTGAGTGTGACCCAGCCGTCTGACTCTCATGGCCAGGTGCCTTCTTTACTTGACCTTAGATTTAGTCCTCAAGTTTCAAGATCATGAATTAGAATGCCTCCTGAGGTGCCTATTCGTAGCCTGACTGTATTTTGTGCCATTTGGAGCAATCGGTTCCCTGAGAGGCGGGTCTGTAATCACACACAAGTTCTTCAGAGTCTCAAGCAAGGCAAGGTCAGGTACGCCCCTGTGGAGCTGCTGATTTAGGAGACGTGGGATCTGACAAGCCGATTGGTTTGGGTGAACTGGAGTTGTTTGCTTCTTTTTCCTATAAATAAATCTGCTTACAAATCTATGTTATGTGCATAAATATTACAGATATTTATAATGAGGCCAAAGATGGAGAAGAGAGAATAAAATGTTTTTCTATTAAAGATGATAAAAGTTTTATTTATGGTCCTTCTCGGGAGATTTTTCTAGATGTTTTCCTCCTTCCCCTCTATTTATCAAAATAGACGCACTATGGAAAAATAATGCAATACATAAATTCTAGTTATATTAGCATAAAAATGAAAAGTAATCACAGGAAATGATTATAGTGTAAGTATGCTTATAAATTCAGTGTTTTTCTGGGTAAAAGATACAGCATGTGATTTCCAATGGAAAAAAAAAAGATACCATGTTCATTTCATAGTCTACACTGGACTCTCTTTTAACATAAAAACAGGAAAAAAATCATACCCAAGATGCTTAACAGGATTTAATATAGTTGCAGTTAGTCTGAACAGTTCTCCCCAACACTGTGAAGCCCTCAGAATTTAACGCCATTCTAATGGAATCTGATGTTCACATTTGCTCTCTGTCCCACAAGGTGGGTCTCTGAGATGACAGTGAATCAGTGGTATCTTCAACAAGGCTCCCTGCACCAGGACACATACCTCTGCTCCCCCACTGTCTGCCCCGCTGGTCCAGACCCAAACTGAGCCGAGTGTCTCACATTGGAGTCCAACTAAAGGAGTTCCGAGGGAACAGAACAAAGCTGCAAGACATGCCAGCTGCCTTCCAATGGGCAAGCCAAGACCACTGTGCAGGCAACTGCGAGCGGAAGAAATGTACCCCAAAGTCACATGGCATGGCTACTAGGCTGTGGCTACGCTCATCTGCTGCACTCCTTCTGAGAATGGCAAGAAGAGAAATCAAAGGATCAATATTTCAGGATCTTTATCTTGGACCAGCACCGTGGCTCAGGACTCAAGGTGTTTGCTGCCAAACCTTGTGCTGTGGGATTGATTCTGGGACCCTCATGGTAGGAGAAAACTGAGTTGTGCGTGTCCTCTGACCTCCACAAATAGTTAGGCTCTTTTACATTTTAAAATGTAATTTTAAAAAATGTTTTAATAAAAGATCTTTATCTTAAAGAATATTTACATTTTTGTCCTCTGACTTCTTTCTTGCCCTTATTGTATAAACACACAGCCTCTTTATTTGCTGGCCCAGTTCCCAGGTCTTGTGAAGAAGAATTAAGTAAATGGAAAGGGAAAAGAAAAAAGAGAAAAAAAAAAAAAAACAAGAAGTAGGAGAAAATAGAGAAAGCCAAAGGCTGAGACTGTATATGGAGGCTTTGCAGAAAACGTGGGTCAAAACATGAGGAGCAAGAGTCAAAAATGAGCTGTTCTTGACCCTGGATGCAGGAGAAAGGCAGAAGTGAGCTCCGTAGAAAACGTTTGCATAGACGCCGGAGTGGATTGCAAAGGAAAGCCGCCCAGTCCCAGGAAGATACGAAGTGTTCTGTGGGACACACAGTGGGGGATGTGAGCAGCTCTGAGCTTGGTTTGGATGATCCTCCTAAGACGCCAGTTCTCCACATCAGTCACGACCTTTGGGGGTCAAATGATACTCTCACGGGGGTCACCTAATACAATCAGCAAGCACAGATATTTACATCACCATTCAGAACCGTAACAAAATGAGTTATGAAGTAACAACAAAACTAATTTTATGGTTGGGGGTCACCACAACATGAAGAACTGTATTAAACGGTGGCAACATTAGGAAGGTTGAGAACCTCCTCCGTAAGCAATCCTGGGCCTTGGGGTGCTGTGGTTTTTATTTAGGTTTCCAGTGTCCCTATGTCCAGTGTCTGCTCTGCTGTTCATACGGCAACATCTCGCTGACAAGACTCCAGTGACAAACTACTTTATGTTCAGAAATAAGGCCTGCCTAACGTGACCCCAAAGCTCCTGCAACAACTAGAAAACGTTTCAGATCCCCATGGTGATGTGAAGGACCAAAGACAGTATTTTGTATTTGTCTGTTTGTTTGGGGGTTTTGTTGTTGTTTGTTTCCCCATGAGAACAAGCATGTGTTGGGGTACAGCACACTGAACTGTCTACTGTGTGTGAGGAATGAATACCTAAGTTATGAGCCTACCGTTTATTTCCACATAGAACCACTGCTTTTTATGTAGCTAAATCATCGTTGATAACTCTCCCAAGAATTTACTAAGAGAATAAATCAGATAATCATCCGAATCACCTGTGCTCTATTGAACATTCCAACAAAATGAGCACGATTATCACAAGACTGTTACAGCCATCAGGCCTCTGAGCACCCCATGGCCCAGTCAAGTAGACACATAAAGATAGCATCACAGCCACGTTGATGAAATCACAAATAATGCCTTGTTTATTCTATAGAACGGAATGTGAGTGGTGTCACAGCTCGTGAGCCTGAGATCCAGTTAGGAACTCATCCTCTGAGACAAGGCCTTGCCCGATGCTGAAGGGTGGCCCCGGCTGTGTTCTCCTGCTGCTGCCTCTGCCCCGTGCAGTTCAGGCCACCCCTGAACATAAGCGAGGGGTAAGTGGGAGCAGGAAGGAACAGCAAGGCCTGGCAGGAGGAGCTGCCATGGTTTCTGGGGGAAACTTCTGCTTGGAGTACCCCCCTGGAAGCTATTTTATTCTGCCCAAACTTTTACCCTAACAGGACAGCCTCTTGGGGACAGCTAAGGACACTGTGAGGTTGTTCAAAGAGGAAACAAAGGTACCACTTGGCTGACTGTTGAGCACTGGAGTCAGTCCCAGGGAGATGATTTTTTCCCCCACTCTGCTTTTTCTCTTAACTTCTGTTTTGGTTTGCCACCAGAATACATTTCAATTAAAAAATTTCCCCCTAGCCACGCCCTCCCTCTCAGAGAAGAGGAGGCCTTAGTAGTTCCATGCTGGAGTATAGATACCTTATTGATAAGAGCAGCTTATAAGGAATTCATCACCTGCCCCCCCCCCCCAAAAAAAAATGCCCTTCTTCAGGGCAGCTCTGCATGATGGTAAATAAATATGGGAGGGGAAATCAACCATTTTACATAGAAATGTGCATGAATTTCTCTGCAGGAAACTGGTTTGACCCGCTGGTAACTCTGGTAGCAAACCAGACTATGGCTTGCTAATTTGTTGCCTACTCCTTAGGCTATAGTCTTGCTTGCTACCAGAATTAATCATTCCTCCCCTTTCTCTCTCTGCCTCTCCCCCAGCTTCCCCCCTCCCCTATCTCTCTCTCTCTCTCTTTGTCTCTTCCTCTTTCTCTGCCCCCCTCCCCCATCTGTTTCCCCTCCCTATCTCCTCCCTGTAGGATGTATCTGTACGCTAATTCTGGGTTACATACCCAGGCACACATCTCCTTATGCTCTAAGTCCCTCCATCTTGGTCTTCTCGTGCTTCCTCTTTAAACTTTACACTGACACTTTGCAGTTGGTAAGCTTTCTGAAAACACGAACAACATAAGGAGAATGTCTATCTGTCATGCAAAAGCCAATTAATACTTTGTAAGCATCCATTAACACTCCAGGACTGTCCCACCTCTACAAAGGAATATGAACCCAGCAAGGAAAGCTGGGTTCAACAACGTAGATGGACCTGAAGTAGCTGTGCTAAGTGACATAAACTAAGAACAAAAAGAAAAACACTGTTCAATCTCACTTATACACAGAATCTTTCTCTTTCAAAGGCAAGCAGACAGAAACGGAGTGGAACAATGGAGACAGGGGTGGGGGGGGCAGGGTAGGAGAGAAAATGAGGAGCAACCCAAGAGGACAAGTTTGTATTTCAGTGGCGTGGCTAAGTCTAGAGACTGAATGTGCAGCTTACGGCTGTTTTCTAACGATATCTGCGCTAAGACTTTCCTGAGAGATTTTAGGTGACACACGATGGAACTATGGAAGGTGATAGCACGAGGAGCATGTTTGACCACGGTCATAATTTCACTGATTACATGTAGATCAACATAGCATGTTGTATCCCTTATCTGTATGCAATAACAAGCAATTATTTAAAATAAATAAAACCGAAGCATGTTAATGAAACAGAATTTCTTAAGTGTGGAATGGCCACTCTGTACAGGGCGAGAATCCTAGTGGCCACAGCCTGCTTTGCTCAGTAGCTTCTTAACTTTAGCATAAAGAGAAACAATGGAAACTATTCAAAATAAGTGCTACAAATATTACACAGTGCACAGTTTTTATAAATTGGTATTGCCTTAAGAAATACCAGTTTATGTATAGGAAAATAAGATAGTAAATACAGAACTAATAAGATAGTTCTATTTTAGTAAATATTGTATGCATCTATTTAGAATTAGGGGCTAATGGCTATGGCTTGCTAATTTGTTGATTTTAAAATTCACTTAAAGAAAAAAACAAGCAGGAAAAGCAAGAATAAAAATCAGTTGTATAGAGTCCTTGCGTCTGGGCTGGAGAGTTGGCATAGCGGCTAAGGGCAGTTGCTGCTCTTGCAGAGGACTCAAGTTCGGTTCCTAGCACCTACAGTGAAGCTCACAACCATCTAATACCAGGGACTCTGATATTTTCCTCTGTGCCCCACCCCCACCCAACCAGGAACCAGGCAAGCATGCGGTGCACACACACACACACATACACACACGCAGGCACACACGCACTCATACACATAAAATTAAGACAAATTACATCCCAAATGTAAAGTCAAGAACAGCAGACAGAAAAAAAAAATAACATTTTGAAAAGGGTAAGTTGTGCTTGGGAGAAGCGCGTCAGCAGCTATTGAAGCTCATCAGTGAGCATGGATGATTGTGACTCTGGAGACGGCAAAGGAATAGGGGAGCAGACCCTCAGATGTAATCGCCTTGAATACACGAATGTGCTGTTTGATAGAACCAGCATCTCAGCTCAACATTTTAGTGAATGACAAAAGGTAATTGGAGCATTACAAAGCATAATAGAAACGGGATCCATCCCTCATCCCATACACCAGCATGAATTCCAGTGGGTTTAAGACTTCAGCATAAAGAAGTAAGGTCGTTTTTCAGCTGGAAGAAAAGAATGTGATTGAACTTACAGCTTTGGGGGAAATGTCCCTAACTAGAACTCAGACATCTAAAAATCAGGAAGGGAACCTGATTGATGTACTTAATGATATATAACTTTTCAAGTTGTTTCATGGAAAAAATATCCTCAGCAAAGTAGTTGAACACATTACAAACTTCAAAAAGGTGTTAACTGGTATCATAGATAAAGAGTAACCTTTGTGTATCTGTGTATAAGAAGGAGTCATTGCAATTTTTTCTCTTGTGCTTATTATTTTTTAAAAATATTTTCATTCTTTTGACATATATTTAAATATTTATTAATTAAATTGTATGCTATCTTGAGTTTGCTTCAAAATAACCAAATACACGGTGTAGAAGAAAACACAGTGGCAGCAACTGCCAATTTTAACAAAATATTTATATAAAGTGTATAATTAGCCATCAATAAATGTCAGTTACTCTTATTAGAATCATGTTCATGTGTGTGGATATGAACGAAGAGAAATGGAGGTGCACATGGCCTAATAAATCCTTATCTAGTTGTAGTTTTGCCTGGATAAAAGTTACCATATCTATCATCATAGCTGAATGGATGCTCCTAGCTTTAGCATAGAGACAGATACTAGGAACTACTCAAAATAAAGGATGTAATATTATTCAGTGAACAACTTCTAAAGATTGATACTATGTTGAAAAATATCAGCTTATTCATAGGAAAATGAAGATTTTTGAGGCTGCAGCCTTATTAAAGATGGGCTGGTTTCTCAGGAGGTTGGAAGTATGCTCAGATTCTATCAGAGGTGTTAGGGTGGTTCAGCAGGACTATCTGGGAATAGATAGTTCAGCCTGCTACAGGGGTGACCTGGGGCTGTTGTAGGTGTTTGGCCTACCACAGCAGAAGTCAAAGTGTCCTAAGATAAGAGCGGGGTGACCTGGGGCTGGTTAGTTAGTTGTATAGCCTACTACAACGAGAGTGTCTTCACGTTCCACGTGCTCAGACCCTCAGGGAGGCTGAAATGGTCTCAGAAAAAGTGTTCCTAAGTCATTAACATTGCAGATCATATCTGTGAAAACTGGCCCATGACTCCATTGGCCTCTCCCTAAATAAGCTCAAACAACGGACCACATTCAAAACTCAGCAACGTCCCAGGGACACAAGCCACTCTGAGAACAGCAGAAAGAACCACAAAAGAACCTGAGATTGAACCCCAGCACCACATGTAGCAGTTATGGTAGTGTGCACCTGTAATCATAGCATTTGGGAGGGGGAGACAAGAGGATCAAAGTTCAAGGTCACCCTCAGCTACACAGTGAGGTCAAAGCCAGCCTATGAGATTCGGCCTCAAAAAAAAAAAAAAAAAAAGTCGTAAAAGTGTACAACATTCAATGTAACCCTCTAAAAAGAAGGCAAATAACAGCACATTAGAAAAGATCTATTAAAAATTTACCAAAATTACAACATATCAGTAGTTTTGAAAGACATAGCCAACAGGACCACAGAAGTCTAAAAAGCTGGACTCATGTGGCTAGTCCCTGGGCTTTCATGAGTCCAGCCCTGGGGTGTGAGTCTTAATTCAAGCCTTCAGCCATCTTGCTCATAGATCCTGAATCGTTCATCCCACGTAGCACCAAAGGACTGATAGAGTGAGTTGGAGAGATATGCAGATGACAGAGTGCACCGGGCACGAAAAAGAATATACCAGGAGTAAAACTGTAAACGTACATCAAATATCAACTGCCCTTCCCGAAGAAAAGCAAGCTGCTTCTGGACTTTGTGGTCAGAACGGAAAAACCACACTAATAAAGCAGCTTCCTGTGCTGGCTCTGAGGCCGCGCTGACCTGTGGCAGGAAAATGGATGGGCAGCCCAGGGCTGCATACACAACTACAAGCTGAGCTGATGATCGTCTGCTGCCTTCACAGTCTGACTTTGCAGACAACACACTGATGGATGTAGTGAGGATTCTGGTTTCTCTAAAAACCCAGTTATGTGGATATGTTTTTGTTGTAATCCCGTGTGTGGGATATGGGGCTGCTTCAGGCTGTCCACAGCATGTTATAACATGCTATAGGAGGACTGTGATTTTTGCCAGCTGCAGATAGTTTACATTTAGAATTCTGGGAACTCTTGAGAGGGTATAAATACCAGAGCCCTAAGAGGGGCTGGGGGGTGGGGTTTCAGAAGAAGAAAAAGCCTGTTGCTTTCTAAAAAAAAATGAAAATCCCAACCATTTGATTTTACCAAACTCAGGAGCCAGATGCTGGGGTGAAAACTTGCTAGCTCGGAGAGGCAGAGAAAGCACCCAGCTGACCTTCATACTCAGCTCAAGCCCTAATGGAAAGAGCCAAAAGGCTGCTAGTTCAACCAGCTAGCTCAGTGGGTAGAGCAGAATGACTCTTAATCTCAGGGTCATGGGTTTAAGCCCCACATTGGGCACTGTATATAAAAGAAATTTTTAATTACCTGAGGTAATTGTTGCCTCAGTCTACTAACCTAGGCCTAGTCTTGGAATCTTTTAGTCTCCGTACAATCCAGCATAGGCCTAGGATGTTTTCAGCCTCTGAGACTTACTGCTTAATAAGCTGGCCCTTTCTAATTCTTTCTGAGCTCTGAGCTGACTGGTTCAATTCAGCTATTCTGGTTCAAACTCCTTTCCTAGCTAACTTGTTCAATCTGGCTTTTCTCTCGGCCTCTGAATTGCTCTACTTGGCCTCAAACTAATTCCAGCAATCTGCTCCAATCTTCTGTCTCCTTCTCGTCCACCTGTATCTAGCTTGTTCTCTCATTCAACCTCTCTCAGTAAAATTCTCCTGGTAAAATTGCCTCCTTTCTCTCTGCATTGCCCCTTACATAGCTTCCCTTTCCTCTCTCTTCTCGTGAGAGTTGGGTGTATCCTAGTCTGTCAAATCTCTGATTGTCACCTTTTCTGCCACTCAATTAGACATCACTTTCAAACATGGGTGCTTCCTTCTACAAACTAACTTTACCTTTATTGTCTGGGATTAAAAGCATTTACCACCATGCCTAGACCTACGCTTTTTTTACCTAACACTTGCTCTCTACCAAGCTGGCCTTGAACTCAGATTTGCTTGCTTCTGTCTCCTGAATGAAAGGTATGTTTGTATTCCAGTTGGATCACACAGACCTATAAGGTCTTTTGAATGTGATCTATGCCAGAGCAGCCATGTTCTAAATTAAAATTCCTCTGCAGATGGCTGCTGCCCTCCATGCTGCTCCTAGTTGCTATTGTTGCAGTTTGACTAGGAGACGAAGTTGGCGATATCCTGGCAATGAAGATTGGGCTTGTCACAAAGAACCCAGTGATCCTGATCAACAGGAAGTAGTTTAAAAAGGACTACATCTTATTTCCCCTCTAACTTTCTTTCTTGTCTACCTAGTGTTAGGGAATTAGAAGGAGTTGCGTAGAGAAGGATGGAAACTATAAGAACCCAAGTAAAATAGCTAAAAACAAAACAAACAAACAAAAACACCTATAGGTAAATATAACACTCCCATGCCCTCTGGTCTGCAGCCCAGCAATGGCAAATGATGGCCTACCTATTTTTTAAAATAAAATTTTGCTGGAATCCAGACATGCCCATTTATTTACCTATTTATTGCCTAAGACTGTCTTTTTGCTATATTTTCTTGTTTTGTGTTTTATGGGTTTTGTGCAGTGCTTTGTTGTGTTGTGTGTTGTGTTGTGGTGTGTATTTTCTTGTGTGTGGTTGTGTTTTGTTGTATACTGTTGAATTGTGTTTTGTTCTGCTGTATTGGGTTTTTTGGTCTTGTGTTTTGTTTTGTTTTGTTGGACTTTGGTGGTATCTGTATGTCTTAGGGTTTCATTATGTGTGAAGACAAACCATGACCAAGGCAACTCTTACAGCCATTTAATCGGGGCTGGCTTACAGTTTCAGAGGTTTAGTTCATTATCATCATGGTAGGAAGCATGGCAGCATGCAGGCAGACATGGTGCTGGAGAAGCCGAGAGTTCTACATCTTAATTCGAAGACAGCCGGGAGGAGACTGTTACACACTGAGTGTTGCTTGAGCATTTAAGACCTCCAACGCCTGCCTCCAGTGATGCACTTCCTCTAACAAGGCCAAACCTCTTTAATAGTACCACTCCTAATGCCCAAGCGGTCAAACACATGACTCTATGGGGGTCATACCTATTCAACCTGCCACACTCCACTCCCTGGCCCCCAAAGGCTTGTAGCTATAACATAATGAACAATACATTTAGTCTGACTTCAAAAGTCCCTGTTGTCTATCACAATCTCAACAATGCTTAAAACCCCAAAGTTCAAAGTCTCTCCTGAGATTCATGCAATCTCTTAATCCCCTATAAGATCAAAATAAAAAAAATTAGATCACATACTTCCAACAGATCAGGACATGCACAGGATACACATTGCTATTCCAAAACATATGGTAGGGAGCATAGTGAGGAAGTACTGGACCAAAGCAAGACCAAAGACCAGCTGGGCAAACTCCAAACTCTGTGTCTCCATGTCTGATGTCAAAATGCTCTTCAGATCTTCAACTCCTTTCAGCTTTGTTGAATGAAACACATTTTTTTTCTCTTGGGCTGTTTCTACTTCCTGTTAGTAGCTTTCCTCAGCATCTGTGACCTTTTGTGGTCTCCAAGGCAATCCAGGCTTCACCTTCACAGCTTCATGAAATGGCCTCTTTGGGACTCTATGCAGGGACAGCCCTGCCACATGGCTGGCCTCAGCAACTTTCCTTAGTTGCAGAGGGAGATTTCTTGACTCTAAAGCCAAAACAATGTGGCCAAAGCTGCCAAGTTCTGTTGTTTTCTGGGACTGAAACATAGACCCCTTATGCAAATACATTTTCATCAGCTTTCTAATTTTGATGGTTTCCTTCACTGCCTAAGCCTGGCTAGCATGGAACTTGCTCTGTAGACCAGGCTGGCCTTGAACTCAGAGATCTGCATGCCTCTAACTCCTAAATGCTGGGATTAAAGGTGTATACCTAAGGTGCCTGGACCTAAGCATTTCTTTAATTTTTTTTAAATTATAGATCTTTATAAGCATGGCCACTATCCTTGGAATATAGAGATGCCCTGAAACAGATAAAGGTTTAGAGGAAAATTTGTAGCAGAGGCTGCCTGGCCACTGATGTATGTATTCTGAGGCCAAGATGGCAACAAAACAAACTTGTTTGCGTAAAGGAACAATTGCAACAACAAAAGGAGATTTGACAGCATCCTCTGTGCTAGCCTCTGAGCTGGCAAGTAAATCAGATAAACAGGAGGATGAGATGGAGGTACTGGCTGTCATGTCTTAAGGTTTGGGGCCTGGAAGGAAAAGAGAAGACAAGTTAGATCTGTGCTCAAAAGCCCTTCCTGGCATCTAAGAAGCTGGAAGCCGTTGGAAGGCTCAGAGAGTGAGCGTGGCAAAAGTAATAGAAGATTCCCCTCAGGTCTGACCTTTAATAAAAACAAAAAGGGAAAATCTATATTCCACCATGAAGACGGAGGCATTAACAATGGTCCAGTGCAAATAATGACAGTAATCAGGGACTATTCAGCACCTGAGTTGCTGAGATTGGGGAGACTTTTAAATAAATGAAAAAACCTATCACAACCAGGCTTCTGAGGCTGTGGGGCTCTGGAGCATAGTCTGGCCGCTATGGAGGAAGAGACGCTCAGTAATATAACTCCCATCCCTTTTGCCTTAAGATAAAGGTTGCATAACCTGAGACAGTATGAGGGAAACCAGCCCCCGATGGTATCAAAACCCTTTAGGAACACTTGGTTATCTCCGTCTGAGGTCCCCATAAAGGTCCAAGAGTGGAAAACAGTGGAAGAGGGACAGGCGTTGTAGGACTGAGGAATAAGAGAAGCCTACATTGGTGTGGAGCCTCGGTGGATCTGCTGAACCCCGTGTGGGACAGGATCTTTATGAAGTAGGGTAGGCTTTGGCAGAGGCTACTCATCTAGACTGTCACAGGAATAGAGTTCCTAAGGTGGTAAAGCACATGGGAGGAGACAAGGAGAAGCGTAAAGGTCAGTGGGTCCTATCCAAGTTGCCCAAAGACAAATGTGGCTAGAATTGTGTCTAGTGGAAGTTCGTAGGAAAAATACTGATAGAAAAGCAACATCTATCCATGTGAGTCTTTGGAAGGCCTTAAAGCCTAACTAGCAGTTCACCAAAAGGTTAAAAGGAACAGAAGATAAGGAGGTACAGATGGTCGCCATGGCACCTCTTATGAAGAAGAAGGTGTCCAAGGTTGGGGGCTGCCCAAGCCGCTCCTCTGATGGGCTGGACAAGGTTGCCCACGAGTGAGGACTCCGACTGACTTATGGATTTATTGCTCCCCCACTGAAGTTCATAAAATTTGGATTTTGGTGGATACTGTAGTTGAGTGTACCTTGATTAATGCAGCCCCCCAAAGTACCAGAGACAGTGGCCAACGGTACATGGCTATAACAGTAAGGTGACATAGGTGAGAAGATCTAAGAGTATATGGTCTGTATTTCTCCACTGGAAGAAAACACTCTGAGGGCAGATACGTTGCTGGGCCGTACCATTGGTAAGAGTGTGCACAGTGAAGCCAGCCGTGCATGGTCAGGCAAGATGGGAACCTGTAAAACTGCCCACTCTAATGGGGGTGGTGGAGGTCGGGGCCTTGATGAAATTAAAGAATCAGAAAATTAGAATTTTCACAGTCCAATATGTCCTGTGAAAAAGCCAGATGGCTCCTGGAGAATGCCTGTAGATTATTGAGAGCTAAATAATGTACTTTCTCTATCCACACTGCCGAAACAAATATTGCTCTTTTTAACTGAGCAACTAATGTTAGCAATGGGGTCTTTTCATGCTATATTAGACCTTGCCAATGCATCTTTTTTTAAAAATATTCCTTTAGCTTCTGTGTCCCAAGACCAATTTGTATTCCTATGGAATAGTCCACAGTAGGCATTCTGGGTGCCTTCAAGAGCTTACATCCACAGTTCTGACATTTGTCCTGGGATGGTGACCAGGGACCTTGCTGTGTTATCCTGTCCGCCCTCTGTAAAAAGGTTCCTTATTGCCCTCTGTAAAAAGGTTCCATTATAAGGATGTCCTAATGCTCTGAGTGTTTTTCAGATCTAGAAATGCATCTAAAGGACATACAGGCTCATCTAAAGAAACAAGAATGGTAGATCAATTCATAGAAGGTGCAAGGGCCAGGCATAGCTACCTGTAAAATTCTTGGGGTTATTATGGTCTGGTAAGACCCAAACTTGATAGTGTTATTGATAAAATCCTCCAACAGCTTGTGCCTGTCATCATAAAGGAGTGACGGGCATTTGGGGGCTCTAGTGATGTTGGCGGATTTTCGTGCTCCTTCTTGCCCAAGCATAACTTGAAAATGAAAGATGTTGTATGGGATTGGGACAGAAAGGCTCAAGAGGCTTTTAAGCAGGCTAAGATCCTTGTAGGACAAGTTAAACAGCAATATGTCCCATTACCCCAGTGTCCCTTCCTGTTGGAAGCCACCAGGAGTTCAGAAGGCTATAGCTGCTGGCTATGGCAAGAGCAACCTGAGCAAATAGTCACAATAGAGTTTTGGTAGTTTTCCATGTGGCAGTCCATAGCCCAGTAAGTCCTGTTTAAAATCAGGAAGCCAATGATCTTTACTAAGGTATGGGCCATTTTCCTTCAGGAACTTTTGAAAACTGTTCACTGGATCCAAATAAAATCTGGTCACAGAGGATCCAGCCTAGGTTGAAAAGTAGCTCAGGCTGCTGTCCTTACTGTGAAACATTCTGATACTTTACGTGCTGTCCAAACATGCAAGGCTTATTCCGATTACAGCCTTGACGAATGGATACTCTATTGGGACAGGTACATAAATCAACCTGTCCCATGAGAGACTGGCAGGTATTGTTTATAGGGCCTATGCCCAGCACTGAGGCACACGAATATGTCCTCACCTATATGGCAATAGCCACAAACCTCTTCTAAGCCTTTCCACATAAGCGAGCAAGAATGGCAGCCTCTCTTTAGGGTCTCACCCAACTAAGTGTTATGAATTCATAAAGAATAAGAAATAATAAATAAATAATAAAATAAATAAAAATGAAGAATTTATATAAATATGTGTTACGAATTCATACAGAATCGATAGTGACAGAGGTAGACATTTCACAAATGTTGATGTATAGAACTGGGCTGAAGACAAATGGGTACAATGCCACTTCTACCCACCTTACAACCCAACTGGGGCTGAAGCAATTGAAAGGAAAAACAGGTTATTAAAACAGCAGCTTAACAAGTCTAAGTCTAGCCAGACAGTGGTGGCCCACACCTGCAGAGGCAAGCAGATCTATGAGTTTGAGGCCAGCCTGGTCTACACAGACAGGACTACACAGAGAAACCCTGTCTCAAAAAGCAGAGAGAGAGAGTGTGTGTGTTTAAATCCAAATCACGCTCTACATGGGTGGGTAAATGACCCTCCCAGAATCCATAAGGTGAATGGAAATCCCGACGCCGGGGCAGGCTAACTCCCTATGAGTGGTTGGCAGGAAAGGCCCTGAGCCCCAACAAACCAAATTGCTATTGCTAGTGCTGGTACTGAAGACACCATACGCTTTGACTGCAGGGTTTGGAGAAATTAAGCCGGGACTGAGCTGGAAACTCCCACCCTGTTGGCTGGCTTTCCTAGTGCCAGAAGGGACCATGCAGGCTGCGGGTAGAGAAGTTTCACCAACATTCCGCTTGGCTCTGGACCCTACAGGCTGAAGTACTGACATGCTAGGTGGGGAATGCCATTTGTGCAATAATGTTTCCTCTATTATGAAGGCCAACAGCCTTCCAGTCAGATTCAAGGCTCCCTTGTGTCTGGTACTGCAAGCCAGAACACAAATCTGTGGCTTGGGAGGTCACAGGTCCCAACCAGGAAGCAACTTCTGCATGCTTGTTTGTTTGTTGGTTTGTTGGTTTGCTTTGTTAGATGGGTGTGATGCACTTGTCAAACTGCCCTCTAGATGAGGGTGTGGAGTGTTGCGTAACAATTTCCTCCGAGATGGAAACATCCCATCCTGCAGGGAAGCTTCTTAAGCAGGCAGGTAAGCAGCTCTAAATAGTTTCAGGAAATCCCTGAAACTGACCAGTCACTAAGCCCTCCCCCCACCCTCAACCCCCAACAGAGTAAACAATAAACTAAGAGTTATGTGTTATGTTGTGTTATGTTGACTTGTGTCTGCTGTATTTTGCTTTGTTGTGTCGGCTTGTGTTCTGTGTGTTGTTATGTTGTGTTTCGTTGTGTTTTGCTTCGTTGTGTTGTATTCTGTTGTGTGCCTGTGTTATATTGTGTGCTGCTTTGCTGTGTTGTATGTTCCTTATGTTTTGTTGTGTTGTGTTATTTGTGTTCTGTATTGTGTGTTGTGTTATGCTGTATATTGTGTGTGGTTCCATTGCATTTTATTGTGTTGCTTTGTGGTGGTATGTTGTGTTGCATGCCGTATGTTGTTGTATTGTGTTTTCTTTTGTCGTGTTGTGTGTTGTATGTTGTTATGTTGCGGTGTTGTAGTATTCTGTGTTTCATGCTGTGTATAATTGTGTTCTAGTGTGTACTATGCTGTTGTGTTTTCTGTTGTGCTGTATGTTGCTGTGTGTGTTGTTTTGTTCTGGGTTGTATGTTGTGTTTTAGTGTGCTGTGTTGTAGTGTTCTTGTGTTATGTGCTGTGTGTTGTTGTGGTATGTTGTGTACCATGCTATGTTGTCTGTTGTGCTGGATGTTACTGCGTGTGTTATTTTGTTCTGGGATTTGTGTTGTGTTTTGGTGTGTTGTTGTATTGTAATGTTCTTGTGTTGTGTGTTTGTGCTGTGTATTATGATATGTGTGTTACTGTTGTGTGGTGGGCTACTTGTTTTGTTGTGTTGTGTTATAGTGTGTGTTGTGTTGTAATGTGTTGTGTGGTGGTGGTGTGCTGTGCTGTGGAGTTGTGTTCTGTTGCTACAAGAGTAATTTTAACAGGGACCACAATGTTTAACAAAGCCACAAATGTTTGCTCCCTGGATGTCAGGAGCTTATTTGCCTTAGCTCACAGCTGTGATGCACCCAGCCCCTGAGACACCAGAGCCGCCACTGCCGAGACTTGTGTTGTTCATGCCTATTCTCAATGGCTGGAGCTACCTCGATTGACCTTATCCATCAGCCAAAAACTCCATACAGTGATCAGATCCCAGTTGCTGTGGGATTTTAAGTGTGCTTCCTGGGACCAAAATGACCATAGACACCCAATTAATCCATGTGCCAAGAGCATAAAGGTAAATTGACCTCAGAGTTTTGTTTGGGTTTTCTAGTGTCTGGACCTTGCGCTCTAGCTTCACACTTTCTAGGCAAGTACTACACCACTGAGCTATGGCCCTCTTCGTTCACTTGCTCGTGACTTCGCCTGTCACCTGGCCCAAACTGCTCTGTCTCAGAGGCCTTGAGGACACACTCTGCTCAGCATCCCTCAGAGCGTTTGGGCATTACCCTTTCCCACATGAGACAGGTCTCATTGTCAATTTAACCAGATCACACGGGAGATGCTGAGGTCCTCCCAGCTGTGTCTGTCAGAGAGGATTGGCATTTGGAACTGTTAATTGTGGAAGAAAGACTCATTGTGAATGATGGCAACCCCATCCAGCAGGCTGAGGGCCCAGAAAAAACCCTGGGAGAACAGAAGCCAGTGCAGGCTTAGAAGCCAGCACAGGCTTGCAGGCTCCGTTCTCCCCTGACGGGGTGCTGCTGTGTGCACCGCACTCCAGCTCCATTGGCTTTTCAGTGCAGACCCGTCACCAGTGGCTTTCCAGGGAACTGTCTAGTCTTCAGCAAAGGACAGACTAAGCTACAAGCAGGTTCTCTGCCTCTGCAGCATGAAAACAGCCATTGCTGGACCAACCAGGCCTCCTTTCCTGTAACCCAACCCAGGAGACATCCGTGTCAGGTGGGTGGGGGGATGTTCTTCCTCCTGGGAACTTAGCCTATTCTTAGTTTGGGGGTTACAGATTTGAAAATTGACACAAAAAGAAAGACAAAATATTAAGGCAACTAAACCCAGAGTCCCCTGACCATTATCTCTGATTTTTTTTTCCTGGCAGTGTATGCCAACAGGTAACCCTTGACAGGTACCCTTCAGTTTCACATCTAGAAATGCCATGTCCTATTAACCGTCTCTGTAAGTGTCTCTGGGGCACACTGTCTAGGCTGGCACTGCTTAAAATAATCATGTCCCCCTGGCCTCTACTGTATTAGGTCCTATCATTCCTATTGTTATCAGCAAGCTCGGGTCTGCATTAGTGTCTCCTACTCTAGCTTCGGACAGCAGAGGAGACTACAGTAAACAGGTTAGGAATGATGTGGCCTTCTCATCGGCAGTTATGATGGCCTTGCTAGTAGCAGGCCCTCTGGCACTGCCATGGAATAGAGTCTTCTGGTGGGCCTTCATGCCGACTTGACTAAGCCTCTGAATTGCTTCTTTCATGTCTGTCATGGCAGTTTGGGCATTTCAGTTTTATACAGGCAATAATGTTTTCCACTTTTCTAGGTTCCATTCTAATGGCAAGCTCCCAAGCCTTCTACCATTGTGTTAAACCCTGGATCTCAAGTTATCTAAAATCTGTAATTCCTCCACACCCCACCCCCACTTCTTAATTATATTCCTGTTGCTGGATCAAGCACCCTCAGAATTTCATCCCACGTAAACAAATGTGTTGCTCATTCTAGTACCTGCTGGCTAAGCCTGGCAGCTCCTTTAACACATACAGCTCTGCAATGCCTGGGAACTCCCTAATGAGCCCCGGCTGGCTAATGCTAAGACTTCACCCTGAATATAGGCCAGGTAGCCAGGAGGGAAGCCAGGGTGGTTCTTGAGGAAGGAGGTCTCGCTGAATGGGAGGTGGGGGCAGGCAGGGCTCTCACTGTCCTAAGGAAGGAGAGCATCCGTGGCCCGCTGAGCTCCCATGTACTTCTTAGCTGCCCGCTGCATCCACCAGCAACTATCCATAGTTCACTGCTGAGATTTCAGAGAAGAGAAGGTGCGGCCTAGCCACCACTCTCCACACCAGGCGCTGTCCAGCCTTCCCTGAAGACTGCGGTGGAGACTCCATTCATGACTAACACAGAAGGGTGATTCGGCTCTCAAGCTTCATCTTCTCCTCATTTGCTAAACCCACTCCCAGGATAGGATAGAGTAAAGGCAAGCCTACATGGGACCGTAGTAATTAGGCTTATGGAAATTATGGATAATCTCCCAACTCTTCAATTGGGTAGCAGATTCACTGTCGCTTATTATATTACCTGGTAATTTACACACATTTATATAATCTTTTGGGTATACTTAATTATTTTTTAAAGATTAAGAAGGCAAAATTTCATTTACCTGTTCTCTGTATTGCATAATATCTCGTGCCACCATAATTGGAAAATTACAAAAAGGAAAGCATTACTACCGTTACATTTGAGTGGGTTACGTGCTTTCCGTTACTGTTGGGAAGACCTATGGTCTTTGGACACTAGCTAAGGTTAGTGGTAGCGTGTCTCTTTGTCACTTCTCATTGTTCTCACCTCTTCATATTTGATTTTGAGTGAAAATGCTCCAGTAATCTTCCCACAGCTGTAATGTGCTTTAGTTTTTAACCAGTTGGCATTTTGAGTTCCATTTCTGAGGCACAAATAATGGATAAATCTCTAGAAGTCCTGATCACACAAGGTCCTGAGATGCCTTTCTCAGTGGATTAAAGGAGCATTTCCTCCATCAAGCTCTGATAAACTGTGCGGACCTTGCTTCATTAAGTTTCATCTTTCCATAAACTTTGATGCAATATTAATGCAATGATTCTTTATTTTTTGCACGATAGAGTCCTTAAATATTGATAAGAGTTTGCATGAACCGTGGTTATTAAATAAGGTCTTAGATGGTTGAGGGTTGTTTTGTTTTTTAAGCAAGAGAAGAAATGATACATCTATGTCTTGCCAATATACATTTAGCAGGTAAAGAATGGAAAATAAGAGTGCTGGAAGGAAGAGAAGCCCCTAGCATCCTTGCCAAAGCCAAGGTAAAAAATAGGTAAGACCACAACAGTAACACTGGAGACAGAAAACTGAATGAAGAAACTTTAAAAATATACCAGAGACAGACTTGGTGATCAGTGAAAGGCAACTAGTTAAATGTACCCCTAGTTTCTAATAAGGTCAATTAGGTAGAGGATCCTATTTAAGGATAATTGAATAGGCTTAGCAGGGAAACAGTTAACTCATGTTTTATGCACCTTGGCCATGAGAAGGCCATAGAACCATCAGATAGTATCAAGTAGGGACAATTACCAAAGGAATGTTGTAATATTCCTGAGCCATCTTTGTAACTTCTCATCTGCCATCATCTCAGTTATGCCTTTTCTATTCCCCTAGGTCTGTGAGAAAAGAAAAAGAAAAAAAAGCCTGACCTAGAAGCAGCTATGGCCCAATCCTAGAACCACACGTTCATCCATGGAGACCTGACATGGGATTTTTCTTCCTATTATTTTAGATTCAAATCTTCATAAAATCATGGCATTAGAGCTGAGGAGATGGCTCAGAATGTAAAGTCATATTGCCCAAGCGTGGAGACTGGAGTTCAGAGACCGAAAACCCACGTCAGTGGAAACCACGGAAAAGCTGAATGGGTACAATGGCCACAGAAACCACATAAAAGCCGAATGGGTATAGTGGCCACAGAAACCACATGAAAGTTGAATGGTGTAGTGGCCACAGAAACCACATAAAGGCCGAATGGGTGTAGTGGCCACAGGAACCACATAAAGGCTGAATGGGTGTAGTGGCCACTTGTACTCCTAGCACAGGGGGTAAGACAAGGAAACTGCCTGGCCAGACTCCCCAACATCGTAAGTTCTAGGTTCAAGTACAGGCCCAGCCTCAACATCTAAGTTGAAGAACAACTGAGGAAGATACTCAGTGTTAGTCTTGGGTCTGCACATGCACCTATACACACATGTGATCACATACATGGGAACACACACACATATGTGTATATATACTCTCATAGTACAGATACACATATACACACAAAAAAGAAAAACTACAGTGCAAAATATTTTTAAACTCTAACAAGTCCAATTCTTACAAGTTTGTGATATGGTGTAGCTCATGGTATAAACAAAGGATTATACTCGGACAGCCACACAGTCCATAATTCCCAGTTGGCCTACCCGGAAATAATCAATGTGTAACAACAGGCCTACTGAATATCAATATACAGCAATAAGCCAACTGGTTCTTTTATAAGTGTGATGTGTAAAGCATTAGCAGCAGGCCTGCTTTGAGCTTTTATTTTTAGTTGAGCTTAGCTGACCTCAAAATAGATTTGCATTGGAGGAAATTTAAAACTTCCTTAAATTGAGTAGGACTTAAATCAGCATAAATTGTTGGGAGCAGAGGAGGGTTGTCTCTGGAGAGACTTTCCACACATTAGTATATGTGGAAGCAAGGTCAAATATTATTATTGTCCTGAAATTTTTGTTTTCTTGTGAAGTTTAAGAATGAGTCCGAGCTTGAGAAAAAATTCCATTCAGTGGTATGCCCCTCAAAGCTGTTCTCATGCCTGGTTTTGTTTGTTTTGTTTTGTTTTGTTTTGTTTTTCATCTACTTTGGTTGAGTGGGCTTTATTTTGGTGGTCATCCTTACAGTTATGTCATGAACCCACTATATGTTGATAAAAATGTGGAAAGGTTGTGTTTTAAGTAGGGTTTTATTGCTGTGAAGAGACACCATGACCAATGCAACTCTTACAATGGAAAACATTTAATTGAGGCGGGCTTACAGTTTCAGAGGTCCAGTCCATTATCATCATGGCAGGGAAGTGTGGCAGCACACAGGCAGGCATGGTACTGGAGAAGCCAAGAGTTCTACATCTTGATCCGCAGGCAGGAGAAGGATTCCACACTGAGCAAAGTTTGAGAATACGTATGAGACCTCAAAGCCTGCCTCCACAGTGACACGCTTCTTTCAACAAGGCCACACCTACTCCGACTAGAGTAGCTCCTAATAGAGCATTCAAAAACATGAGTCTATGGGGGCTATCTGTGTTCAAACCAGCACTGGTTGCAAACTTGGAAGACAACCATAGTTGGTGAATGGCTACGAACTGCTCAGCACTGATTTTCATTTGTGTAGTCATGGCACTATAATTGTAGTATTGTGAGCACATCTTTGGTGAATCTTGACCTTTCCCATTCTACCCCTTGCATGCTCCCCCACCTTCAACACCACTCACATTGCCTGCCTATAATTCTTTATGTTCCAAGTCTTCTGCGTATTATTTCAATGGCTTCTGAATCAGTCTGTGAGGTCAGCACTCCTAGAAACTCTTTCGTCAAGGTTAAAACAACCTGAGGACACTTGGGCATTGAGATATTAAATACTTTGCCTGATTAGGTTAGTTGGAAATCTCTAGAGACTCAAGACCAATAGTGTGTGTGTATGTGTGTGTGTGTGTCTGTGTGTGTGTGTGTGTGTCTGTGTTGCCCAAGCTAGTCTTGAACTCATTACGTATCAGAGAATGACGTTGAACTTCCAATCCATTCTGAGTGCTGGAATCAAAGGTGCATAATGCCATGCCTGGTTTATGTGGTGCTGAGGAACAACAGGACTATGTTTATGATCAGTAAACATTGTACTAAACGAGCTACCTCCCTAGTACCACAGCCTCAGGTTTACCAACTGTGAGAATATCTCAAGCCCACATAGTCCCCAGATCATCAAGGATGTCTTGAACGATGGAGATAAATGGGAGCAGACAGGAGGAGCAGTTGATAATATCCTACCACAGGACCACAGAGTTCCCTGGATCACTTACGTCAACATGATTCTTTCCTGGAGATCCAACCCTTCTACACAAAGTAAGAGATTGATAGATCCGTCACTCATACAGTCTTGCTCCTTTGGCTATAGGAAGGACAGAGAAGTCAGGTTATCCAATCACGACCCCTAAAGCATAGTGACAGCTCCAGAGGTGTAGATGCTCTCCAAGTTGAGCCAATCAGTGTCACCTTCTCGAGCTGATGTGTGGGCCTCAATAGAAGACAATCTTCGCGCTTATCCACTACTTCCTGAAGCTTACCCACCACGCAGAAAGGGAACAGTGCAGTCCAGAAAAGTAGTACAAAACAGGTCACAGAACATTTGGACTCTTGCATATAGTTCTGAGAGTTTTCAGTTACATGAAACATACACGTGTCAGTCATCTTTGCTTGTTTGGCAGAAGTGAAAGTTTGAGAAGCAACATAAGAAGTTTGGTGGAATGTACAAGTTAGGGTGAGATTTTGTTACTTGGAATCAAGAGTCTTGACTTGAAAGTAGAACAGGGGAAAAAAATCTTGTTAGCTTTAAATCTTGCTCTGCCTCTGTTGGCGGAGCTGCATCATTAAATCTCTGAGGGCGACAGAGGCAAAACAGAGGGTCTGGCGCAGATGCCCTGCTCTTCATTTGCCATGCCCCACAAAAACAGCACACCAGGCTTGCAGTTCCCTGTGTTTCTCAGGTCCCTTCCGGAAGGATTTGGAGCCATCTCAGCCACTCCCCCTAAGAATCCAGGACGGTGCTCAGAGCAGCATCTATGGAATCCTAAGTACTCTCGGCCAGCCTCACCTCCCTATTAGCAATTTAAGCAGTTTGCCATCAGATCTGGGGACCTGACCCTTTTTTCTCTCTGACTCTGCAGATGCTGAGCCACGAATTGAGATCACTGATGGAAAGTTTCTCCCTCCAATACTTTGGAGTAGTATTTTAGTTCATTTTCTTTGGAGCTAACAGATTTCCAACTATGAGTAATCTGAAAATAAACGTACTCCCTCCTACAACCCAAGCACAGTTAAAGGAGTAACTCATTAATCAATTTCAATTACCTGGCACCATTTGAATGAGAGGTCTGGAGACTGTCTCCATGGCCGTTATGGTTCCTGGCTTGGGAATTTAGCTACTTAAAACGTATGCAAAAGGTAGGTGAGGTTCTGCTTCACACGCTCTGATAATTTACCACTAAAAATAAACATGTACTCAAGAGACAAGTTCTGTGTAAACACATTCAGAAAGACTTCTGAGCATCTGCATAGAGAGGCTGCCATCCTCTAGCCAGGGAAGCTGAGGGCACAGCACACAAAGAAAGCTTTATCTTTGAGGGAGCCAGCATCTGCTGAGCATGAACGAAAGGCAGGACAAAGAGGCACTTCTCTGGTTCAGGTGAGGAAATGAAACGTGATTCATTGTTCGGTCTTAAGCAGTAGCAGGTTCGCTGTTCTTTAAGGTGCTCAGAAGCAGAGCCCGCTTCCATTAGAAACTCATTACCCATCCCTAGTATCAAAGTTGGGTTGCAATATACTAATTGAGAAGCCCAGAGCTCAATGTGCCTGCTTCTCACTGAGTGTTCAACCTATGTCTGAAAGATCCCCTGGTACTTAGTAGGTGCTTAATAAATAGCATTTGCCGTCAATCTTTCCACCGATTCTGTTTCACCCCCCCACCCCCACTTTTAGCAATTTTCACAGTTTGTGAAAATCAGAATCACCTTACAGGGACCTTAGAACATGAACCTTGTAAAATCATTACAGTGGGATCTTCCCTTGACATAGTTCTAAACTGGAAGTTCCCTCCCTTAGGATGCACTCAAAGATGTAACAGCCTGTATGCAAGCTCTCCTTGAGACTTTTAATGCGAAGAAAACAGGGCCCATGTTTGATAGGGCATTTTGCTCCCGACAGAAATGTGCAAAGCAAGGGCTAGAAAGAATTGCTGTTTAGTGAAGCAGGCAGTTGAAACTAGTTAACTTAAAAAATTAGGTTTGGGGATTATCTGAGGTCCTCAACTATTCATACAAATTGTATTCTTCATTATCATGGGTAAATAGGAGAGGCTGTGCAGCGCGTGTAAATTTACTGCCAATCGTTACAGCAGGAAGGCCTCCAGAATCATCCATTCCGAGATTTATGGGTTCTGAATGTGAATGTCTGCCATGGATCGCACACTCATCATGGCGGTGAGTTGCTTTGGCTGAGCTATGTGAGGCACAAACCCCTGCCAAGATCTGGAGGGGTGGGGAACGGGAAGTGGAAGGGAAAGAATGCATGCTCCTTGATCACTTCTCACTTCTTGGGAGGCAGAAAGCCCAAGCCTGGGCTCCAGCATAGATTAGCTTGTCCGAAGTGGACCAGCCTCCCGGGTGAGCCCAGCAGGGACCCTCTTCAGCCCTCACCCCCCACATTGCCCATTCATTCCATATCTCTATTAGATGTAGTAGAATAACTCACTCCAGCCTGAAACTCAAACATCTCTACAGGCATCTTTTTTACATTTAGGCAGATGGTTTAGTTTCTCTCCTCTTGTTTTGAGTTTGTTTATGGTTTTGTGATTTTATATAATTATACATAACATTATCAGAGGAGCAGTGAGGTTTTTCAGGGCTCCTAATTATCTGGGGTCTGATTTTTGCTTTCAGTATTTACTGAGTTGAGAGCTAGCATTTCTGGTTACTGGCTAATAATCCCTTTCCATTCTTTCTTCCCAAATCAGACTTTATGAAGACCATCATTCCAGTGCTCCAGCAAGCTCCTCTGGGGGCCCAACTGTTAGCAGCCTGAAACATTAGGACCAGCTCTGTGAATGGACAAGTCCAGGGCTCTGGATCCCCAGAGAGCTAGTTCCGTATGTTCTCTCGCTGGGTTATAGTGTTCAGATATATGGTCAAACATTAATTAATGGTGATTCTCTAGGGGCCATTTTATACCAGTAGGGTTGAGGAAAGCATTTTCCTCTCAATAATGAGGTAGATCCCATCCAATCAGGTGAAGTTTTGAAAACAAAAATAATCAAAAAAGACCAACTTGACTCCTGTATGAGCGTCCAAGCTGAGTGTGGTGGCCACGTCTACAATGCTAGCACTTGGAGGTGAGGCAGACGATCAAGAATCCAAGGTCATTCTTGGATCTACAGCATAGGGAATTTAAGGCTAACCTGGGCTACATGAAACCCTGTCTTCAGATAAAGCAAAACAGCAACAACAAAGTATATTCTGCATCAGACAGCAGTATAGCATGCATTCTTTGGCTCGCCCTCAACTAGCAGATTCATATTCACATTCTCTCTCTGTCTCTCTCTCTCCTGACTCCCAGTCTTTATCTGTCTTCCCCCTCTCTGCTATGCCCACCTTTCTGTATGTAGACTTCCCCTGTTTCTTGCCTGTGTTTCTGAGCGAGGAGGGTTCTGTTCCCCACAGATCCCTGGCTTCACTTCACCAAGGTGCTCATGGTATTTTCAGATGAGCTGGGATCCTCTTGTGTACTTTTCCTACCAAGACCAGGCTGACAACATGGGAACTTTCCTGTGCTTTCCGTTTCTTGTAATTTACAGAATCTCCTGGTGAAGCTTTGTAGAAAATTTATTATGTGCTAGACACTAAGGGTCCAAAGATGAAGAAGGCACTGTACCTCTATCTAAAAATATACACTGTGGACTCAGAACTTCTAAGGAAGATGACATGAGATATTCTCAAACCCCTAAAGTAAAGAACACAGAATTATTTTTTAGTCTCCTGACTTTCTTCCTGAATCGTATTTTTCGCTCAGTCACATATAACCTATGAATATTTTCACACCGCTTTAACTTTGCTCAAGCACAGTCTCTTATACACAGAAGTCATTTTTCTCTCATCCATATAAACAATGGCTACATCTGTTCTGTTAGCCAGAGATACAGCATTATCAGTGATGAACAGAGGGCCAATAGGTTCAATGGGTCCTTGGGTTCGTCTATTCACCTGAGACCCAGCCTTGGACCCAAAGCCACCCACTTGGACCTAAAATGTAGCCCTATTGTCTGAATGATCCTGCTGGTCCTCCTAATCTATAGGCTGGCTTTGTTCTCTTCTGATTTGTGCTAAGTGCTTGGACGTCCAGAGTTTAGTACAGAGTGTTCCTTCTATCTCCTGTCCTACCTGCCCCACCTGCCCCACCTGCCCCACCTGCCTCACCTGTCCCACCTGCCCCACCTGCCCCACCTGTCCCACCTGCCCCTCTGGTGGTTGTTGCCATTTTGTTTTACAGGATGTCATATGTCACCTGGTCCTTGTCCTCACTTCACTCCCCACAGCTCTGCCTTTAACTTAGAATAGTCAGACTCTGTCATTCTGGCCCCTGTGGTCTCTCTTGCTCAGTATTTCCCCGTTTTTGTCCAATTCCAAGCCCTGACAAGAGGCTAAGCCAGCTGTTTTGGCTTTAGTATATAGAGAGTAAAGTATTTAAATTTTCGGCAAACTTGGTGGTATTTTCTACTAGGTAACCATCTCCTGTGTTATTATTCTTTTGAGCTTGGTGAACGGTCTCTGTATGTCTTTTGCTGTTGATACTTACACTACATAAAGCCACACAATCATCAGTGTGCACAGCTCGGTGAGTTTCCATAAAGTGAACTCACCCGCTGTGCAGCCAGCACCCGGCCTAAAGCACAGAATTACTTGAGCCTTGGAAGCTCATCCAGTTACTTCTCCCCAACAATGCCTCAACTTGCCTGGCCCTAGCTTTATATGGATGGAGTCGTATGGGCATATTGTCCAGCGAAGGGCCCTCCAATGGACAGTCTCTGCCCGTGAGCTCAGGAAAGACTTTCTTAGAGTCTCTTTTCACTCAGTCCACCTTTTCCTCTCACAGGTGTAAACCTGTATTGTCACGTGACCTCCCCCTCCATCCATATCCATCGATATCTGTACTTTATCTTATTTTTCGTAATCTCTACGCTTCAGCTCTGTTACGGTGCCTGCTTTAGAGAGGGCTTACATTACCCCGAACTTTTGTGTGTGTGTGTGTGTGTATACAATGAGATGTCATTCAGTCATAAAGGAGAATGAAATTATGTCCTTGCAGGTTTGTGCAATGCCCAGAGCTCTTGCCTGGTCTGCATGAGGCTATGAGTTAAATTCTGCACCCAGAATCACACAGACACTAGTTTCAGCTAGACATAGCAGTGCACACCTGGAACCCCAACACTTGGGAGGCACAGGAAGGTGGATCAGGTGTTCCAGGTCTTTGTCAGCTACACAGAAAGTTCAAGGCTACTCTGAGGCACAGGAGGCTCTATATCATTAACAACAAGATTGAAGAAAAAAAAAAATCCTTCTTTTGTCAGGAAAATGGATATTACATGAAGTAAGCCAGACTCAGAAAGATGAATATCACATTTTCCTCTCATTTGTGATTCTGTTTTGCATAGATACATAAAATCGTGTGTGTGTGTGTATATATATATATGTGTGTGTGTGTGTCTGTGTGTGTGTGTGTATACACATATAAATATTTACACACGTGCAACATGAAAACAGAACCGAGACTGTTGGAGGAAAGAAGAGGAGTATCAAGAAGAGGGGACGAGAGGAAGATATAGTCAGAGTGCTTGACATTCATTATGAGAATGTCTTTCTAAAGCCCATTGCTATGTACAGGAAATATGTACCAACAAAAAGGTAAGTGTGAAAAAATCCACAGTTCTCAAGCCCTCTTTTCAACAATAGTGTACTGTTAGAGGACATGCTAGCAGCTTTTATTTATAAACATGAAGCCACATCTATGTGACAAAAATAGAAATAAAAAGCCTAATTATACACTAATAAGGCTATTTAAAGTCTCTTGGTATACATGTTAAAATGTTCTAACCAGATATAGTCTCTTTTTCATCTTTGCAATTGATTCTACTCTCTCAACTGCCAATAAACTTCAGCCTTAGGTCAAATCCCCACTGAAGATCTAACACAGACTAAAGTGTGTGTCTGATAACAATGTGGCCCACAGGCAGCCCACAAATGAACTCACTCACTGGTACATGCAAAAAAAAAAAAATGGTGTCTTAATTTCTGCTTTATGCCAGGTTCTGAGCGCAATCCTTGGAATGGCAATAAATTCCATTCAGTAGCTGGTGGTAGAGATTCCACGATGCGGCTCCAGTTTGCCTTTTTAGACACTTCTTCCAGAACCCACGTTCTCCTTTGGACATGTGTGCCACTCTCTCTCCAGGACAGGGCTGGGATGGTTCCCTGTAAACCTTCAAAGTCAGCGCCAAACCTTGACTCCAGACCTAATGAAGCTTTTGTGATGAAGCAGGACTTAAAGGACGAGGTCTCAGGACAGACTGGAAAAGCAATGGGAGGAGGAATTCCAGAGGAGAGGCCTTGTTCTTCCACTTTCTCGATGGCTTGAGTAGGTCACTCAGTCTCTCGGAGCCTTACTTGTACAATAAAGAGCACTGAGCAGGGTCCTAGGTCCTCTCCATGTGTGGTCCTTGGTTGGTGCATCAGTCTCTGCAGAACCCCCTGGGCCCAGATTTGTTGGCTCTGGTGGCCTTCTTATGGAGCTCCTGTCTGCACTGGCTCCTTCTGTTTCCCGACTCTTTAATACCCCTGCACTCTGCCCAAAATTTGGCTGTGAGTCTTAGCATCTGCTTCCATCCCCTGCTGGGTGCTGACTTTCAGAGGACATGGTAGGCTACCATCCTGTTCCCTCTCTTCAACAGCTTCTAGTGTCTCTCCTGTTTGCCCTTCTGAATGTGAGTTAAGCATCCTCCCTAGGGTCCTCCTTATAGGCAGCTCAGTCTCCATGTGGGTTTCCTAGTAGAGGGAGCAGGGGCAATCTCTGACATGGACTCTGTCACCTGCTCTTTGATCACTTCCCCCTGGTTGGGGGGTGCGGTGCTGGACAGGCCACAGAGGAGGAGGATATAAGCAGTCCTAATAAGACTTGATAGGCTGGGGTCAGATGTAGGGGGGAGGGCTCCCCCTTTCTGAGGACTAGAAGATGGGAAAAGGGGGGGGTAGGGAAGGAAAGTGGAACTGGGAGGAGACGAGGGATGGGCTACAATTGGGATGTAAAGTGAATAAATTATAAAAAAAAAAGTAAATTTAAATTAAAAAAAAAAGATCACACTGGATTGATCAGAAGTGTTGTATGGTCTCCTTGAAGCAAGGGCTGCACAGGCCTGGTGCTTTAGTCTGCACAACAACCTACAGCGTGTTCTTAACGGTCCAGTGACTTTCACTTTGTCATTTAGTAGGATATAATCTTCTGGGTTGCCTTGTTTCAAATACTGGGTAACCCTGCCTTCCATCTGGTACCCATTCTGTGGGCATGTCGGGATTTCATTTCCTGTTGAGTCTGAAATCTTTGAGACCCCTAATTTCAAGTTGAAAGGAAAGAATGATCGGCCGTCCGTTTCTGACCTTCGAAAAGACGAGCATTCTGCGATCCCTTTGTGTTGTAAACATGTTCATAATGCACAGAATCTGACGTCGTTGACATGTAACAGCTGCTGTGCGTGTGGATAATTTCAGTTCTTTAACTTTTAAGTATGCTCAGCAGAATCATTACATCATTTCATACTTGGATTTATAAATGTAATTGAAAGAAGCAACACATTCAGAACTCTAGGACTGTGTGGGATTAGCCACTCTGAAATGTACTTTGGGTTTTGAATTTCTGTCAATGACCTAAAAATAGTTAAGGAAGTGTGTTTGCTTTTATTTTAAATACAAATTCCATTTGACTTGATCATCTGTCATATGAGGTTTCTAGCTTCCCTCTGCCTGAATTTTTAATGCCTGAAAATAGCAGCTTAAAGTGCAAGCATGGATAACAGACACACAACTACACTCAGTGAAAATGCCTCCTATTATTGTGTATGATTATGTAATATTTTAAGAACTTAACAGCACATAAAAGATTCTTATCTTCCTAAAGCTCTAATTTTCTCCGGAGTTTTAATTCCATTTCCCAAGAATATTTACTTCCTATTTTTAAGACAGTCATAGAAAGCTCAAAAAAAATATGACTAGAAATTTAATAAGTCCCCTTGAGTTTACTGCAGGGTGGAGACAAGGAGGGACTTGGCATTTATTCTATGTATATATGCTAACTCTTGTGCCACATGCTTTCACATAGTCTCATTTTGTTATAAATGGATCCCAATAATAAAACAAAGGTGAGCAATAAGAAAATAAAGGTTTTAATCGAAGTGTGGTAATGTGACCGAATCCACGGAGAGCTTTCCGGTGCTTACCTTAAGTTCAGGTTGATAATTAGTGTTTATTTGAATGTGCTGTAGACACCACCTCTGCAGCATAATTAAGAGGAAACCTCCAGAGCTCACCGTAAGAGCCAAAAAAGCATCTTAACCCTTCTATTTCCTCTATCTGGTCACTCAAGTATAATTTTAAAATTACGTTTTACTTAGTCTTTCTTTGTTCAGCTGATTTTCTAGGAAATCCGAGATTTGTATGAGGTGTGATGTGTTGTAAAAATGGATTGCATTTGTATTTAATAGACCTCAGTGGTATAAAGTAAGACATTTTTAGGTTACTTCTAATTTAAGTTTTGAATTGTTAATGAATCTGCAGGAAAAATAGCAATTTAAAAAAATAATAGCCCTTTAACAAGACCCATTTATTCCTCTAAAATGTACTGAAATTGTCCAACCATGTTAAAATAGAAATCACTAGAGAAGCAAAAGATCTTTTATCCTGCTTGACAATGAGTAGTCACTAAGATAAAAGATAATTTTTTTCCAATCTTATGCAAAAAAGAAGGGAGGAAGGATAGACAGGAGGAAGGAAGGAACAAAAAAAAAAAAAGAGGGAGATTTGCCCCATCCCAAAGCAAGCTGCCAAGCTCAGAGTATCCCTTTCGGACTGTTTTTGACCGCGGCTTGATGTAGCCACCCTCCGTGATGTGCCCTCATTATGGCTCACCTACATCCAGCTCCTGGTGGTCTAACCAAACTGAAGAGATTGTGCAGAGTGTAGGCTGAGGTTCCTAAAACTTGGACCTGCATAGAGAATCACACACAGAGTTTATTAAATTGGAGATCCTCAAGCTGCACTCCACGATCCTTACTCCCAAGTCTCCGTGCACCCTAGAATTCATATTTTAACAACATTTCAGGAAACATTTCTGCTGCCAACTCCTAGTCTACTCTTTAAGTAAGAGTTGTGTGCTTCTGGTTTAATTTAATGGAGCATCTGGTAAAAGCATAGATTGGTAGGGCCACAGGGAAATGGCCAGCAAGCCAGCAGTCCTGACCTTAACGCCTGCCTGGCTGTTTGGCGTGGTTAAAAGCCACACAGCTCTAAGGAGCACTGCTTATGTGGACTTTTACAACTGAAGTTGTAAGCTGTGAAGTTTTCAATTTTCCCAGATGCAGGAATATTGTCATAGCTTCTCTAGTAAGGTGAATGTGGGGTCGGAAAATGTATTTAAAGAGAAAAATCAGAGATTGGCTTTAGAAGCCAGAGATTTGGGAGACTTGGTATTCAGTCAAGTTTGCCTATTTAGGACTAGGATTCAGGGGGCAGGGCATCCTATACTTGGGGAGATGGTTCAACTTCTGTCTGTACAAAACTCGGACTGACTTTGACGGCAGTGTCGGAAGACACCATCAGTGGGAGCAAGAGCAGCAGGGGCTTCAGGAAAGCACAGCCTCTGACACCTGGACAGCAGGCTCCCTCACAGGGGCAGGGGCAGGGGCAGGGGCAGGGGCAGGGGCAGGGGCAGGGGCAGGGGCAGGGCCAAGCCACAGTGCAATGCCGCCTGTAGAGGAGGCTCTGGTGCAATCTGTGGGCAATGCAGGTAAAGAACACGAACTTTGCTAAATCTTAACACTGTAACCCTTCTTGTGTTCACAGGCTGGTGAATAAAGGACATAGATGCCGGCCAACGTAAGAATACAGAACACACGTATTCCTTTGTGTGGTGGGAATAACTATTATTTTATATGAGCCACACACTATGAGAAGTGCGCTTTCTTGATTGATTTCTGTTTCTCACAGACTGCCTCTTCCAGTCCCACTTCATCTTGTCCTCAGGTCATGACATCTGACACAGCCGGGAGCTCTGTGTGTGTGGCTGCATCAAATGAGCGGTTTTACTGAGCTCAGATCCATGGAGTGGTGGAGACCATCCCTCCTCCTCCTAGCGTCCATGCCATGGCCCTCAGCGTAGGCAAACCCATCTCCATGGGCAGCGATACAAAGAGGATGCCTGTCTTTTATTCACCTTGTAGTTCTTCCCAGGGAGGGCAGCATATACAGTTGCTCGATTTGGGAAAGGGAACTGTAGTTTTCCCACTCCGCTCATCTCTGTTGCTAATGTAACTAGTCCTAAAGTGAGGAGCATTCTGCTTCTTTGCCTTGTAGGGTTCTGTCTCCCACAGAAGAGAATCCTGTAGTTGTATAATGATAGCTAGGTGGCTCATTTACTTCACAACCACTTGGCTGCTATTTCAAGCCATGTTCAGCCTTCAGGTTTCAATAAGAAACAGACAGTGTTAAATTGGGACAACTTAAAGAAGTTATATTATTATAAAGGGGCTGTTTACAAAGATGGGATCACAGCAGAGGAAACCCTAAAGGACAGCATCGGACAGAGCTGATGTCACAGCAGGGAAGTAAAAGATCACGAGAAACTGCAAGAGAGAATTGTGGGATAAGGGTTTTGTTTTTTTTTTTTTTTGGTTGGTTGGTTAGATTTTGGGGGGACGTGGGGGGAGGAAGCTGTGATCTTCACAATGCAGACCAGGGACTTTTGGTCAAGGGATTCAGCCAGCTCGAGATAATCCCATAGAAAGAAAGCTAAGAAGGTAAAGACGCCCTCCCATGCCATTTTTCTGCTGCTCTCATGCCCTCACCTACCATAACGTCCTACTAGCTCAATCACAGCATACTGTGGGAGGGCCCCACAACACCACCTTGGCATATGCTTACTCAATGGTCTCTAAGTGAAAGCAGCTGAAGCCCAACCTGTCAGGACGCTCAAGCTGGTACAACCTATACATCTTGCACCCAAGCAGCTGTAAGATCAAGCCCCAGTGGTCCACAGTGGCCATGCTTGGCACCACATCCTTCACTAAATGTTCTTCCTCCCCTGCCCCATGCCCCCATTGCCCTACCTGTACACCTAAGGGCCACCTCCTCAATAACCTCGTTTCCTAATTTCCTTGACTCACGTTGTGCTCTGAATGTACAGAGCAGCATTTCTATCGTGACAATAGAACACACAGGGTAAAATGATCAGCAGTAGACAGTAACCTGTCACAGTCTTTGTCCATCATTTAGCAACATAGAAGATAATGCCAGAAGAAATAACTCAGAGACTCCCTCCAAGGAAGGGATTCAGAATATAGGTGGAGAAACGGGTGGGCAGGGAACAGTAGCTATTCATTAAAACTTTGTAAGACTGTTTGATTCTTTTATACGCTCATGTTTCTTTTCTGAAAATAAAAAGTGATATTAAAATATGTTTTGACTTGCAAAATTGTAGCAGCAGGGAAGCTGGGGAAAGATGAAACACGGGATGATTAAGCTGGAAGAAAACATTTTGGTGGAAGAAATGTAATGTTTGAGGTCAAACTAGAATGGTTTGAAGATTCTGGAACTCACAATCTATCTAATGTAAAAAGAGGCACTAAGTCTAACACATATTGGAATATAATACAAAAATATGGACCAAAGGATGTGAAAGAGATTCATGAGCTCAGGAAACAAACTGAAGTGACATTCCTTGAGATAATTAAAAAATAAAAGGTACCGAGTAACTTCATCTTAAAGTCAAATAGGATACCCATGAAGTCAAGACCTGGGAGTCATACCACAAATAGCAGAATGGCCTTTACCAAATGTCGGCAAAAACTTAGGCAGGTTGAGAGAAAAATCTTGTACATGATGGGCACAGGAAATGCAAATATTTCTAGGTAGTTAAATTTTGTGGTGTTATTGTAGTAGAAACCCAGGTCCTTTGAAAGAACACAGTCAAAAAATGTGTAGCTCCATCAGCTCTGCTCCTAGGTGTGGATGAATAAGCTCCTGTCAGACCACAGATGAGAACTATCAACTCAAGGAGAGATTTAATAACTCAACAATGCAAGGGCATACGCAGAGAAGAGAAGAAAGAAAGCGGATCTGAGAAGGCGAGATGGCAAAGGGAGTGCGTCTCACCTTTAAATGGTGTGAGGCTGTAGCTGGGGTTGGCGCCATGCCCAGCAGCCTCTGCACTGACTACAGGAAGCCCACAGTTACTCTTCCTGAAGGACTAGAAGACACAGCGTGGGAAATCCAAATCCGGGTGCAAAGCAACGAAAGAGCCATCCCAGGAGGAGAGGCCCAACACCTGTGAGTGTCCACAGGCACCCTGAGGTGCAAATAAAGCTGGAGAACTGAGCCAAAATCTGAATTTGAATGAAAACAGTTTAAAGTTTGAGTCTAAGCAAGTTAATTGACTGGCCAAACCAAAGGTGGCGGAGGGGGGGGGTCCCCCTCCACAGGGGGAGATTATATTCAGTCTTGACAATATAAAAAACTAGTTATCTATGATACAACTCAAAGCACCCAACATATAAAAGCCAGGACATAGTTACCAATTATGAAGAGAACAGTAAATGATAAAGACCAATGTGAACAATGATTCAGATTTCAGAATTAGCTGAATTTAAAGTAGCTGTTAAGCTCTGGTCAATGAAATGAAGGAAAATATGTTCAAAATGAATAAAGAGATAGGCAATTGGTAGAAGGAAAGTATAAAAGAATCTAACAAAATTTCTAGAACTGAAAAGAAATTGCTTGAAATTAAAAAACAATCACTAGAAAGAGCATAATGGAAATGACAGAGAAAACAAAAGAATCTGAAGCCAGACCAATAGAAATTATCTAATCTAAAGAATAGAATTTGAGAGTCTTCTGAAATAAAGAGAAAGAGAAAAATTATAGAAAGTATAGAAATTAGAGGACCAGTGAGACAATATTATTAAAACATGTGACACTTGTAGTTCCAGAAAAGCAGTAGAGGGAATGGGGAGGCCTGGGGGTGCTGCTCAGGGGGTAGGGTACCTGGCTACCATGCATGAAGCTCTGGGTCCCATCCTAAGCATCATTTGAGCCAAATAGGGTGGCACATACTTGTCATCTTGTCGCTTTGGAGATGGAAGCAGGATGAACAGGAGTTCAAGGTCGTCTTCAGCTACATAGCAAGTTTGAGAGCAGATGCTAGATTACATGAGATTCAAAAACAGAAAAAAAAGAACAAAATTTCAAATTTTGTAAATATTGTAAAAGTCACAAGTTTATGGATTGAAGAAGCTCACCAAACCCTGAGCAGATTTGGTATGAAGAAAAGTATGTTGAAATCATGATAGTCGTACTGAAAATAGAGACCACCCCCCCCCGCCAAAGTATTAAAAGAAGCTACAGAGAAACCCATCTCTGGTTTATTGATAACTTCTCATCTGAAACGATAGAAGACAATACAAAGACATATTTAAAAGTGCAAAAAAACAAAATGAATCTGTACATCCAGGGAAGATGTCCTTCAAGTCTAAAGACAAAATGAAGGCATTTTCAGATCAGAAGAAGACAAACTTAGTGTGGCTTCATTATCAGAAGCCACACACTGCAGGAAACACAAAGACTATTCTTCTGGCTGGAGAGGAATGAAAACAAGATCAGAATTGTGATCCTGGGAAAAGAGTGAAAAACACTGGGAATGGTAAAGAATAAGTAATTTTAAACTCACATTTTCTCCAGCCTTTGGGTTAGACTTATATGTATGGCTTCGGTGAGCACGGCAAGCTCAGTGTAAAGGAAAGGGTGTGAACAAATTCTCATCTCAGCATTTCTGCACATATATAATTGTCCAATAATAATCCTGGTGGGCCATTAAAAGATAAAAGATAGAAAGCATACTTCTTAGAGCAATTAGAATAAAAAGTATAATCAAAGTATAAACGAGAATTTTAAAATATGGTTTTGGTCTAAAAGAAAACATAAAGGAACAAACAGAGAAATAAACCAACATTAAAACACTATGCCTACATCTAGCTGTCTCAATAATGATGCAGAGAGTAAGTGACAGTTGAGGTCCCATCCCTAAATAAGACATTATAACACTTCCTCTAGGACTCAGGGAACATGAAGGCAGGAAGAGATAAGAACCAGAGTACAGGGAGAAAGAAAGGCTGCAAAATGTCATTCTCTGGGCACAGCAAAACCATTGCAACCATGAATTCGTAGTAGCCATGGTTACTTGTAATCTCAGCCTACACAGGACCATGTCAACCGTCAGTTATGGATCAGGGAGGAGCTCCTGGGGCTTCAGCCTTCACTCCTGAACTACTGGCTATTGATGGATTCTTGTGGGGAGGGGGTTTGTTATTGTCTTCCGTTATATACTCAATGGCCACACAGATAGCCTTGGTTAACTCAGTGGACCACAAAACTAAATAGGTTGTAATGTGAGAAAGAAAGAGGTCTGAAGGGAAGAGAACATTCCTGTCCAGATAGACAGGAACAGGAGGACATTAACAGAGGGTGGGTGATGAGACAGCAATCAGTATGTGGTACATACCTGTACGACACTATCAAAGAACAAATTCAATTACTAAAAGAATAAAAGCAATTCAAAAGTGAAAAGAGCCTTTTTAAGACAGGACATTTGAATAATACAAAGCTGTCCAAATCAAGGGGACCTTTTTACCTCTTGCTCATACACTACATGGCAATTAACTTGCCAAAAGCAGGCTTAAATATATCGACTGAAATCATGTTTTTAAGAAGGGAACCTAGAAGAATAGCTTCATGACTGTGGATGGACATTTTGGTTTTCAATCAGACACAAGAAGCAATGCTTGATTTGGAGTAGATGATGAACAAGACTGTGCCTAAAAGAGTAAGTCTATTGAGAGGGTGTGAAAAGCGCATGGAGCCACGGAAAGGGAGTCAGACAAGAGCTGGTGATGGCAGAGAGTAGGGAGAGGTTACCAGAACCCAGAAGGAGAAACATCAAGAGGTACTGTGGTCAACGGATTTCAGAGCAGTGACCTTTAGTTAGGGGACACAAACACCCTGAGGCCACCTAACAGGAATACAGCCAGGACAGCAAACAGACTAACACTATTTTCTTCTTTTCTCACTAGTGATCCTTTTTGACTGAATCCAACATGAAGCCAGAGGAAAGACCCAGTTGTTACAGCTGTATGAGCCACTGAGGGGATCCTGTATACATCAACTGGCATTTATAGTTCCATGATGTTTGTCAAAAAAAATTACCGTTTGTTATTTTTACTATGCGATTGCATGGGGACTTTCCATAGGCCATTCTGCCTTATCGATGCATGCTCAGATCTTTGACAATGCTTAGGCTCTTGGCCCCTTCTCCCTCATACTGCTCATTATAAGCCTAAGGATTCCAGAAACCACCCTGTCTCAGTGCACACACGCACATGCATGCACACACACACACACACAAGTGAGCACACACACACATGTGTGTGTGTGTGTGTGTGTGTGTGTGTGTGTGTGCATGCATGTGTTGTTGATGCCTGGGAGGGACCAAGATGCACAAATATTTACCTTGTAATTACAACACACTAGCCGAACCAACGTTTGAATGTGAGAAAAAGAATAGGTGACAGTTGGGTAACTGGTAGCACTTACAACAGTCGAAGGGCTAAATTGCCAACAGAGTAGAGCACCAACATGGGATTAGATGGGAAGTTCCAAAAAAATCACCTTATAAACATCAGCTGTTTCCCATTCTCTTCCTTTACTTCCTTTCTTTCATTCTTTCCTTCCTTTTCTTTTCTTTGAACCTTACTGAGTTGTCCTGATAGAGCCTAATAGGCCCGAGGATTCCAGAAAGAACAAAGCATACCCTTTGCAACTTTGAATGCCTCTTCATATCTTTCAGCTAAGCAAGAAAGATGAAAGAAAAGGTCAACCTATGGCCTCACACATGCGGTAGTCTTGAAGTACACAGGTGAGGTTTGGCCCAGCATGTTAAGGATGCAACCAAGGACTCATTTCTTGTCCACTGCTTTCTCTATCTTCAGCCTCGGGGGCCACAGACATTGAGTGAGCAAATGTATGAAGGCTGTGTCTCTGGAGGTAAATGTTAGGCGAGCTTTTCTTAAACTAAATAAGTCCCCAAATATATTGATGAAGTTGGGGGAATTGCACAGCAGTGAATGGATACTTGGAAGTGTGCAGATAGCCATATCTGTCCGTTTTTGGAGCTAGATGGTTTTTGAGAGACGTGGCTTCCCAAGCACTAGTTTGTTCAGTTCTGGCATTCTGTCCTGGAGAGTTCTTTGGTTAAACCTTGATCTCCCACTGATAACCCTGCTAAGAAAATGCAGGCAGTGGCAATCATCATTCTTAGAGAAGCTGAGGTTTAAGCAGACAGCTGAAATCAGGACTCTGCCAGGTGTTCCAGTAGGTAGCACATACCTATAGTTCCAGGAACATGGGAGGCTAAGGCAGGGGGATTGCTTAGCAGTTTGAGACCAGCCCAGGCAACACGGTGAGACCCTGTCACTAAATAGATAGGTAAACATGAAGACGATCATAAGGCGTCTCTGCACTGGTCCGTTTGCCATATCTGGCCTCACAATGGCTTGATGACTTTACAAGCCTCTCCAGATATTTGAGACATTTTCTATTAAACTGTGATGGCCCTTCAAAAAGAGTAAGATGGGTTTCCTCTATCAGTACTGTTTCTAAATTGAAACAATTTCTGCAGTCCATCATTCTCTCCCTACCTGTAGTAAACGCACAGACAAGTGAAGATAAAGGTATTCTGATCTAGATGGAGTGAAAAATCTACATGGAAAAGATGCTTTGCATGATGTCTTTGGAGCTTCCTTGATATACCAACACAGGGACATAGCTTAATGAGGTGTCTAAGCACATTTAGCCTTCATTTACACCCACCCTGCTTCTGTTACTCCTTTCCCTCCTGGTAAGGCCCAGGAGGTATGTAGATCAAAGCAAGCTGATAGAATTCAAATTTGATAAGCCAATAACCCAACAGAAAAATAAAACAATGTTCATTTAACCTCTGCTATAAAAACAGGAAAGCTAATGGGAAAAATAAATATAATAAATAAAGGTTATATTCTTTTAAATGGACAAGCAATTAGATTGCATTATTGGCATATTAATTTTGAATAAAAAATTTTGAAGTAAAAGACTTTTGATTCGTAGGAGCAGATTTTCTTATGATTTGTACAAACTGACATATTTTAGCAAATTAAATATTCATATGTAAAACAATAAACTTGAACTCAGACCTCCCACATGAACTAAGCATGAACTGAAAATGAATCTGAGACCATAATGTACGTTCCAAAATTGTCAGATATCTGGCAGAGTGTGTAAGCAGAAAGAGTTGTGACCTGCTGTTGGGCAGAGTTATTGGATATGACTCCTCAAGGTCAACCCACAGAAGGGCAAATGGGAATTCACCAAAACTAAACACCACTTATCAAGAGACACAGACAAAGGGATGAACAGACAAGCCACAGGCTGGAGAAAACATTTCCAAATCACGTGTGTGATAAAGAGAAGTTAAGTTTTTATATTCTGTATCCAGTGTGGGGAAAGAGCTATCAATGTTCTAAACTAGAAAATAAACACACTTTAAAACAGGCAGAGGAAGACTGTAGGTGACAGCTGACTAAAGAAAAAGGTGTTCAGGGTCAGTCATCAGGAAAGTGAAACTACAACCTCAACAAGGGGCTGGAGAGATGATTCAGCAGCTAAGAGCGCTTGCAGCATAATCCTAGAGACCAAAGTTCAGATCCTGGACCCCACATTACAAGCTGGTCATCCCACAAACACCTGTAACTCCAGCCCTGAGGGACTGGACATTCTCATCTGGTCTTCGTGCACATACAGGCAGGGGTATGTACACATATGTGCTCTCTCTCTCTCTCTCTCTTCTCTTGCCCCCACACTTCCCCAACAGACAAAAAAAAAATCTTAAAAAAAAAAACCTCAACAAGAATTGGCACTGCATCTGTGCATCTGTTAGACTAAAGTGAAAACAACTGACTATCAAGCGCTGGTGAAGGGGTGGACAAGAGAAAGCCCATAGCCAGAAGATAGCATGAACTTCGGAAAAAGCTTGGTCATTTCCTATGAAGACAAACATGCAATGAGCACATAACCCATTCATTCCATTATTCTTTATTTATCCAAGAGGACAGAAGTCTACTTTTCTGCAAGTGTTTATAGCAGCTTAACTTATAATAAAAAGAAACCAAAGATAACACATATCTGCAACAGAAGATGATTGAATAGACAAGCAGCAACACACCGCTGAGCAGTGGAACAGAATGGACTGTGGGTGTATAGAGCAGGGCGGGGAAATCTGAGAGTAATTACAAGGAGGGAAATATAAGCTCATTTAGATAAAGTAATGTAAAATGCACACTAACCTGTGGGAGAAATGAGACCAGTGACTATCTGGTAGCGGGGTGAGGAGAACGGGAGGCCCGATGAGGGAACATGAAGAGGAAACGTGTGGAGACTGTGACTAAGTTCTCTATCTCGATTGTGGTGAGAGCTGAAAAGAAACAAACAGCTATCACAGTCTAAGAAGATGTGCGGCTTTAAATGTGTCCTGTTTATTGCGCGCCAGCTACAGCTCAGCAAAACATTACATGAGTGAAACTTAATCATGTTTTTAATATAACCGTTGTGTTCCTTGATAATATTTGTTGCATGCTTTTAAGGACTGGAGGTTTTTGTTTTTGTTTTTTTGTTTTTAAAGGCATGATAAAGTACTCCAACACTGCAAGGCTTTGAGAGGTTCTGGAGCATTTGGGTAGGTGGGTTTGGAGGTTAAGTGAAGAGAGCGTAAGGATGGATAGTCATCCTTATGCAGAAATCCAGAGCTAGTGACAGATTTGTGACTGAAGACAGAGACACTGGGGTTCTAAGGACATAAAGAGTTAATGACATGACTTGCATGGAAAGGCGGCTCAGAAGTGGATTGTGGGCCAGTGTGGAGCAGGAAAGGTCATTAGAAGCCAAGCTAGCATAGGGTGAGACTGGAGAGATGTCTGAGAGCTCAAATGAGAACTTAGCGGTAGCAGAGAGTTCTCAGAAGGAAGACGGATGGACCGTCCCATCGAGCCACGATGAGGGATGTAAGTATGATGTGGTGGTGCAAGCCTACAATCCCAGCACTCAGGAGATAGGGTCAGGAGGATTGTGAGTTCAAGGGTAGCCTGGACTTCACAGAAATACCCTGTCTCAAAAGGAGGAAACTTACAAAGAGGGCAGAGGAGAAGGAAGAGGGGAGGAGAAGAGAAGGAGATGACTAGATGACGAGCAGATAGAACCTTGGCGAGGGCTAAGCTCTATGGAATTGGCAACAAGGCTCCACAGGTTGGCATCCATTTTGCACTACTTTATCTAAATGAACTTATATTTTGTTTCGGAGGCGGCTTCTTGTAATTATTCTCAGACTACCCTGCACTGCTCTATACATCCATAATCCATTCTGCTTCATCTCTGAGTGGTGTCCTGTGGTGCCGGTGTGCTACTGCTTGTCTATTCTTTCATCTTCTGTTGCAGATATGTGTTATCTTCAGTTTCTGTTTATTACAAATTAAGCTGCTGAGGCCAAGGGTGGAGCCTTTGTCCACTGTGGTAGAGGATCCAGGCACCATTGCACTGACAGTCGTGCCTCGCATGTTGGGTGTTGGAAAGGAAGCAGACAGAAAACCAAAGCACACGGGAGCCCTGAGGTGATGTCTGTGTCTAGGCCTCATCTCTCACTCCTTTTCCTTTTCTCCAGGAACACACGATCAGTTTTCTCATTTGGATCAGCATTCATAGCTTTTATTCTTTTTTACCTTTACTCATGTCCCCCTCATCCTCATTCCTTCCTAGCTCCATCTGGTCCCCTGCATGCCACGGGAGAGAGTGATCTGCATCTGCTGTCTCCACTTCTGTTTCTCTTCTTGTCTCACGGCATTTGCAAATCTAAGTCCCGATTGGATAAGAGACTTTAGCCATGTGTGTCATGGGTAGCCTAGGATCTGTTCACCAGCCTGGCTGGTAGGCAGGCAAACATGAGTTGGTTTCCCAGATGAGAAGTGTAATGAGCTGTCTCCTAACTTCTAACTTTCCCATGTCTGCTGCTGATGCAGTTCATTTTCATCACAGTGACCTTCCTGGTCCCTTCCCTGATCTGCTCATTTTGTATTCAGGGCTGAAGGCACTGGCCTACTATCCGAAAGTCATCTGCCACCCTGCCTGCGGCTCACTGGCAAAGCAGAATGCTTCATGGGAAGTGTAAGGGTTGGCTTTAAGCATTTCTCTCTTCTGGAGACTTTAGCTTCAAGCAGTATTGCTAGTGTACCTTAATCTTATATTCTAGCCCTTGTAACTATACTGTGTCCTTCTTTTCTCTCATGATCTAGAATTCTTGAAATAATCACCAGTCTCTGCTTTCTGTTTTTCAGTGCCTGCTTGTCAGCTGATTTTGTCCATATAGCAATTCCAATTAACAGACAGTAACCAAATTAGAAATAAAAAGTTTCCTCTTATATAAGTGTGTGTGTGTCTCAATAGACAGTGTAGAAATGCTATGCCAGCTCGTCAGTGGCCAGGGACTGCAGTGGTTTGAAAAAGAATGGCTGCATCTGCTCATAGATTTGAATGTTTGGTTACCAGTTAGTAGCATTATTTGAAAGGATTAGGAGGTGTGACCTTGTTGGAGGAAGCATGTCACTGGGGGTGGGCTTTGAGGTTTCAAAAGCCCAAGCCAAGCCCAGTGTCTCTCTCTCTCTCCCTGCTGCCTACAGATCCAGATATGGAACTCTCAGCTCCTTCTCCAGCATCATGTGTGCCAAGCTCCCTGCAACGATAAAAATGGACTAAACTTTACTCTGAAACTGTAAAGGAGCCCCAGTTAAGTGCTTTCCTTTATAGGAGTTGCTATGGACAAGTAAACAGTGACTAAGGCAGAGACCAATGTCTTTTTGTTTTCTAGAACATCATTCCTAATGATTTTCTCTTTTCAAGTTTGCCTCATCATCCACACTGTCTGCTCAAGCCCCAGCCATCAATGTTGTCTTCCATCAAAAAGGCCAGAGAGCAAGGACATAGACGAACAAATATAGGAAGGCATCTTCTTATCCTTTTCTCAGTAGAACTTTCTAGGAAGCTTTCCTTGCCAGTTCCTCTGTTTTTTTTTCCTTTGGCTATAAATTTGACAAATGACAAACGTTGCTACCTTGGCAAAATGAAAGTAGGGTTCCAGCAGGAGGGAAAGAGTAGCTTGAGGGTACATGGCCAGCAAACTCTGACGCCAGTGTTCACCTTAGAAGCAGATGATTCTTGTCCCAGCCTCTGTCTTTCCTGCCCTAGCACACCTTTGCCCCTATGTCTGTTAATGAACTTCCGTTCATCTGTCTTCTCTCTTCTCGTTGACTACCCACCTAGGTCTCCACAAACTGTCTACTTCTATAATCTGCAGCTATGCTGTCCCTAGGTGTTTAAATTGCTGGCTTACTCCTTATTGGACTTCCCACACCCTTGGCACCAGACCAGAACAACTTGCCTATGACAACCTGGTAAGTAGGACCTCCCAGCGTTGCCAAAGATGCCGACGAAGCAATTTACTTAGGGCACACTGCAGGAGGAGCAAGTCTGAGAAAAGGCAGTGACAGGCATCATGGCAGAATCAGAACTGGCCTCAGGCAGGCTAGTCTTCATCCTGCTTACCTGACTTGGATGTTACAGCCCCTTCCCTTCTCATCCTTTGTCTAATCAATCAACAGTTGCAGAATCCATCACCATGTCCAAGACTTTCATCCCTGTCTGACAATGACAGTGCTGCATTCAGAAACATCTCATCTTTATGGCCTCCTTGGAGTCATGTCATTTCCAGCCACAAGTCCTCAGCTTCAATTTCATCTTGGAAATTATATTTTCTTGACTTTCTCCCTCACCTGGCCTGTCAAACACCCATTCTCATTAAGGGTGCCTCCTGAGCGTATCTCGAGACTATTGATAAGCTAGTTTGTTTCCAGGGGTGCTGCTGGAGCAGGCAGATGTTGGCTTGAGAGAGAGAGAGAGAGAGAGAGAGAGAGTCAATGGCCAAAAATAAAAATAAATGCAAAAATATAATGTCAAGTTCTTGGTGGTTTAAAATCGGCTATGGGAGGATTATTGACAACATAGAAATTGGCAAGCTTTACTAATCAGGGCTTTCTGTTTCTCTGAACAGTACCTCACCAACACACCATTTCTTGCTTGTCTTTCTAATTGCTCATCTGAAAGGACACACACGCACACACTGGGGCCATTTCTCACCCCAAGAGTTCAGCTTCTCAGTCCATTTTGCCTTAACAGCCCGTCCATACCTAGCTCCCTCCAGTGACTTAGCATTTTGGCTTCTGTATTCAAGCATCCACTTGTGATATTTGACAATGGAATATGTATTTTAAAAATACATTCTGGTTCCTAAAAAGACTTTTCCCGAATGGCTGACAACACTGTTGAGAACTGCTAATGTGGTCCATCTGTCTGTCTTTGGAACACATAACTATCAGAGAGAGGTCTCATTTGTAGGGGAGAAACCTGCCTATGTAAAATGATGCTGCAGCAAGGAGAACTCATCAATCAGCTCATTGTAGACTCATTGTAGAATATTAACTTCTGAAATGCTGCTATCAGGAGGGAAAGGGCCGATTAATTATTATAGGTACTTCAGAAAGGTTAGCGCAAACTGCGCAATGATGAAGCTGTACAAGCCTACCATCAGGCTAAGTTGTTTTGCCCTTGGCAGGAGCTACAGCCGTTCAGATCATGCTGTTACCGTATTGATTTAGAGCTAGGCGACCTGTGTCTCTGATTAATAACAATGAAAAATAAATTATTACTCATCTTGGAAGCATTTTAGTACGTAAAATTGTTCAAACTTGGAAAAAAAAGATGGATGATTAAAGCGTGGAAACAACAGGTTTATTTAAGGGGAGTGCTACATTTTTTTTAAGTTAACACTGCTTTGAACAGACACACCTAGAGGCTGGCACCAAGTGCTGCAGAGACTCTTGGGTTCATATTACAGCTTTACTATTCACTAGCTCTGTGACCCGGGGAAAGTTGCTTAATCCCTCTGGTCCTTAATCCTTTCATCTGAAAAATGGAAATAAAAGCGATGACTTCACATGATGACCAGGAGACTGAAATGAGATGATACAGCCTTTAGCTTTAGAATGGTGGCTTGTGCATAGTTTAAAAAGTGATGATAAGTCTTCAGCCTGGCAAGCATCCATTCGTGTTTAGTTTTGTGTCCGTGTGTGCAGGTTCGTGTGCAGAGAGCAACCTTCTCCTCAGGGCTATCCACCTTTGTGTGTGTGTGTGTGTGTGTGTGTGTGTGTGTGTGTGTGTGTGTGTGTGTGTTTTGTTGTTTGTTTGATTGGTTGGTTTGGTTTGGTTTTGAGACATGGTCTCTTCCTGAGCCTGGAGCTCATCAGCTGGCTAGACTGGCTGGCCAATGAGCTGCAGGATCCTCTTACCCCTGCTCTCTATCCACTAATGCTGGTTTTATGGAGGCTGCCATGCCCAGCTTTTATAGGAGTGCCGGAGACCTAAACTCAGGTCCTCATGCTTGCACAGCCAAGTACTTCATCCACCAAGCCATCTCTGTAGCCTAACCCTCACCACACACATTTTAAAAAGATATTTATTTATTTTACATCCCAACTTCACTTTCCCCTCCCTTCTCCTTTCCCTGACCCTCCTTCCATTACCCTTCTTCCCCTCTCCCTCCCCCCATCCACTCCTCCTTCATTTCTCCTCAGAAAAAGGCAGGTCACCCATAGATATCAACCAGCCCTGGCATATCAAGCTACAGGAGGCCTAGGCACATCTTCTCTTAAGGCTAGATAAGGCAGCACAGTAGGAGAAAAGGGTTTCAAAGCAGGTAACACCTGCTCCAACTGTTAGAAGTACCACAAAAAGACCAAGTTACATAATTATAACCATAATCACATTCACTTTTTGTTGTTGTTTTGTTTTTTGTTTGTTTGTTTGTTTCAAGACAGGGTTTCTCTGTGTAGCCTTGGCTGTCCTGGACTCACTTTGTAGATCAGGCTGGCCTCAAACTCACAGAGATCCATCTGCTTCTGCCTCCCCAAGTTCTGGGATCACAGGCGCCCGCCAGCTATCACATTTGCTTTTGATGGTATTTCTCTAGTACTTACACTATGTCAGAAACTGTGCCTCACGCCCCATGCCCCATGCCCCATGCCCCACGCCCCACGCCCCATGCCCTATGCCCCACACTCAATCTTCTGCAAGAATCTCAGGTAGGCAGCAGCACTGAGCCATTTTACCAGTGAGGACACTAATCTACAGCAAATGGCATAACTCTTTCCAAGTTCTGGTGAGTGGTGAGAAAGCTTTGTTCACTGTATTCTAGGAGATTTCATTTAAATGACAGAAAGATGTAAACCCACGCTGGCATTAAAATCCAAGCCATCCCGATATTTAGCATTCTGCTGGGAAATCTTCCTTCATGGTCAACTGAACCCTCGCATGCTGGAGCATAAACTATTCTTGTTCTGTCTTCAGCAGAGACTGCAAAGCTCATCAGCATCCTCGTGTTTTCACTGGAAGACTCTGCGAAGTTGCCCTTCTGACTTATCTTCCCTGGGTTTTAAAAACACAGTAAGCTTTACCCAGGAATTCTATTTATTAACCAAAGAATAATCTCTACAGAGGCACTTCCACTTTCTCTCCCAGTAACTTTTCAATTAGACTTTAAATCTAAAGTTCATTATTAGTGGAAGTAGGGCACAGCATCCTTTGGCTGAACTTGCTTTATTTATGGAAGAAATGCATACAGGATCCTTTCCTTTTGTTTTGGACCTCCTTAGCCCACCACCTTCCTACCTAAAAGCTACTGCCTACATCCTATCACAACATATTTTTAAAGGAGTGTCTAAATTTTCAGGCTGTGTGACATTTTCTTTTATAAGCCTAAGCCTAGATTCCTTTAGCCTAAGTTGTATAAATAGGAAGGCAAACCATCAGTGTAGATTGGTAAACCAGGATGTAGCAATGTTAATCATTCATTCATTAATCTGGTCTAGGTTGGGCATGGTGCTAAGCACCAAGAACAAATGCTTGAAGAAAGTATGTACACCTCATCATGGAGTTACGTGTGCAGTTACCTAAAACAGCAAAGTACATGAATCAACAGGACTGTGGGGGAAGGACAGTAAAGATACTCAGGTAGTGAAGTCTGACCTAGGTAGAGCCCTAGGTAACCAGGCTCTGGCCCTAATACTATTTCAACTATTCGGTGGAGTGCTATCTATTGTGGGTTTAACTGACTTCTCCAAAGAAAGATGTGCTGCAGTCCTAACCCTGAGCACTTTAGAATATGGCCCTATTTGGAGATAAAGTCTTTAAGAAGGAGTCACCAAAGTGGTCTCTTATCTAATCTGGTTAGCATCCTATGCGAGGGGAAATATTCACATAGAGACAGATATAGTGGGAAGACAATGAGGAGGGACACAGAGAGAAGCTGGCCATCTCCAACCAAGAAGAAAGACCTAGATCAGAGCCTTCCTTCCCAGCCCTTGACAGGAACCAACTGCTGGCCCCTGGGGCTGGACCCCAAGCCTCTATCTAGCACAAAGAGATGGCACATTTCTACTGCTTAGCCTACCTATGTGTGGTCCTCGTTATAACAGCCACCAGAAGCTAATGCACTGTCAGGGTGTTATAAAGACACTTCACATCCCAGAATCTACTCTAGGAATCGCAAGTCCCATACTAGCGAAAATTTGGGTAAAAGCGCACAGAGCACAACCAACCAGAAACATGATCACAACTGCCTCTGCCTCATTCTTGTGCCAAATCAGAAAGAGTTCTCCTCTTTAAATGTAGACTCTGAGTCTACAGGGCCACTTGCACCTCCGTGGCATCCAAGAGCAACATTAAGCAGGACTGTTAATAAGATAAATGCTACACAATAATGAGGAGAATTTTAGAGTGCGGCTGACTTAATACATAATACTCTGTGATAAGTAATAACCAAGATACCGTTGTTTAAGTGGATAGCAAACATAGTAGATGTTATAGGTCCCAATTCATCAGGTTTGTGACAAAACTGCACTTGGCAGACGGAAGCTAAACACATCAGAGAATGAATGTGTGTGTCTCGAGTATATGAGTCTATTCATGTGTAACTTACACAACTCTTGCCATCTGTCTTCCTACCAACACAACAAAAGTAGGTTGAACCTAGAATTGTCTTCTTAGAATGCATATTGGTGTGACTTTTAAAGTTAAATCCAACCTTATAATTGGTTTCTGTTCATTACAGGAGCAGCTGCTGAGACAGGGGGGTTTAAACCTAAGAAAATTAGAATCCGCAACGATAGTTTGCCATGTTTAGCCAAGCTACATTGTTGTTTTGTCTTGGTTTTGCCATTGTTGGTTTCCAGGCTCACAAGCGCAAGCTTTTTCTTTTCACCCAAGCCTTCATCTCTTCTGGAACACTTCCAAGCAGAACCATGGTTCCAGGTGATAGCTCCATCAGCTGTAGCTGAATGTCAAAAGAATGACTCACTGCTTCGGAGCCACCGGTGTGAGCCTTCAACCATGTTTGTTTCTCTGTGTGCCTGTCCCTCAAGTCCCACTTGGCCAACGTCCACAATGGGATCCTCTTTCAGTGTTGCTTGCTTTCTGTCCTTTCACATCTAAAATAATATTATGATATACAAATGATGTGTGATGGGGGAAAAGCAGAAGTGTACAAAGATTAAAGTGGAAGTCCCCTACATTTCTGCCTCACTCTAAGGGCATCCCAGTGTTAAGCGCCCTTCAGTTTCTAAGGCTCCTTCTTCCTACAGCTCACAGTTTACCGAATGCTCTAGCTTGCTTTATTACTCTAAAAACATGCCATGCTCTTCCATGTCAACGTGTCTCCCTTAAAAACGTATTTTCAAATCTACACATCTGTGTCTGTCCATATATGTATTCACACATGCATAAGAGTGTTCATTGAAGCCAGAAGTGTCAGGTCTCCTAGAGCTGGAGTTGCAGGCAGATGTGAACTCAACTCTGGTCTTCACCACCCAGCCACCTCTCTAGCCTCTCTCCCTCAGGTTAAAGTGCTTAGTATTCCACAGTGTGGACATACCCAACTCAGTCAGCCATTCTTCTATACATAGGTCCTGAGCTGTGGTCCAAATTTCCTGCCTCTTACAATAACACCACAATGGACATCCTCGGTGAAAATGTGTTTTTGTACACAGTATTTCCATAGGAGAGATAGCTTGTGCTAGGGAAGAACAGAGGTTGTGCGCAGTTTTAGTGTTCGCAGGAACTGTAGATTGCTTTCCGAGCGTGTTTATCAGTTCATATTCCAGCCGGTTTTTTTTGTTGTTGTTGTTTTTGTTTTTTATGTACACTCACACCTAGGAGTAAGACATATGCCTGCCTTACGTAAAAACCATGTTGTCGTGAGCTGATTTACGTTCTGACCATCGGTGAGTTTGAGTATGTTTGCGTTAGCTTTAGAACATATTCCTCTTTTTGAGAACTGCCTCTGCATACCCTTTGTCCATTTAAAACATTTCACTGCTTCTCTCTTTCATATGACTTTCTGCAATCTGTTTGTTAGTATGCATATTAACCCTTTCCTGCTGTGTACAGAAATAATAATTGTTATCATGCTTTTTAAAAATTTTTTCTATTACAGCTTCTGGTATTTTTTTAAAATCACATTTCTAACTAATACTGTAAAGATAACCAATAATGTGAGGCAGTCTCTTCTTATTTTCTTTAGGACTTATACAGCTTTAAAAAAAATGTTTACATTATTAATCTCTCTGGAATGTCTTCTGAAATATGGAGTAAATGGTTATGCATAATTTTCCAGGAGGGTTTTTTATTCTTTATATCCATTTATTATGGGTATATATAGCAAGTAGACATCTTAGCCTCACTCAGAGACCAATGCTCTTTCCGGCCTTCAGCTAAGGGGTCAGAGAGTTCACTACAAAGCACACCCAGCCTACGTAAGCTTTTCTTCTCTTGGAACACATGGAATACAACCATGCCCACTTGTTTACACTGTCCAAGGCTATGTTTATAGTGCACCAGGCAGAGGGGCTGAGTACTTATAATACTGAGCATGGGAAGACAAGGCCTACTATGATGTTTGCTATTTAACCCTTCATAGAATAGGTTTACTGGCTCCTGCACATATTCTCAGGTTCCTTAGTTTCCACATAGGAAAGGAAAAAAACTGTAGGACAGTGGTTATCAACCTGTGGGTTGTGACCACCTTGGGGGGGGTCAAGTGACCCTTTCACAGGGGTCACCTAATACCATTGAAAAACACAAATATTTACGTTATGATTCATAACAGTAGCAAAATTAGTTATGAAGTGTCAATGAAAGGAATTTTGTCTCTGGGGTCACCATGACTTGAGAAACTGTATTAAAGGATCTCAGCATTAGGAAGGTTGGGAACCAGTAATGAGGGAGAGTCTTCCTGAGAGCAACCTACAAGTATAGTGAGGCATTTCTACATTCCTTCTAGTGGTTGGAACGCAGCCCATGGCCTCACCCAATGACCCAAAGCTAGGAAATGTGAGCTAGTGTGGGCCCAAGGGGAAAGGAGTGATTACCCACTTGGCCACAGTACTGTCTACAGTTATGATTATTTCCACTGTTCCTGGAGTTGTTAGGGTCTGTGCTGAATAGTTTTGTGTCAACTTGACACAAACTAAAGTCATCAGAGAGCAGGGAACTTCAATTGAGGGAAAGCCTCCCTAAGATAGGGCAGTAGGCAGACCTATAAGATATTTTCTTAATTAGTGATTGATAGGGGAGGTCCCAGCCCACTGTGGGTGGTATCACCTCTAGGCAGTGGTCCCAGGTTCTATAAGAAAGCAGGCTGAGGAAGCCATGAGGAGCCACTCTTCCATGGGCTCTGCATCAGCTCTTGCATTCACATTCCTTATGTGTTTGAGTTCCTATCCTGACTTTCTTTGATGATGAGCAGTGATGTGGACATGTAATCTGAATAAATCCTTTTCTCCCCAATTTGCTTTCGGTCTTGGTGTTTCATCACATCAGTGGAAATGCTAACTAAGACAGGGTCAGCGCTTGGGCTCTTGGTGCCCTAACAAGGCAGGCTCAGCTGTCTATCCTCAAAATGCCAATTAAAGAGACAAGTAACAATGGACTGGTCTGGTGGTACGGGCCTGTAATCCCAGCACTTAAGAAGTAGAGGCAGGATTGTGAATTCAAGGTCATTCTTGACAATATAGAAAGCTCTAGGCCATCCTAGGCTATAAGAGAAAGAGAGAGAGAAAGAATATGAATATGACTTGATAAGAGAAAAGATTCAATGTGCCACATTGGGAAGAGGAACAAATAAATTCCAGTGACACTCACCCCAAAGTCCTGACATAGGGCTGAAGCTTCAGCGGAGAGTGAGAAAGCAGGAGGTCTTCCTAAGTAGTTGTTGAGGGAGGTTTTTTCTCCAGAATCCATGTTCCCATAATAATAACTCATGAAACTCAAAATATTATTTACAAATACCTAGGCCATTTATCTTGGCTCTTCTCCATCTAGCTCATATCTTAAAATAACTGATTATACTAACCTACATTTTCCGTGTGGCTGGTTACCTGTGCTCAGGTACCATGTGGCTTGTCCTCCCCACATCTTGCAGGTTGAATCATCCACTCCTCTCTCTATCCCAGAATCCTCTCTGCCTACCTCTGGATGTCGCACCTCCTATTTCCTGCCTAAGCTATAGGCCATCAGATTTTTTTATTGACAGGTGTTGTGTCCATGCACTGCACAAGATATTCTCTCAACAAGTAGTCCTGGTCAAGGTGTGGCTTTGCCCATCACTGACCCATTCTTGTCTTGATGCCATTATCTCCAGCAAATCAGACTGTCAAGTTTTCAGCATTTCATGGAATCTCTTCCTGTGAGACAAGTTCCCCTCTGTTTTGCACAAGGGGCTCAGACTTTTCTTTCCTCATCAGGAGACTCCAAGGGAAATTCTAACTCACTGAGGACTATTGTTTCAATAGTCTGATCCCTGATGGCTTTAAAATATCTGAGTTTCCCTTTAAAATATCCTTACTGCTGCCAGGATGGGTACACTACCTCCCTATTTTTTAACAAAAGTGTTAGATTTAATGTAGAAGCAAACAGCCCTAGACCCAGTGCTCAGAACAATTTTTATTCCTTACTTGTACTATGTGTCCACTAAAACCCACAGACATGCCAGTGCTCTGTGTCATCATTGGCTCCTGTCTGGTGAAGCTGCCATCTCTATGTACCTGTTTGCAGCATTGTATAGAATGAATAGATGAATATGGTGATCTGGCGGGAGAACGTCTCAGGGCCGTGATCCAGTCAAACAAAGAAGTGAAACCCCATCATGGTTTCTGAAGAGCTGGAGTATCTTCGTCAGCATCCGGAGGGAGATAACCTGGATTCCACCCAGGGACTGCACCCAGCCAAAGTCCAGGATGTCTCCGCTGTAGCCAGTCCTATCAGGCCAAATGCTGCCTGATACCCTGGAGCCTAGCAACTCCACCATTCCCTGTGTACATTGCTCAGTTATTGACATTCAAATGGATACTATGCAACTGATGAAGGCCTTGAGCTGGCTTTCCTGAAGGTGTCCCTTGCTCTGAAAGACCCACACCTAGAAACTCAAGAATCCAGCACAATGAGGATTGAAAAGAAGGAAATGTGACTTTTTACTGAAATCAATACTGTGGCAGACAGCTTTACTGACCTTCATGCTTACAGTGAAACACATTAGTTAGAGAGTGAAAGAGGCAATGAGGAAGAAAGAAGTAGCTGCAGATGTAAACTACCTACACAGAAGCATTAGAAAATATAAACCAACATACTTTGCCCTTTGGAAGACATTTGCTGATGTGGTACTTATTCTCTTCAGAAAGGATCTTTAGTTTTTAAATTTAGTTTAAAACAAAACAAAACAAAACAGAGCCTTGCATGGTGACACACCTTTAATCCCAGCACTCAGGGAGGCTGATGCAGGCAGATGGACAGCCTGGTCTACAAAGGGAGTCCAGGACAGCCAAGGCCACACAAAGAAACCTTGTCTCAAATAAACAAAAACAATCAATCAAACAGAAACAGTAAAATGTGATTCATGGATTTTAATCTTACAAAATAATTCTGAACAAGAGAGTCATATTGACATAAACCCCCTGGTTATAAATTCAAACAATGTACTTTTCAATTTTCCAACATCTACTTAAAAACACAAATGTCTCTTTCACATTCTATTTGGCTTTTCACATCTTCGTGTCATAACAGTAGGAATCTATTTTATATGATTTAAGAAAACCATTTATGCTTGACTCATCAAAATAAGCCTTGTTATTTAATATGGAAGGAAAGCTTTTACTTACATTTCAGTAAGTGCTTTTAACCCTTGATTCCAGAAACTTAACATTTTACTTTTCCCAGAGTACAATAATTTGAGCAATGGAAGGCCTGAGACTGATTTGAAACTGTCTGTAACACTTACAGGAGTCTGATTTGTTTTGCGAGGGCCATGTCTAACTCCTGAAAGATACCATTGTTTCCTTAAGGTTATCATATTCTTGCCCTATCAAGGCCTGCATCTCCACCTCACTGGAGATCAGCTGCAGTCCCCTTGGTCCTACAGTAACTGTTGCTATGTTGTTGTTTTTTTCATCAGTTCCACGCTTTGACTTCTCTGCTCTTGGCCCACAAAGCAGTTATTATTATAGGTATGACTTACTGGAAAGCCACCCTCAAATATGAAAAGGCTAGGTCTGGCTTCTGAAAACCCTTTCATCCCTCTGGTCTTGAAAGCATTTTTCTGTCAGACTTCAGTAAGCAAGTTGGATTTCGAGTCCCGGGAAGGTTATGAAGTGGTAGAAGAAAGGAATGAAACCTGAGTTCAGTGCTATTTCCAAAGCCCATCCTTAGGGAAGCAATAATGTATTACTTGTTTTCGAATTCTAGTCAGGGGGGAACCCTCGCTCCAAACTTAAATGGCTTACTATGCAAGACGATCTGAAATGTGCGTGCACCCCACTCCAAGTCGCATTGTCCCAAGTTACTAATTAATTCTTCTAAACTCAATAAGCAACAGGATGGCGTTTGTCCTCGACTTGTACAGAAGCTGGTTTTTCCCTTCTGCGGCAAGGTGAGGCCAGACTGGGTTCAAATTCTTCTTCTGTTTACTAGGTGAAAACTTAGGCAAAATTATTTAACATTTTCATCTCCCATCTTTGTTTGCAAAAAGGTGGACAAAAGCCATACCTACCTGAAGGACTGGATCAAATATTAAAGCACCTAGTCATCAATCCAGCCTACGAGGTAGGAGGAAAACTCCCTGTCAGGTAACAAAGTGAGTTACTTCCTATCGCCAGAGCGGGCTTTGTCAACTGGGGTATGATGTAGGGTAGAGCCCAATGTTACCTGAAAGTGTAATTCGTTTTAAATAACGACTTCCTGAAATGGAATACAATCCTGCTGTTCTGAACTTAAGAGGGGTATCTGACTGCTGAGAAAACAGTTACTGCCCAGAGAGAAGGCGGCTGGGAAGTTACCCTTCAAAAACAAACCTGAGAGCAGCCTGCATTTCCCTCTGCTGCCTCTGGAAGAGGTGTGCGATCTAAAGTGCGTCCATCATGAATAATGATTGCCTTTACTCTCCCGACTGCCTCACTCCCAGGCAGGAACAGCACGGGCCGATGCCACGGGGCTTCTTGGGGCGGCTCGGTGGGTGATCACGCACGGCTAGAACCCCGCGTGTGAGCCGCGGGGAAGGCGGGGAGGCTGGACACTTCTCTCTAGTCTGGTTTCAAAGGTTGGGCTGAGTCCCAGCGTTCATCCGGGGGCCTGATTTTCCGCGGCATTTCCGAATAAGCTATCTTTGTTTACACTGGAGCTTGGCTCACCCTCAGAAAGCATTAACTACCTTCCACCGGGAGAAGCCTCTCGCCTTTGCAGACGGCTCCGGGGCAGCAAAGTTCGTCTTCCTGGGTAGGAAAGAACGATCCTCCTGCTCCCCGCGCGGGTGGCGACCCGCGTCTGGGTAACGGTGGGCAGCTTAGGGGAGGTGGAGGATCGGAGGGGAAGGGGTGGAGGTTGGCTGCGGGGCAAGGCAGCAAAGTGCGGAAGCAGCACAGGGGATGCTTCCAGAAAGTGGGGTGGGAGCGGAGCTAGGGAGGGCGCGTGGAGGGACGGGATCCGTGTCAGAACGTGCGTGTGAGCCGATACAAAACCCAGGGAGGCGTGATCGGCGGCGTGTGTGCGAGCCGGAGCGAGGGGCGCCGGCGGGGTGTGTGCTCCCGGTGAGTGACACGGAGGGGCGGGCGGCCGCGGGGCGGGGGCGGCTGCGCGGGCGGGAGTGTCCCTGCGCGGGGCTGGCTGGCGGCGCGGAGTTGAGGCAGTGAAGGAATCCAGCCCTCCGGCCGAGCGGCCCTGCCGCGGCTCTCCCTCCGCCCGCCCTCCGCGCCGCAGGGCCGCCAGCGCCGCGCCCCGGCCCGGGACAGAGCGGCGGCGCCCGCGCCGAGGTAAGCCTGGGCTCCCCGGGACGCGGGGCGCGGCGGGGCCTGC